>NC_086185.1:2161071-2496428 GCF_023053635.1 Elgaria multicarinata webbii | reverse complement strand
TGCACAAATCCGGACTCCGGAAACCTCCCATGACCAAGGGCCTTGCTGGAGCAGCAGCCCGGCTGAGGAGTGGATATGCTGCTTCCCCTCCAACCCCTCTGAGGGCCTCTGAACGGGGGGCCCCTGAGGACAATGAGAACAAAATAAACCAGCTGGCTCCTTTCCATGTACCCCAGCACTCCAACCATGCTCGAGTCAACACACACGAGATAGATTCGACCACCACCACATCTGCTACCTCTTTGTATCATGTCATACCCCCCGTACCCAACAACCCCTTTGCACCAGTGATGGGGCTGCCAGCTTTCCCAAACATATACCCAGACTTATCAGCCATGCAGGCTCATTGGGCCAGTTTACTCCCGTTTTGTAATCCATGGTTCTCTATGCCTATGATAGCAGCCGCTTCTGCCATTTCCATGTCAAGATCCTCCCATCATCATCGAACTCCTGCGTATCATCATTGCCCTAATTGCAACTGTACTTCAAACGCCACACCTGCTTCCAAAGGGGTTGGACCCAAAGCAGCGGAATATACTGGGTATCATCGATGAAGCAAAGGGCAGACTGGGAAAATACGCCCCTTTTTGAAAATAGGGAAATTCACCATGGCATGGACGGAAGAATAAATGTCTTTCTTTCCCTTCTTCCTGTCTTGTTTACCTAGGTTAACTTCTGTATTTCTTTTATCATGGATGGATTAGAAGTAACTTGTTTTCTTTTATGGTTTTGTTGTGAAAAATATAGATTTAAGGAGAAAAACTGTAGGATAGTAGTTGGATTTGGGTTGTCCATTTTCTGCTGTTGCTGGAGATAAAAATTGCAGTCCACAAACAACTTACCTTACCGTTCTGTGTGTCTTGCAGCTAAGGAAATATTCTGAAGTGGATTGCAGCTAGAAGTGCTTGATGAGTTGGACTGGACAATCCATGTAAAATATGCACACATCTTATGTGTTTTATGATGGCATGAGGAAAGAAAATGTGTGGCCAAGACAGTTTTATGAACTAGCTTGAAGATTAAAAATCTGAGAGTAACATGGTTAGGAAAGAAAAGGCTTTGCCAACAATACTTACGCAAGCTTTGTTTGGGAGAGGGCAGAATTTAAACCAGATGCTTAAGTTACAACTATTAACTGATGTGGTCCTTATCATAGGTAAGAATTTTCTATGTTTTGTGTTGAGTGACTAGTTGAATTCCAAGCCATTCAAGGTAACTATCCTACAAAATAAGTTAAGTTCGTAAGGTCACAGCGAGCATCTATTACACTGCAATCTGAGGTTCCAGCAGGGCTGAGGTTAACTGCTATGAAAAAAACCAGACCATTCATTTTCAAGGAGCAGTAAATAACTTGTTCAATGAAATAACAATATAAGAAGGGGAGTGGGAGAGAAAGATGGGATTTCCTTTACCATCATGTATTATTTATTTATTTATTTATTACATTTATATACCGCCCCACAGCCGAAGCTCTCTGGGCTGTTTACAACAGTTAAAAATGGTAAACATTAAAAAGTATACAAAATTTAAAAACCATCAAAAACATTAAAAGTATAAAAACAGTATCCATTTAAAAACAACAATTCTGGGGTCCATTAAAAACAAATTTAACGTTGTTAAATGCTGTTAAAATGCCTGGGAGAGGAGAAAAGTCTTGACCTGGCGCCGAAAAGATAACAATGTTGGCACCAGGCGAGCCTCATCGGGGAGATCATGCCACAGTCAGGGGGACACCACCAAGAAGGCCCTATCCCTTGTTGTCATCCTCCGAGCTTCCCTCGGAGTAGGCACTCGGAGGAGGACCTTAGATGTTGAGCGCAGTGTACGGGTAGGTTCATGTCGGGAGAGGCGTTCCATCAGGTATTGCGGTCCCAAGCCATGTGTTAGCTCTTGTTCACAATCTCTAAAAGGGAGAAAATAGGGATAGGTTGCATATTTAACCACGTGAAATACAAGACAATTGTTAGTACATGTGGTTGGTGAAAAGAATCCTTTGTGATCAATATGACGGAAGTATTCTAAACAGTTTTGAAATGGTTTTTAGTACAGAATTTACTAATGCCGTACTGTATTAGTACTGCATCATTGGCTTAGATCCAGAATTATTCATGCTTAAGACTAGAGTCATTAAAATAAATAGTTTTCTCGGCCTGTAACTTACTTGTTTTGATGTGCAAGCAGTTTAAATTTGAACTTTGTGTTAAAAAGGCAAGCAAATATAGAGACGTGTAGGTTGCTAGCCTGTCTTTTTTGCTAAGCGTAAGCCGCTCCGAGAGCCTTTTTTGGCTGAGGAGCGGGGTATAAATATGATAAGTAAATAAATAAATAGCCATTCCACAAGTTCCAAATAATCCATCTCTTTAACATCCCTGACCCAAGAAATATTTAGTATGATTGAGAAACCAGCTCTGACACTTTACACAACTCAAACATTTTTTATTGTAAGCCAAGATAGTTTCCAAATCATCTGAAGTGCTCATCTTCATAAAGAACCTGCTGTCCACAAAATTATTTTGATAACTTTTAGACAATTCTTAGCAAAAACTCATTTTGTTTTAGTGACAGCTTCAAGACTTATCCACTACCTCTCATTTATTTCACATAACTAATTGATTATATTTGCTTTTATACCTAGGATTGTGTGCAGATACTCAGTGATAACGAATTTACAAAAAATGGGGAGATTATAATGTATTAATAATATTGTGTGGTCTAAAATGCATTTACAAACTGCTGGACATTTCTGTCCAGGCACCCTGCCTCTGTTATGAGATATAGATAATTTGACAAATGTATGAGTGGAGGAAGAACATCAAATGTTTCAAAATAAAAATCAGTGCTTCTAATTAACCCATCTTCAGCCATATGCCGTCTGTCATGTAGTTACTCCTTTTTTATTTTTTTATTTATTTATTTATTTAGAATATTTATATACCGCTCCCCATTGAAAAATTTCGGAGCGGTGTACAAGATAAAATGAAAATAAAAACAGAATAAAACAGTTAAAACAAAATTTAAAAGAAGCAAAAACAGATTCAAGGCTGCAAATTAAGGAAAGGCTTCTTGGAATAAAGATGTTTTCAGCAGGTGCCGAAAGGAGTACAAGGCTGGCGCCTGCCTGACCTCCAGAGGCAGAGAATTCCACAGGAGGGGGGCCACCACGCTGAAGGCTCTTCACCTGGTGGATTCCAATCAGAGGATGGATCTATGTGGAACCACCAGGAGCAGGCCCTCGGATGACCTCAGTGACCGGGCAGGTTGGGAAGGGAGAAGGCGTTCTCAGTTATCCTGGAATAGTATTTTGTGGAATAGTTCAAAAATACACTGGATTTTGAATTCTAGTAAAATTACAATGATGGGGAATAATCTGTTGTAATACTGACTTGAACCACAGATATGATTGACATATTCTAAGTAGAGAACAGTTGCTCTTCTAAATCTTAACACAGATATGATAGCAAGCTTTTCAGCTGCTCAGAATTACTCTACAAGAAGGAAAAGATTGAGAGCATCATGTTTTGAAATGCTTTGTTTGCCAAGACCCATTTCATGCAGCACACTAATTTGGGAGACACAGACTGCTGAAGTTTATTTTGCACAGGAACATTTGTATTGGGAGAAAATGTTCTTAAATGGAAATACTCATATGAACCTTAACTACTTTTCCAGGCTCCTCAAATTCCCTCAGCAGTGTCAACATTTAATAGTTTCATCCATATGGCCCAAAGAAGTGTTAGCATAATCTAAACAAAAACAGCCATCATCCTAATGGGCATGTTTAAACATTGATATTGCTTTTAAAAGCAGGGGTGGGTGGGCAGGAAGTAGGTCTCCAGATGTTTTGGACTTCAGCTCCCAGAAACCCCTGCTATCATGGCCAATGGTCAAGAATACTGGAATATTTAGGGATCTACTTTCTGCCCACCAGTGATTTAAAGACCACTAGGAAAAATGTGTGTCCCATTACTCCAATGGATATGGAAGGGGGAGGCATGGGATGAGTAGGCACACTAACGTCATGCCTGAATATTTTGGATGGAGTATTGAGTTTACCAAAAGGGAATAAGAAAACTCAATGGGTATGTTTTTTAAGGATAGGACATGGGGTTAGAGCCATCGTTGATAGGAGGACCTCCTGAGGTCACTTACTCTATATGAAAAGATAGAGGTTACTTACTCTATCACTACAGTTTATGGTGCTTAGTCCTTTGCTTTGAATGCTTCTGCTAGTAATTCTAACAGGATGAGCCAGAATAGCGGTCACCCTTTTTCCTGGCACAGACTCTTCCCTTAACAGCTGCATAACTGGCACGAATTGAACAAGTGAAGATTTCCTATTGCTCCATCACCATACCAGGGAAAGCACAACAAGTGCCTGGGTCATGGCAATGAAATTTCTCTGGCTGGGAGTAGTTGTTTGTCACTGCATGAAATACCGAGCAGGAGCAGAATTTCTAGACTGCAGATTTCAGGGAGGAAGTGGGGTCAACCAAGTGCCTGTTAAAAAAACTTGGTAAAAACAACAACTATTGAAGTATTGCATAATGTGCATGTAGTTTATTCACAATTATCCAAATATGAGAAGCTTCAATAAAGTTCACAGTACTAGCGACCTCAACCATTGCATTAATACTCCTGGTATACAACAGTGATCCCATGTAGGTGCCAGGCACCTGCTGCCCAGTCTTTATAAAAGTGGCCTAAACGTCCAACTGTTCAGGTAAGTTATTCCAGTTCAGAACAGAGCTGTGTTTGACTCAGGAAAGAACCATGAAGTCAGCACCTTCAATAACGTTCCACAGAAGGAATCAGTTCCTCTGGGATGTCCACCTGCCAGACATCTTTACGTCCTCGTACAGGAATGGGTTCCAGCAACCATCTGGGGTTTGAAATAACTGTCAAGTATTTCTGCTCCAGGCCTAATAGGATAGCTTTGTTTTCCAATACCAAAGCATCTTCAGGATGCAAGTGTTCTGGACACTGTGATGTCTCTCCAATGTCAATTAGCCCTATATTTAAAACACAAATAGCACTTTAATTTTCTTCCTGAAAGCAAAATGCTCATCAATTTATTTTTATTCAAAAGACTTGCATACTGCCCTTTGTTTTGAATTGGTCAGGATGGTTCATGAGATAGAAAATAATTAAGGGCAGCATCAAATGCCTCATTTCATTCCCTGGTTCCTCCCCCACCCCTTATATTTCAGTGCCTCAAAATTACACAATTGGGGTGGCAATTTTGTAAATATTATTTGTGTTAGTCTTTTGCAAGTGCACATTTACAGCTGTCTGATATGTGTAGTCTTGCCTGCTCAATTTCCTTGTATGTTTCAGCTGTCCAAGAGAGATGCAAAGTGGAGTGGTAACATACGAGCAACTGAGGCTGCATATAGGCTAATTTGCACAAAGTTGCGAAGGACCAGGGAAGTAATAAAACCATGAGAAAGGAGGGACCCAGCAGAGTAATTTAGCAGCAACAGAGAGAAAAAAGGGGGGAGGAGATGCCAAAATAATAAGTGCACCAAAGGAGAGTGGGGGAAATATCTCTCCATTGGCACTGTGACCCTCTTGCTTTTTAGCGTTGAATTGACACTTCTCCGCATCTTCCACCTTTTCAACATTTCCCATACCCTCCAGAAATAGAGATCATTCCACCGCTATTTTGTGGGTCCTTTTTGGAGCAGTTAACTGCAGTGGTTACTGCAGTTCCCTGACAATTTTAAACATTTACACATTTTTTTGAACTGGTAAGTCAATGGAAGAGGAAGGTATGTACATTTAATGGCTGAGAAGTAAATGGAGGGGAAATTTGTGCACCTGCAGCAACAGAGTAGTTAATACAGCTACCCTATTTCTTCGATTCAAAGACGCACTTTTTTCCCCATATAAACATCTCTAAAAATGGGGTGCATCTTAGAATCGCGGGTGTGTCTTAGGGTTTTCTTTTTCTGTTGGTGGTACTGAAATTAGTGTGCGTCTTACAATCGAAGAAATACAGTACTCAAATTTCTCCTCCATTTACTTCCTAGCCCTTAAATTGGAAAACATTTCCCTTCCACTGACTTCCCAGCCCTTAAATTTGTGCAAATTTCCCCTCCGTTTATTTCCCAGCCATTAAATTTGCATATTTTTCTTTCCAGTTACTTCGCAGTCCAACTGCAAGGAAAAGTAAGCCACCTCACGGAAAGACAGTCCAGGCAATGCCCATGGTGGGTTGTCGTGTCATATGAACCCAGTCAATATGTTTTTATGGAATTAGGTGTTGCGTATTAATTACAGGCAAGTTTCACAAGAACCATAAGCATAGACACTATGCCACAGAACAGCTTTCCCTAACCTGGTGTTTTCCAGATGTTTTGGACTAAAACACTCTGGATTTCTGACCACTGGCCACACTGGCTGTGCTGGTGGCAGCTGAACGGCAAAACATTTGGGGGGCACCATGTTGGAGAAGGTTGCTATAGAGGTTTACCAACTGACAGTGTTTTTGCATAATGAATACACAGATTATTTATTTATTTATTTATTGCATTTCTATACCGCCCAATAGCCGGAGCACAGTTGCTGCTCAGCAACCATTTGCAGCAGCAGTTGTACTTCTGTTTGTGGGGACACTGCATTTTCTTAGTATTCAAATTGCTGTGGGGGTGGGTGGGAATTAGTCTTGCTAGCTTTAGGGTGTGGGTGAAAGAAAACACACACATGCTCTGAAGTCAGCATTTTGTGCCTCTTGGCAAAAGGCTCAAACTGGAAGATTGTTTAACAAAACTGTCACTTACCGGCAATGACACCTCTGCCAAACTTTTCACCCCCATCTAGTAACTCTTGCATTTGAGTCTGTGTCATGCCGAGTCTATTCATGAGGATGCCTTTCCAGGCGTCATCGTCCCAGTCTTTAAAAGCAATGTGGACAGCAAGGGTGCAGGCCTCGTACTCAGCCAACACTGGTCGCCAACGGGTCTCGATAGTTTTGACTTTGTTCAAAACCAACCCGGCATAAGGTTGTCGGAAGGAAAGGGCGGCAAACTTCATTTTTCTTCAGCATCGTTCTCTCCTTTACTTTTTGCTCATATCACCTTTAATTTCCAAACAGAATAAAACCAGAAATAAGAACAGCTCTCGCTCTCAGCAAGTGTTCACAGCCTGTTTAATCTGCCTGTCAGAAGCTGCAGCACAGTAATTCTCAACTGCCATATGAAATTTTACACAGCACCTCAAATCACAGTCATTCCAGCATACCTTAACTTGTCAAATAGAGTTGTTGCTTTATCCACTGAGAATTAATTTTAAATAGGAAAGACACTTACTAGGGAGTAGGTTCCAATGGAATTTTGTTCAGAGTAAATCCTAGGTTTATGCAGCAGTTTATGCAGAGAAGTTGCCATCTTCTCTGCGTGTTCTGCTCCTGTGCCTTTAACATTAGCCTGGCACACAGAAATTTAAGAGCTGTAGCTCTTCCTTGGAACCTAATTTTCATGCTGGAAAAAACTGTTGGATCCTGGAATGGATCTTGGTTATGTTTTCCATTGCTTTGTTAATTGCTGAGGATCTGGAGGAACAGAGGACTCCGCAGAAACTTAAAGGTCAACTCTACACCTGGACATTGAGTGTCATAATTGCATAATTGTCTAACTGATTGTCTTCAATTAAGGGTTGCAAGGAGTTGCATCATTGTACAGGTTTCTATAAAAGTAAATGTGTTTTCATGTTCATTATAACTTCCATGTCCCTTACCCAACTTGATGTGAGCTGTATTGACTGACCGTTTGTAAGTATTTGTATCTGTACTGCCATAACTAAATTATATATTTATTTCCCAGTAAAAGGTTTGTTTTAACCTACAAAAATCTCTGTCTTAATTCACGTCTTTGCTGACTTGGCTGAGAACCGCTGCAATCTCTGCTAGTCTCTGGAAGGCCCAGACAGAGACTTAACACAAAAGGTTATGTGCCAGAAACCCAGTCTGTGCCATAACTAATCAGCTTTTAAAGCCATAACTCAACAAAAACTTCACCTGTGTGAAGGTATGCTAATGATAAAAGTGTGTTGCATCTACTCCCTTAGCAGCCTGCCCAGTTGTTGAGGTCATTGGACGTGTTCTTGCATGGACCTGAGGTCTGTTTAGAGTCCACTTGGAGTAGAGCTTTTAGTGTACTGGCTTCCTCTCCATGGAACTCCCTGCCAGTTGATGTCAGGCAGGCACCAACATTGCTGGTTTCTGCTAAAGACATTTTTATTTGAACAAGGTTTTTCTGAATGACCAGCCACAGTTTTCTTGGTGTAACTTGAGTTTAAATATTTTTATTCTTTTGTATTCTGATTCTTTTCTTCATTACCGTTCACTGCTTGGGAATCTTTCTTAGATATAGAGTGGTTTACAAATTTTGCGAATAAATAAGTAAAAGTGCATGTGTGGGGCCATTAAAAGTGAAATCTGATGCCGGCTGGGGAATGCTGGGAGTTGTTGGACATTTTTCTGTCTAAGCATGCATAGGACTGTGCCCTAACTAGATTCAAAAGGCAGCAAGACAGTTTCTCCTTATGACTGCTCCATCTTACCCCACCCCAGGGGCTTCTGTGTTTTTAAAATCTTCCTGACAAGCCTGCAGGGCTCCTGCTACTCTCAGATGCAGCAGTGAAACGATCTGCATGGCCCTGCTGCATTTCTGCTTGTTGCACTGCTTTAAAAGCACAGGAGCCGAACCAGGGGCAAAGTGGCAACCTTCTTCCATGCACGTACACCTTTCCTTAGACATGATTTAGACATAAGCCAGATCCCTCCTGGCTTAGCCGGAGCACCTCTTAGCCCAACACCTTGTTTCCAACATTGTCCAGCCAGATGCTGCTGGGAAGACCACAAGTAGGGCGTCATGGCAACAGCATCCCTCTGCCCTTACACCTCCAGCACCTGGTTTTATTTATCACATTTTACATATTAATTATTTATTACATTTTTATACCGCTCAATAGCCGAAGCTCTTGGAGGTCTACTGATGCTTCACACGAAGTTTAAAACACTATGCGGCAGGGTCTTGCTATTTACTGTTTTACTCTGTACAGCACCATGTACATTGATGGTGCTATATAAATAAATAATAATAATAATTGATTAGCTAGGGTGACCCTATGGAAAGGAGGACAGGGCTCCTGTATCTTTAACAGTTGTATTGAAAAGGAAATTTCAGCAGGTGTCATTTGTATATATGGGGAACCTGGTGAAATTTCCTCTTCATCACAGCAGTTAAAGCAGCAGGTGCCCTGCCCTCTTTTAAATCTGGTCACTCTAGTATAGCTCTTGCAGCTTTAACTGTTGTGATGAAGAGGGAATTTCACCAGGTTCTCCATAAATACAAATGACACCTGCTGAAATTCCCATTTCTATGCAATTGTTAAAGATACAGGAGCCCTGTCCTCCTTTTCATATGGTCATCCTAGATTAGCAGCACAGAAATATAGCGCATGTACATAGTTGCAAGGCTGATTTCCAAACCAAAAAGGCCGGACAAACAGCCAATGCCTGTTTCTCAAGCACCTTTCAACCAAACCCATCTTCATCAGTGGGGGGAAATTATAAATAGCAATCACAGCCCTTGCTAAAACAATGTTTCCTACATGGAACTTGCAAAGCAACATACACAAATTTAGAGACACCAGGGATAATATTCCTTACTCAAATAATCAGGGGTGGGGGGGAAACGTAAACTGATATATATAGATTGATTGATAGATAGATATAGAGATATAAATTTTCCAGTAAATATTATGAATACAAACTCTGCAATCTTCATCATGCGATTGGTAGCTGAACTCAAAGAAGGGACTCCCTCCTACATACTGAAATAACCTCGAGAAATAAAAACAACCTTGTGTTAATTTACAGTAATCTGCCAGGTGTAGTCGATCAGGTAACCCTAGCGTGTGTTCTGGACTACAACTCCCAGAATTCCTGACCATTGGCCATGCTGGCTGAGGAATGCTGGGAGTTGTAGGACTTTGTCCTTCTTCTTCCCCCTTGCCCCCCCCCCCCGTCTATATAGGCACAGGATTGCGCCCCAGGCGAACCCGAGACGCCCGTCCAGGCCTCGCCTCTTCTTCCCTTTTTACCTCAGGCGGCGTGGCCGGGCCTAGCGCCCGCTCGCCTCACCTTGCAGCTCGAACGCCGGCAGCAGGCCTCGCTAAGATGGAGGCGAGGCGAGGCGAAGCTGCGGCCCAGTCTGCTCCGTCCTCTCGGCCGGCCCCGGCTTCGCCTTCTCCCCCACCGGTGAGAGCTCTGGCTGCCGGGGCGGGCGCCTCCCTGCCTCCGCCTCCGCCTCCGCCTGGGCCCAGCCCGCCGTTTATTTATTCATGGTTTGGGCGCCTCCTAGGGTGGACGTTGCTTCGCCTCAGAAGGAAGGGAAAAGGCAGGCAGCGTCATGAGGCAGGAGGAAAGGCAGCCGAGCCAGACCGCCAGCTTGGGGCTTGGCTTCGTTTCTGCCCCAGCAGTCATTCAAGGAGCCCAGTGCACCTCTTTAATCCTCACAACAACAGCCCTGTGAGGTAGGTTAGGCTGAAAGATGATGCCTGGCCCAGGGAAATTCAGCGGCTGTTAGAACCATTTTAATCCTCACAGCAGCCCTGTGAGGTAGGTTAGACTGGGCTCCTGTATCTTTAACAGTTGTTAACAGCTGGGGAACATGGGCGGGAGGGTGCTGTTGCACCATGTCCTGCTTGTTCATCCCTGGCCCATGGCTGGTTGGCCACTGTGTGAACAGAGTGAGGGACTAGATGGACCCTCGGTCTGATCCAGCATCAGGGCTCATCTTATGTATTGAAAAGGGCATTTCGGCAGGTGCCCTTTCTATGCATGCAGCACCTGCTGAAATCCCCTCTTCATCACAACAGTTAAAGCTGCAGGAACAATAATAATAATAATAATAATAATAATATATTTGTTACCCGCCTCTCCCTCAGGATCGAGGCGGGGTACAACACAAATAAAAACACTGTAAAATACATACATGTACATAGTGACCGGATACAAAAGAGGGCAGGGCTTAGCTAGTACTTGATAGCTTTTTAGGAAAAAAAGTGATATCTAAACATTAATAAGAAATAAATGTCTGACTAAGAAATCCTGAATCAAAAGTACAAGTTGTTCAGCAGTGACCTGATTGCATGCTGCTGTCTTTTAAGGGCTACACATATTGTTAATAATATTTAGTGTTTATGAGTATTCAGAGTTCACAGTAATTCTTACAGCAGTAGGTCAATATGACATTCTAGTATTTACAAAAACTGCATGTTAATTTTGCAGGTCTGAATATACACTTCTTGAGAATATATGACCCAGTCAGTATTTTTTTCATTCCCTTCACATTTCTTAAACACCACCTGATTCTGTCAAGTTTGTTTAAAAACAAACAAAACAAAGAGAAAATTTGAGTTCCTGTTTATGGAAATGTGCTACATCTTTGTGTGATACTAAAACAACGCTTGTTTAATATTTATTGAGACTCAGATGTGATACTGAGTAGGATGAGCAAATATTGTATGTTTTTGTCAAACCTACTCAGTACTTGATCTTCTCATGATTGAGTCTCCTGCAGAATATGCCAAGATATCCAGAATCAAAACCAGGAGAAGTTTTTCAGTGCTATGTTATTACACATGTCTGGCTTTTGTAAGCGGTCTCAGTATATACTGGTAAATGGTGCTCCGTCCAAAGTTGGAAAATGCATTTTCAGTGACTTAAGGAATCTTCTAAAAGGCATCAGTTACGCATAGCCTTCATCTCGTTTTGTTATGAATGTGTTTTATTGTGAAATAACAGTATTATTTCACTGGAAATTAACATTAAGATTAGGGTTTTGGCTACATATGTTAAGTTTCAGTAAAAGCTCCTAGGTAGATTACCTGTGCAGGATAAAGGAAAATGGAATGGACTTTGTGACAGCTTCTTTAGTCTTCATCTCATCCTAAAACCCCACTGGACAGGGGTTTTAAGTAATTATTTTGAACTAAAAGTAAGTTCCTTCTGCTGTGCCTCGCCTAAGTTGGTTGGTGAGAACCTCAGCAGGTGTAGCTGGGAGTAGAAGTGAGGACATGAAACGAATAAGATTGGGCCATTTATCTCTTAAATTGAATTAGTTTGGCAATTTTGCCTATTTATTATTATTATTATTATTATTATTATTTATACTGAAAGAAAGGGCTTAGTATCACTTTCAGGTTGCTTTTAAAGGAGAGATAGCATAGATATTCAACATTGTCCTTTTACTTCCTCAAGGATGTAGGAAAGTCATAAGGTTCCTCGCATTTTGGAAGTTTATTGAGAAACAAGTGTAGCCTTTTTTGATATGTGGCTTCATGCTGAGGAAATCTGTACAGGAAAAAGAGCTCATTACCATGAGTTCTCCTTCCTCTGCTGAGTGTTGTGTCCTCTTCCAGCGGCAACTAGGAATGACTCTGCAGCTACTAACTAGTCAAAGGTATTTTTAAAGATAAGATAGGCTAAGGATTAAGTCCTCTGTCTGGCTGTAGATCACAGCTAGGGGTGGTGACCTCTAATATACTGAACATCTCTTCTTTTTGAAGGCTCTGTCTGAACACTTGCTGTGAAGGGAGTGTTCATACTGCATCTTAATTATTTTACCCTTGCTTTGTAATTATCCCCACCTTCCCCATAATTTTCATATAAAGGCAGAACTTCTCAGGTGTATATATCTCTGAAAACATTTTGTTCCCTGATGTTGGTTTCAAGGCTTTAACGGGGAAACCAAAAAGGAATAGCTAAATTCAAATTGGAAACTGGGTGCATAAAGGCATGAGATAATTTGAGAAGTTTAAAATGGAGAGACAGTCATAGGTTCAGGTTATACACTTCATCACAATATGTATTAGGAAAAATGATAATGTAAGCATTTGGGTCCATTGAATACCTCCAGATCTGTTTGCTTGTGTGTCACTGAGACTCTCTGTTAAGGATGCTTGCCCACCATATTTTTTTTCCTCTGTGCAAAGCCAGAAAATCCTTAAGGAAACACTGAGATGCATGTTTAGACAGAAAAAAAGTCCTACAACTCCCAGCATGGCTGGCTGGGGAATACTAAGAGTTGTAGGATTTTTCTATGTCTAAACATGCATCAGATTACAATAAATAAATAAGTGAAACCTCCTTTTTCAGAGGGAGTGTATCCCTGAATAAAGTAATAATAATAATAATAATCATAAAAGATGTTGGGGGCAAATAATGAGAGCACTACCTATGTGTTTTCTGGTCAAATGGAGGCTTTGCTTGTGCCTCTAGTCACTTGTTTCTCATTGACTCGATTTCCTGAACACCAGGTACTCATCCAAGCTTTTATCTTTGGGCCACGTGTTCCACCACTGAACTTCTGGATATTCTGCACAAAAATTTTATCCCCACCAGATAATTTTCCAGGGTAGGGAGGAAATACAACTTGTATACTCTAATCAATGTAAATGACTTTTAAAAGGCTTTGGGATGTTTTGACTTTGTACATATTGATTTGAAGGGGGATGTTTGGTTAACGCTGATGTTAACCATATTAAATAGTTTCTTTCTTCTTCCTGGCCTTCCCCTAGGTGGCCCCAGAACACACTCAACAGAAAAAGTCTCCAGTTTCTTCTGCATCCCGTGATTAAAAACATGTTCTCATCACTTCCTGTCCATTGCGTTCTTGTTCTTAACCACCAAGCAACCCTTCTCATGTTATTTTGTTATGAAATCAAGGTTTTAAAAAAGATTAAACTGGGTCAGTGATGCCATTGGTCAGAGCATGATAGTTGGAAAACCAAGCTAGTCACGATAGTGGCAGAACCGCATGCAAAATTGTGTCTGGCGCTCAGTCTTTGCAAAGGAGCAGAGTGGGCTGCTTGCGTGGCCAGATCCTGTCCCAGAGCCTGGTCATGCCCTGCATTCATTGCTTATCCTTACTAGAAATAGCTGGTTACAAACTGTAGCAAGCTAGGTTCTTTATTAGAAAGATACAGAAGGTGCATATGTGATGAGGGAACATGCAACACATATTTTATAAAGACTGTGACGTGTTCAGAATAAGAATAGATCCCAAGTTAAAAGGGGCTGCTGTACCTTAAAAGCCACGGGACAGTCATTTTACAATTCTACCAGAAATCAGAGAAATGGGTCATCTCTTGCTACCCACCCCAGCCCTGCCAAGTAGGTATAGTGTTCTCAGTGCAGTATGAGCTGAATTCAAGGTTGCAGAGATTAGATATGCTACACAACTTCATAAACGTTCCTTAGAAAAATGCCCCATGATGAGGCTAAGTCCCACTGAGTGCTTAGCAAGGAGATCCTTGCATTATGGTTGAGTTTGACAAATGGTCTGTCTACCTTAGCCGGCACAACAAAGTAGAAGTGTATATGATGAGTGCATTTCCATGTTGTAGTGGAACAATGTTGGGAGCCATAGTATGCTCATCCTATTAGGCGTCTCCATCATTCCAGAACCAGTCGAGCTGCACTTGTCTAAAGTCCAGTATCAGTGCTGCCTGTTTAATGTGTTATATGTACAGCTCTGACATTTTGCTGCTTCAAGTACCACCTTACATAGTCTGTCTTCTCGCTGAAATACTTGACACACAGCATCACTTTGCCTGCATTGCTTCATGGGCATAATAACTGTATTAGGAGAAGTGCATAAAATTTATGGTAGGAATGGCTGAATATATATCTGTTTCTCTCTTGGTAGAATTTCCTAGCACTGTATTACCCACGGCTGCTCTACGTATTGGGAGGGCTGCACCCATTCAGCCCATTAGTTGTTTACTCATTTCCTGGAATGGGTTTAATAGAGGTGGACAAATCTATTTCCAGTCCATATCCCTTTCACATGTCCCCCTCCCCATTTGTTCCGTTCCATTTCCACGTTAATCTGTACATTTCTTTAAAGTCTCCTAAAATGTGTATTTGAATGTATGTGTTTGAGCATGTATTTAAATGCTTGGGTTTTTCTCTCAAATGCATATTTGATAAATTTAAACTGCTAAGAACTGTTACAATATTTGGAGAGGTATGAAATTGGATGGTAGCTAAGTTCTGATCTATGCGTTAGTCTGAGAGGTTCGGATCAGGTCATTTCATTTAAGAATTTGCAAAGACTGAATTCCACAAGTCCTAGATATTAACGTTCATATTGGAAAAAGTAACATAACGTGGCCTTAAGCTTGTTTCCTGTTCTGCATGTGCACAGTGATGCTGCTTTGCTGTTACAATTTGATACAAAATCAAAAAATCACATAAGTGTGTGTGACTGCTTGAACAGTTCTTGTCCTCCAAGCTGCCTATAAATCCAACAGCAATGTAGGCTGGAAACAGTGTCTGTATCAGTGGCTAAGGGGGGGAAAGCAAAAACAAAACAGGAATGAAATCCTTTGGTTGCAACTGACCTTTCCTTTTTCTCTTCTGTTTTGTGCTTAGGTATGGTAACTTCATGAGCCTAAGGGAAAAACCCACAATTTCTCCTTTCTGAAAGCAGTAAGTATAAATGCAGTCATTCTACTACTAGTCCTTAGGATGAAATATGTATCAATTTCCTGGAGAAAATTGAACTGAATGTGTATAGAATGTAGTCGGCCACCTGTTATGTAGCTTTAAATGTTTCTTGTGCTCTTTTATATAGCAAGAACAATAAGAACAGCAGCAGCAGCAAAAAACAAAACAAAAAAATTACTCCTTTGCTGTACTGATCTTTGCCGCCTTCCCTGTCTGAATGGATTAGTTACATTGCATGGAAAGTTATTAATGTCACTATTGAGCCACTGTAAAATGAGAGGAGCATAGTATTGTGAGTAAATTTGGAGCAAATACCACAGTCTTTGTATCCCCAAGAGGTGGCATAGATGTTTTCCAGGGACTGGGACAGGAAATCTGTTTATCTGCAACAGCTACCACACTTCTGTGACTCCTGAGGGGATAGCACAGAAACTCTGACTTCAAATGCACAACCATACTCATACGTTTTCAAGAAACCTGTCATTTTAAATAACAGCAGATGTTTTGTGTATGGATAGAGGGGCTACATTACAATGACATCAGTCTTTTATGTCTGTGGTTGGTATTGGCTGAAAGGCTTGTGCCGCAAAGGCAATATAACAGGCCTTCCATAGCAGCAGTGTTTACTTGAGAAGTACTTTCATATCACGCAACAGGTGAGAAATTTTCAGAAAGCCAATGAAATCTACTATAAAGCATGGTGTTGATGTTCCTTGCATGGGGTCCAGTTCTTACATCCTTTCTTCCCTGAGGATTCAAAGAGAAAAATTTTTGGGAACATGTCTATAGGTCTAAAGGTCTAAGATATAAACACTTTAAAACACTTTAAACCCTGATTTTTATCTGCTTTGGAAATATCAAGGCAGTATTGGACTATACTGTAAAGTTGCAAAAATGGCAACAGATATTTATTTATATATCTTAAGTGAAGACACCACCTTTAGTGTGTTTGCTCACTTTTATTAATCATTTTCTTTTGTGTATATTCTGTAGAACTTGTCATTAATTTAAAAAATGCATTCAGATTCTTTGTCTAGTTTGTGCTGAGAACAATGTTATGAAGAAAGCTTAGTTAGTGCCAATTTATAGGTGATGAGCTGTGGCTGAGAAGACCACAGAGTAATTCTCTGGCTGTGACAGGATTTAATCATTTGCCAAAGATCTACAGTGAACCACTGGAATCTTTTGACAAACTATGTTGTCCATCACCAACTTTCCCTGGCCCCTTTTCCAGTTCTCACTCAGTTTCCGCATATAACTAACATCCTTGTTAGTTCCTTGACCCTCTGGTTATGCTAGAGATGTAAAATTTCCGGAAATTTTGAAGCCATGGAAAAAAACTGTTTCGTTTTTTTCGGGGGGGGGGGGGGAACAGAAATTTTTGGAAAAATTGAAATAATGCAATATTAGCACTTTTTACAGATTGAAAGTCACTTTGTTACTTTAGGAACATAAAATGTAATTATGTCCAAGTTGGTTTGGCATAAAATTATTACATTTGGTATATTAAAACTAGTGTATTCAAACAATTATTACAAATTTAATTTACTTTTTTAAACTTTTTTTTGGTAACAAATGGAGCTACAAGCTCCTGAACTGTTAGGAACACCTTAACTGTAAGGAACCTCTTTGGTTCTGCCAGTTTATGAGGAGCAGGCAAAAAAACAATTTTAAAAAACAACAACTGAAGAAACCACCAACATTAGTAACAAAGAAAATTATTTATGTCTCCACTAGTCCTCCAGTGTCAAGACATAAAGCCCCCATTCCCATAAAAAGAACTGAGAGAAATGGGGGGGGGGCAAGATTCAATGAATATGCATGAAATTTAATTTAATCAGACTCATTTTCTGATCTATAGCTATCAGTATTAGTTTCAGTCTCTGCTTCCATGGAAGTGCTGCCCCCTAGAGGCAGAAATGCATCTTCCTCTTGCATTTGAGAGTTGTAGTCTCAGTTTGCAACCTAGGACTTGCTTGTCCTTGGTGCACACACATTGTAATAATCTGATTCTGTACAGTTTTTAGAAATCATTTGGAGAAGTAAATATCTGAACACCTTGTCTTAAACATTTTATTCGTCATGCTAAAATAACATATCCCGTAATTTGTTTTTTCTTCGTTTTTTTCAATTTTTCCAATTTTTTGGAGAAAAACAAAAAAGGCTTCGGGGGAAAAACCGGGTTTTTTCTGAATTTTTCCAGGTTTTTTCCGGGCCTTCACATCTCTATGGTTATCTCACAGTGCTCATCTGCCTTTCCCACTCTGTTACTTGGCAACTATTGCTGGTATTTGCTAATCTGATGAAACTAAAGAAAATCTTGTCAATTTCTATATAAAAAGGGGCATCTGTTTTGCAATTATGCATTACTTTACAATGCAAAAGATAACTTTACAAAAGACACCTTACAACGTAATCCTAAAAGTATACATTTTAGTGTTGTGTCATGACTGCAAAGTTTGAAATCTTTAGAAATTGAAAAATTAGCACATTAGCAAAGTTGTGAAATCTCTGGTTCTTCTTCGTAGTCTCTGTGCATCACACCATGGGCTCTGCGCTTGCGCTGAGCATTCGCTCCAGAAAGGTTTTTGTAGCTGAGAAGCGTTGTTTTTGGCGGGAACCCCTCCCCCACCGTCTTGTGCACATGCTCCAGCACGTTCCGCCTTCCCCTCAGTTCCTTTGCGACCGCGTAGCTAATGCTTCGTCGAAAGGTTTCTCCTCAAATTGGACATCGTAGCTGAGTGTTTTTTCTTCTTCATTCTTTTCCAATTCTTCTCTCTTCTTGTCTTCAAGTTCTCCTTCTTATTCTCATACTTTCTAAAAAAAAAAAAAAAAATTAAATTACTATTGTTATACTTACCTCTCTTCAAAATCTGTCTTGTATGACCCTAAAGGCACCATTTCGTAAATGCGTTCGCTGCGGTAGCAAATTACCAGCAGCAGACGGTCACTCCCTTTGTTAGCAGAGGTCTCTCCATTTTTAACAGGAAACTGTAAAGTAGCCATCATATTGCAGGCAAAATGTCATGATGTCCTGTATGCGAGAATGTCTCCTTGAGTGCATCCTTCTTATCTAACATAAACAAGAGCTCTGGCTCCAGTGCTGCTGTGTCAAAGTTAACTTCTGTAACTTACTGTCAGGCCAAAGGTATTGTTTACAGAACTGTTTAGCATAATTAGCTATGCCCCAGTGTTATGTTCTGATTCGTTAATGCTGCTACTGGCCCCTGCCCCGTGCAAGCTCAAATACTGTACTGTATTCCCTATGTCTTTTGTCTGATTGCTCCCTTTGAAGAGACCAGGCCTTGATTACTTATCAATAAAGCGCTTTTGAACCCTCTGTCGCTGGAATGGTGGAGTCGTGCTTAAGGGCTGTTTGGATTTCGTCCTTGGGTGAAAAGAACATTGATCTAACACCTTTGTCTTTTTTGTTTGGGAGAGTTACCAAAACCTGCCATCATTGTCAGAGTTTCTCAAAACAAGAAGACACAGATCAGATCGCCTGAAGGCTGAACTCTGGAAGCGCACGCTCCAGTGTACTGATCAGCCACTAAAAAAGAATACGATGGTGTCTACTCCGACATCGACGCCCAAACCTTCGACATCAGGAGCACCTCCGACATTGACAGTGTCTTCGATGTCGAGTGTGCATACCAGCAAGCCGACTAAAGGCCACTCCCTCATGATATCTGCAGCTAAAAAGATACCGAGGAAGGCAAAAAAGGCCAAGTCGCCCCCTGTCTCTAATTCAAAGAAAAAGAAGAGACAGCGAACTACATTATCGCCACCAGTGGCTTTGACGGAGAACTCTAACCCGGCAGACCGCCCGTCAGTTGAGCTCCTTTCTACAACATCAGAGGGCAAAATAAGAGAGCCATCGACTCCGACACGACCATCACTCCCCACTGTAACTTCACAAGACAGCAGGGCTAACAATCTACGCATGCCCGGCGACCCTATCTCTGTCCAACCTGCACCCCCTCAACTGGTGAGAGAGAACCGCCCAGGAGCGGGCAACAGGGAAATACCGCACCCCTGGCCCGACTCATACCAGAAGGAGACACGCCCTTCATGCTCGACATCGAGGCAACGCTCCCCATCCATATATGGAGATCGCTACGACCGTCGGTTCTACAGACCATACCGCAGCTGATCCCGATCACCATATAGGGATTGGGATAGATACTATGACTACCACTATCCACCTCACCCAAGAGACTACCCTCGAGAATATGATAGGGAGTCTTACCACTCTACTCGGGAAGGGCGTCACCATTACCCCCCTAGAGACGAAGACCAACAGGTCTCCCGTCAAGCCCTGACTGACGCCCCAGCGGCACATCCAATCCCTCAGGAGGAGCTCGATATACCAGGGCAGCTATCGCACACATCCCATGAGGAATACGAATCGGACTCATCATCCGCATCAACAACAGCCCCATCTCTTCCCTCACCTGATGACACCGTAGGTACCAGGGAGAGAGCGTCCCCATCGGAAGAGATGGGCCCATTTGCCGAACAAATCCTTTATATGGCCACTGCCTTGGGAGTGGACGCCCAGCAGTACCAAGAGCAGATACAAGACACCTTCTTTGACGCTGTATACACTGAGGCTTCCACACCGGTTGAAATACCTTTCTCCCCAACATTACTACAGACGATAACTTGGACATCCCCCTCGCTCATACCACCAACCTCACGCAGGCTAGAATCCATGTATCGAGTACAAAATAAGGACGTTGACTTCCTTTTTGCTCATCCTAAACCTAATTCAATAATAGTCGAGTCGTCGCACTCAAAATCACAAAAGGTCCACGCCTCCCCGGTGGACAAGGAAGGACGTCGCTTATATGGGTCGTCGTTCATATTCTGCAGCCGCCCTGGGACTAAGAGTCTCCAATTATCAGCTCTTCTTATGGGGCAAGATCGGGTCATTATGTGACTACCTACCCGATGACCAAAGAGAATTGGCAAGAGTCTTTCAGGCTCAAGCATCTCGGCTATCAAAACTCCAAATAAATTCCACCCGGCACCAAGCCGATTGCCACGCAAAGCTAATGACAGGAGCAATTGCCCTCCGACGCCATGCCTGGCTCAGGTCAGCGGGCCTTACTCCAGAGGCTAGATCCCGCATTGAATCCTTACCTTTCGATGCAGAAGGCCTATTTAATGCTAAAACAGATGAGCATATGGACACTGTCCAAAAAGCAAGAAATACGGCCAAGAAAATGGGCATTGGCCAACAACAACAACAGAGCCACCAACAACGCCCCCGTCAGTGGTTCCGACAACATCAATCTTACTTCCCAAAATCACAATTTTACAGATCTTCAAGATTCCAATCTGGACAACAACCTCAGCGGAAAAATAGCACGCCAGCCAGCAAATTTAGACCCCAAAGGAAAGGGGACGGCTTCTTAAAGCGCCGTCTTTGACTCCACCCTGTTGCCAACACAACCCCTTCAATACCGTTTTTGCGACAACCGGCTAGCCAAATTTTACCATACATGGGAAGTCATCACCACAGACTCATGGGTCCTCAACATAATCCTCAATGGGTACGAAATAGAGTTCGAGACTCTCCCCCCGCTCGACACCGTGAAAGTCACCACTCCTTCAGAAACACTCCTCCAGGAAGTGCCCAACCTGCTTCAAAAGGGCGCCATAGAGAGAGTTCCTTCCATTTTAAGAAAAAATGGGTTTTTTTCCAGGTACTTCACGGTGCCGAAGTGGGACGGGGGTCTCAGACCTATTTTAGACCTCAGGGACATAAACAAGTTTATCAGACCCAAAAAATTCAAAATGACTACCCTACAATCAATTCTGCAATTCCTAAAGAAGGACGCTTGGTTCGCAGTAGTCGACCTAAAGGATGCCTATTTTCATATTGCAATCAGAGAATCACACCGCCAGTTCCTACAATTTGCCATCGGCTAAACCACCTACCAATTTTGCGTCCTACTGTTAGGATTGCACCCGAAGAAGCCTCCTCAGATTAGGAGGAGGCAAACTTACAAGAAGTAGAGGGTGTTTCCTCCCCCACAGCCGGACCAGAGACCAGTGCGCAGTTGGTAGGGAGTCATTCCATGGAGGAGAATGCAGGTCCCGTGGAGGAGCCACGGGCCAGTCAGTTGCTTCCTCTGCCTGTCGCTCCTGAGGCTGAGTCAGAGACGGAGGTGGTTTGACCACCCAGCCCCCGTGAAAGGAGACAAAGGAGAAGGGCAGAACAAATGCAGGTGGTGAGGCAAAGTATGCGCCTGCAGAACAGGCAGGGAAAAGATGCTGAACTGTAGGAGGGGGGTGGGTCAAAAGGTGGAGGAATGAGGCACAGCTGGGATCTGGGTGGGGTCATGCTGGCAGGGTTTGAAAAGGGAGAATCTGACCGCTGGTCTGGTGTAGCAAACACCTTTCGTTCTTCCGGTTGCTACTGTGCCTCGACGCCTTGCCTTGTGACTGTGACTCTGGATTGCTGACCTGGACCAGCTTGATTGACTCCGCTTTATCCCTGGGACTCTGGACGACTGACTCGGCTATTGATTTAGGACTGGACTAGACCTTCGCTTACTCCTGGCTCCTTGATGCCCACACCCCCTGTTTTGGTGCTTCGACCCGGACCGGTGGGTTTACGCTGCAGAACGTGCCTCTGGCTAAGAACTCTTGGACTCCGTTTAAAAGACTGGGCTGGGGGGCGGAGCTTGGCGGCCATGAAGCTGGTAAGAGTTTCTTAACTTTCCAACCGGCCACGCCGGAAAAGTAAATTATCTCCTTTTAAAAGGGCATAAATTTCAAAGGAACACGATGGAAAAGGACTATGAATATTAATTGTTGATGTTACTGATAATGATGCAAAGTTGAAATGATTTAAAAGTGAGAAATTTGAAGCGGCTGGAGAAACGTCTCTGTGGAAAGTGAAACTGATTGCTAGGTGCTGGAAAGTGCACGGCAGTTGATGGTTTGTTATTGTTAGAGATGTGGACTTGATTTATGGTGAATCTCACTTTTTATTGGAAAGCGAAGAGCTGTAAAACACTGGCTTTATAGAGTGAAAGTAACCCAGGCACAGACTGATGGATGGACGGTGTGCTAATTTGAGATCAAGGGGGGGGAGGCGGACTGCAGCTTTGGAGCGTTTGCAGCATTTGGTGGGGAGACGGCTGTTTGGTGCTGTCGGGACTGTGTTTATGGTTGTTTCGGTCTCCCCCAGTGAATGCTGTCTTGATGTGTGGTGAAATTCCGCCCCCCCCAGAGAAGAAAGAGTTATTAAGTATTGAAAAGCACAGAGAGATAAAAATAGCCTGGCAAGAAGGGGAGCCGGGATTCAAGAAGGAGATTTATGCCCTATGTCGAATATAAAAAGAAAGATTAAAAAGGAAATTGCAAAAGTTACGTGGTCAAGGAAACGACCCAGTAATCATAAACTCCCCCATCTGGAAAAATTGGCTTCGGAAGAAGAGCAGGAAGATACAGACACAGCAACAGAAGAGATTAAAATGGCCGAAGGTGGAAAATCAGCTGGCAGCCAGCCAGCCACCTTAGCCGAAATCAAGAGTGTTATTGCAGAAAACAATGCAATCATTTTTTAAAAAATGGACCAGCAAACGGAAAAATTGGATAAGCGGATGATTGTGTTAGCTGATAAAATCACGCAGAACGTCAAGAGTATAAAGGATGTGAAGGCAGGAGCAGACCTGATCGAGAAGAGCCAAGAGGCTTTTGAAAAATCATCTAATGTGCAATTCCAGGATCACGAATTACGGCTGATAGCCTTAGAAGATCAAAATCGTCGTTCATCACTTCGCATAAAACATTTAATTCAAGTACAAGGAGAAAATTTGCGAGATATAATTTTGAAGTGGTTTAAAGAGATGATGCCTGATTTGGAATTAGAGGAATGCGAATTGGACCGAGTCCATAGAGTGGGGGGGGGGCTAAATTACAAAGGAGCTACCAGAGATATTTTGGTGAAATTTGGCAATTACTATAAAAAAGAACAAGTTATGAAGAAACTGAGAGCTATGGCCCAGCTACAGTATAAAGGCAAATCAGTGCAAATTTATAATGATCTTTGTCAGCACACACTGAATTGGAGACGCAGTGTCAAGCCAATAACTGAAATATTAGTGAAAAAAAATATTACATATTCGTGGGGTTATCCTGTTTTCTTAAGATTTACATATGGTAGGGGGGAGCACAGAGTAACTTCTTTGGATCAGGGTAAGGAGTTGTTGAATAGCTTGGGTCTGTATGAGGAAGCAAGTGTGACTGAAACAGGTGGGGGGGAGATGAGGCTGGGGCATCTGGGATGTAATAGAATTGTTAACTGTATTATGAGATAATTGTAGATAGAAATGTTAAACATAGAGACCTTGCCAGCCAGGCGCAGCACTGCCTCCCCCCCTCCCCCTAAAGTAGATGGCTGGAGTGTTCGACTTACGGGGATTTGGGGGGGGGGAGAGGTGGGGGGAGGGGTGGGGTGGAAGGGGGGATGGTATGGGTTAGAGTAAGGGGATTGAGGGTTTTGTTATGGTGTTTGTGTTTTTATGTATGTGAATTTGAGTTTCAGAGCACAAGGGATCGGAAGAGACATCAAAAGGGTGAATATGGATAAAAAAAATAAAAGTATCAACACTTAATGTTAAAGGTTTGGGGGCAGTCGTGAAAAGGAGGAGACTAGAACAAATGTTTAATAAGGAAGGATCTGACATAATGATGCAAGAAACACTTCAAGGGTTCGAGAATGCAAATATGATAAGGATCAAGTGGTTAGCTTATTATGAAAAGTCATTGGGGACTTAAAAAAAAATGGAGTGGCCACTTTGATTTAAAAAAAAAGTGGATTTATATTAGAAACCATAACAAAGGATGATAGTGGTAGATATCTTATGATAAAAGGTAAAATTGAAGGAAAGGTATATACATTAATTAATGTTTATGCCCCAAATGAGAGACATAGAGAGTTTTTTATAAAATTATTTAAAGAAATAGAAGAATTCAAGGAGGGGTATGTTATCTTAGCTGGGGATTTTAATATGGTTATGGATAATAGATGGGACAGGTCAAACCCCACTAATGTTGAAAAGAGGAATGATATTACTATATTGAATAAATTAGTAAAAGAAAATGATTATGTGGATTCTTGGCGCCTACTTAATGGGGCTAAGCCTGGGTTCTCATATTACTCCCCAGTTCATCATACATACTCCAGGATAGATCATATATTTGTCTCAAAAGATTTTGCAACTAAGATTTGTAAAATGGAAATGGGGGTAATAAAGGTAACTGACCACGCATTGTTAAGTTTAGAATTTGCAATTAAGAAGAATTATAAAGAGGCGTACAGGTGGAAAATGAACACAAAAATATTGAAATATAATAAAGTGGTAGAAAAAATTCAGAGGGAATTGTCAGAGTCATGGGAAATCAATGAAAAGGGAGGAACAGCTGGGTCAGTCGTTTGGGACACCATGAAGGCTGTAGTAAGAGGAATCTGTATTAGAGAAATGTGCAACTTAAAAAGACAACAGTATGCAAAGCAGGAGAAGCTAGAGATAGAAATTAGAAGTTTGGAGGAAGAATATTGGCAGGGTAAAAATAAATATAAATTAATAGAAATACAAGCTAAGAAGAAACAATTAGAAAATTTAAATTTAGAGGAAGTTCAAAAAAATTTAATGTATATGAAAAGGGAGTATTTTGAAAATAGCAATAAGAATTCTAGATTGCTTGCCAGACTCACACAAAAGGAAAAAGCGAGAAATGGGATAGGAGCATTGAAGGATAATCAAGGGAATTATTGTCATACAATGAAGGATAAAATAAAAAAAATTCAGAAATTTTATCAGGAATTATATAAGGGTAAAGAAATTCAAAAAAAGAAGTTGGAGGATTAGATAGGAAGGTATATAAAGAAGGGAATAAAAATAGTACATAAAGAGCAAATGGAGAAGGTAATAACTCAAAGAGAAGTTGAAGATGTAATTGATAATTTGAAAGTGGGTAAATCACCGGGAGCAGATGGCTTAGGATCAGAATATTATAAAGTTTTTAAGGAGTTTTTAGTTCCGAAATTATTGAAACTTTACAACGCTATATTACAAGGAGAGAAGATACCAGAATCATGGGAACACTCATTGATAATATTAATTCCAAAACCAGACAAAGATTTGACTATCCCCGATTCATATAGACCTATTTCATTAATAAATCAAGATGCTAAATTTTTTTCATCTATTTTGGCTAAATGGTTAAATAAATTTATATCAGAATATATAGGAGAAGATCAATGTGGATTTGTGGCGGGGAGGCAGATGCATAGTTTAGTGGGAAGAGTTTTAAACGTAATACACGCGATAAAAAAATCAAAGATCAAGGCAGGAATTTTGGCATTGGATAGTTTTAAGGCTTTTGATTGTGTGAGCTGGCAGGCATTAAAGATTATTTTAGATAAAATGGGATTTGGAAATAAATTTAAAACTATAATAGAACAGTTATATTCCCAAAATACAGCTGTAGTGGTGGTAAACGATGGACTCACTGAAAAGATACGACTAGCCAGAGGTACAAGACAAGGATGTCCGCTCTCACCGGTCCTGTTTGTAATGGTTATGGAAGTATTGGCGAACGCAATAAGAGATGATGGAGAGATAGAAGGAATTGGAGATGTAAGGAAAATAAAATTGAATATGTTTGCGGATGACACCCTATTGACTATTAAGAATCCAATAAGAAAAATAGATAGAATTAAACAACAATTGAGAGAATTTGAAGAAGCTACAGGATTAAGAATAAATTGGTCCAAATCAGAGATGATTTTGTTTAATTATACTAAGAAGGAAGAAAAGGAATGGGAACGTAAGGGAATAGAAATGAGAGTTAAGGAACAGATTAGATATTTGGGAATTAAAATTACAAAAAACTTAGATAATTTAGAAAAGGAGAATTTAACGAGGTTAAAAAAAGAGGTATTAGAAAAATTGGAAAAATATAAAAGATTAAATCTATCTTGGTTTGGAAGAATAGCATTAATAAAAATGAAGATTTTAGCTAAGATTAATTTTGTGTTTAGAATGTTACCAATAAAAATTTCAGAAGTTGAGATAAAAAGTTGGCAAAATAGTATAAACAAATATTGTAACGGAGATAAGAAAGCGAGGGTAAATAAGAATAAATGGTATTTAAGCCAAAAAAAGGGAGGATTGGGTCTCCCAAATATAAAATTATACTATGTAGCAAACAGGTTGACATATTGTAGAAGCAATTATAGGAGTAGGAGATTTAGATTGGATGGAGGATAAAACTACATGTAATGTAGAGATGAGTTTGGAAAATGTTTTTTTTAAGGAAGGAGGGAGAAAGTGGGTTGAAAGTATAGATAATCCACTCCTGAGGTCTCAATGGGAAATTTGGAGTAAAGTTAAAGGGAAGCTGCTTCCGAGCAACTCTCCCTTGTCACCGGTAATAATGTTAAAGAATTTCCCAGAGGAACTGAAGGGTAGATTAAGTAAAATATTAAAAGAGAAAAACAAAATGAAATTAAAGGATTGGTTAAGAGATATAAATACAAGAGAAGATATGGAAGAGCTGTTAAAGGAGAAAAAATTATCTTGGTTAGAGTATAGGCAATTAGAACAGTGGAATAAAAAGTGGATTAAAGGAAATAGAGTTTGTAGAGAAATGATGAAGTTTGAGGAGTTAATAGTTAAAAAGGAAAAAGGTAAAGGAGGAAGTATAGTCTTAAAAGGGTTAATGAGCGAAATATATAAAATATTGTTAGAAAAAGGGCTAATGGATAGCTCAGGAAAAATGGTATGGGAGACAGATTTGAAGGTACAAATAGGGCGACAGAGCTGGGAGGGACTGTGGAAACAAAGAGTGTTGAGAAGTATGTCAGTGAGAATAAAAGAGAATTACTTTAAAATTTTGTGGAGGTGGTACCTAACCCCGATTAGATTGAATAAGATAAATAATCAGCATTCAGCAAATTGTCGGAGAGGTTGTGGGGAAAAAGGAACGTATTTACATATGTGGTGGGAATGCAAATATGTACAAAGATTATGGAAGATGGTGTTTTTTGAAATTGAAGAAATAGTGGGAATAAAAATAGAACAAACACCAAAAATTGCATTACTGTCACTATTTGAAGATTTAAAATGTGGAAAAGAAATTAAAGAATTGATATTGAGTTTGCTGACTGCAGCACGATTGATGGTAGCTAGGAACTGGAAGATTCAGGGGGAATATTCTATTGAAGAATGGTATAGAGAAGTTTGGGATATAGCTATTAATGATAAATTGACTTGTAATATTAAGTGGAGGAAAGGTATAACTAAAATAAATGAGTTTGAAGGAATTTGGAAACAGTTCCTAATATTTGTGTTTTCTAAGGGAAGTGGGAAACCGCCAGTGGAAGAAAGCATGAGATTTTGGAAGCAGGAATAGATCCCGAGGTGGGGGGTGCACTTATATGTTAAGAATGCTTATATTGTATGATAGGATAGGTTATAGATAATATTTACTCATATATATGTATTCAACATTTACTCAAAATGTATGTAGTATGTTGTGTTGTTGTTTCTTTTTTGTAAGATGTTTATTTTGTGTTTTAAAATAAAAAAATTAAAAAAAAAAATAAAAATAAAAGACTGGGCTGTTCTTAAAACAGCAGCAGCCCCCTCCTGCATTCTTGGCCAGAGATTTATGGCCGAGTAATTGACCATAAAACCCTAAAGCAATAAAACCATTTAGAGGAAAGAGTGTTTGCTACCCAAAAAAAGAAAAAAGAAAAAATATGGAGGAGGCAGATGAAAACCAAATGTTAAGGCAGCAAATTAATCAGCTGGCTGCAGCGGTGATGGGTTTGCAAGCACAGCTATCGCAGATACAGCAACAACCCCCTCCAGCTTTGGCACCTTCTCGTAAGTGTCCTATTGCCACGCCAGAGAAGTTTGATGGCTCACCTAACAAATTTGCAGCCTTTCTGGCACAATGGGAGCTGTACATGCAGCTGCGGCCCCAAGACTTCCCTACAGCTCAAGTTCAGGTGGGGTTTGTGATAAGCCTGCTGACGGATGCTGCAGCTAAATGGACAACTCCTCTGTTGCAGAAGAGCCCACTACTCCAAGACTATAGGGAGTTTGTGAAGGAATTTCGGGTTGCATATAAGGACCCGCAAAAGGCAGAAACTGCCAATAGGAAAATCCGGCGCCTCCACCAGGGCCGGGATACTGTTGCCACCTATGCCAATGCGTTCAGGTTGCTAGCCCAGGATCTCACCTGGAATGAAGCAGCCTTGTTGGACCAATTTCAGGAAGGGTTGCATGAGGAAGTCCTGGATGAACTGGCAAGAGTGGATTGGCCTGGGACTTTGAAGGCACTTATCCAATTGTGTCTGCGCATTGATGGGTGCCTAGAAAGCCGTAGGGTGGCAAAACAATCCCACACACCCCGAGCAGCCACCCCTGCAGGTCATGGGCAACCAGCAGTCACCCCTGCACCAAGTTCCCAGTTTGGGGAAGCCTATGCAGCTGGGTGGAGCCCGACCCCGCCTCTCGATGCAAGAAAAGGAGAGGCGGCGACTGGGAGACCTGTGCCTCTCCTGTGGCCAAGAGTAAACCTGCCCTGCCAAAGGGCCACGCCCCATGGTGTTGGGAAACCGGCAACCCCAGCCCTAAAGGGAGTCCTAGGACTGGGGCAGGGATGCCGCCCATCATCGGAGACTCCACCTCGCCACTCCTGTCAGCCACTGGCCCTGCCAGTGACTGTGTGTCAGTTAGACCAATGCCCAGTCCAGACCGTGGCCATGGTGGATTCAGGGGCCTCCAGCACATTCATGGACATGGGGTTTGTGCAGCAGCAGGGGTTTCAAGTGTACCCACTTGCCACGCCCCTCAATATTGAGACAGTTGATGGGAGGCCTTTGGCGTCAGGTTTGGTGACGCATGAGACCGAGCCCTTGTGGGTGGAGATCCAGGGACACCGGGAGCAGATTCGGTTTCTGGTGGCAGCCATAGCTCATTTTCCAGTGGTCCTTGCAATGACATGGTTGACGTTACATGACCCCTGCATTTCATGGCCCTGGGGGGAGGTCGTCTTCGCATCAGACTACTGCAGTTGTCATTGTTGGCCGGGGACAGTGAGTGCCATTCTCGAAGGACCTCGGGAGGACCCGCTTGAGGGGCTGCCAGCCAAGTACCGGGACTTTGCAGACGTGTTCGATAAAAAAGGAGGCAGATCACCTGCCACCCCATCGGCCATACGATTGCACCATTGACTTGCTTCCTGGGACCCGGATACCGGCAGGCCGGATTTACGCCCTGTCTGAACCGGAGTTTGCCGCCCTTTGAGACTTCTTGGAGAAGAACCTGAAACGGGGGTTCATTCGGCCATCTACCTCCCCAGCAGCTGCACCTGTCCTCTTCGTGAAGAAGTGTGGTGAACTGAGGCTCTGCAATGACTTTAGAGCTCTTAACCAGATTACCTGCCGGAATCGCTACCCGCTGCCGCTCATCCCAGAACTCCTGGAACGGCTGCGTCACGCCACCATCTACATCAAACTAGATCTACGGGGAGCTTATAATTTGGTGCGTGTACAAGCGGGGGATGAGTGGAAGACCTCGTTTCAGACCAGGTACGGCCAATTTGAATATACTGTCATGCCCTTCGGGTTGTGTAATGCAATCGCAATATTTCAGCACTTTATGAACGATATATTCCGGGATTATCTAGACCATTTTGTCATTGTCTACCTTGACGACATTTTGATCTATTCAGTTAGTCCCCGGGCTCACGAGTCTCATGTGCGAGCAGTGCTGCAACGATTGCGGGAACACCATCTATACGCTAAAATGGAAAAATGTGCTTTTGATTTGGATACGGTGGACTTCCTGGGGCACCGGATATCGCCAAAAGGCGTAGAGGTTGACTCTGCAAAGGTGTTGGCCATCGAGTCCTGGCAACCTCCTCGGAATGTAAAGGAGGTCCAGTGTTTTTGGGGGTTTGCCAATTATTACCGCCGTTTCATTCCTGAGTTTGCCCAGGTGGCGGCCCCAATCACGGACTTGCTACATGGAAAAATAAAGTTCCAGTGGGGTCCAGAAGCTCAGCAAGCATTTCAATGCCTGAAGGGCCGGTTCACCGTGAAACCCATCTTACAGCACCCGAATCAGCAGACCCCATTTGTGGTAGAGGCAGATGCATCGGATGTGGCTGTGGGGGCAGTTCTGTTGCAGATGGTGGGGGAGGGGGAGACCCTTTTACCTTGTGCGTTTCATTCCCGCAAACTGACCCCGGCGGAGCAGAAATACACAATTTGGGAAAAGGAACTGCTTGCCATCAAGGACTCATTTGAAACCTGGCGTCACCTACTGGAGGGGGCCCGGTACCCTGTAGAAGTGCGGACAGACCACCGGAATCTGGAGCATTTACAAACATCACGGAAACTGAATCAGCGTCAGATCCGGTGGGCTCTTTTTTTCTCACGGTTCCACTTCAAGGTGACATATATCCCCAGCACTCAGAATAGGCAGGCGGATGCTCTCTCCAGGAAACCGGAGCATGCCGGTTCCCGGCAGGAGGATCCTGCTTCAACTGTGTTACGACTTGAAAACTTCCTGGCGGCCCTATTGCCACCTACACTGCTTCCTCAACTGCAACAACAACAGGGACAAGATCAGTTTGCTCAAGCACGGCTACGGGAAGTGGTCGGAGCAGGGGCAAAGCACTCATTGCCTTTTTCAGTGCTATTAGGATTGCACCCAAGGAAGCCTCCTCAGATGAGGAGGAGGCAAACTTACAAGAAGTAGAGGGTGTTTCCTCCCCCACAGCTGGACCAGAGACCAGTGCGCAGTTGGTAGGGAGTCATTCCATGGAGGAGAATGCAGGTCCCGTGGAGGAGCCACGGGCCAGTCAGTTGCTGCCTCTGCCTGTCGCTCCTGAGGGTGAGTCAAAGACGAAGGTGGTTCGACCACCCAGCCCCGCGAAAGGAGACGACGGAGAAGGGCAGAACAAATGCAGGTGGTGAGGCAAAGTATGCACCTGCAGAACAGGCAGGGAAAAGACGCTGAACTGTAGGAGGGGGGTGGGTCAAAAGGTGGAGGAATGAGGCACAGCTGGGATCTGGGTGGGGTCATGCTGGCAGGATTTGAAAAGGGAGAATCTGACCGCTGGTCTGGTGTAGCAAACACCTTTCGTTCTTCCAGTTGCTACTGTGCCCCGACGCCTTGCCTTTTGACTGTGACTCTGGATTGCTGACCTGGACCGGCTTGATTGACTCCGCTTGAACATGTATCCCTGGGACTCTGGATGACTGACTCGGCTATTGATTTAGGACTGGACTGGACCTTCGCTTACTCCTGGCTCCTTGACGCCCACACCCTCTGTTTTGGTGCTTCGACCCGGACCGGTAGGCTTACGCTGCAGAACGTGCCTCTGGCTAAGAACTCTTGGACTCTGTTTAAAAGACTGGGCTGTTCTTAAAACAGCAGCAGCTCCCTCCTGCATTCTTGGCCAGAGATTTATGGCTGGGTAATTGACCATAAAACCCTAAAGCAATAAAACCATTTAGAGGAACGCTTGACTCATGGCTGGTCACTGAAAAGTGCGGGATGGCATCCTGATACACCGGAACCAGATGTATATACCCACAGGACCACTGCGGGCACAGATCCTGCACCAATGCCATGATAGTAAGCCAGCGGGGCACTTTGGGCGGTACAAAACCCTTCATCTCCTAACCCGGGAGTTTTGGTGGCCAAGGGTGCATGCAGATGTGGAGCGGTATGTACAGTCCTGTGCAACATGCCGCAGGGCAAAGCATCAGACAGGGAGGCCCGCGGGACTGTTGCACCCCTTACCCACACCATTGGGACCCTGGAAGGTCATGTCCCTCGATTTTATTACGGACTTGCCCTCGTCAGAGGGGCATACCACCATTATGGTGGTGGTGGACCTGTTCTCCAAAATGGCCCATTTTATCCCATGCACGGGCACCCCGACAGCCAAGGCCGCGGCAGAATTGTTCATTCAGCGCATATTCTGTTTGCATGGTTTGCCGGAAGGAATAGTGTCGGATAGAGGGTCTCAATTCACGTCCCGTTTCTGGCAGAGCCTGTTTCGTCTACTGGAGATGAAGTTACACCTCTCCTCGGCTTTCCACCCACAATCGGATGGGCAAATGGAGCGCACTAATGCCACCTTGGAGCAGTATCTACACTGTTATGTGAATTTTCAGCAGGACGATTGGGCGGGGCTTCTACCACTGGCGGAGTTTGCATACAATAATTTGCCCCACGCATCCACACTGCAGACGCCTTTTTTTGCAAATTGTGGGTATCACCCCTCATTCTTTCCCTCATCAGTGGCCACCTCCACAGTACCAGCAGCTGCTAACTTCATACAGGAGCTGCAAGCTGTCCATGCCGTGTTGCGGGAACAGTTGAATCGGGCGAAGCAGGCTTATAAGCAAGGGGCGGACAGTAGGCGGCAGGAAGGGCTGGTATTGAAAGTAGGGGATCAAGCATGGCTCTCCACCCGGCACCTCCCAGTATCGCAACCCAGCCGGAAGTTGGCACCCCGTTTTATTGGTCCATACCGGATCATTGTCCAGATCAATCCAGTGGCGTTTCGCCTGCAACTTCCACCATCAATGCACATCCATCCTGTGTTTCATCGTGCATTGTTGGCACCGGTGGTACCAGGACACCCACTTCGAATCCAACCGAGGCCACCACCTCCGGTGATGGTGGAAGGGGTAGAGGAATTCGAGGTGGAAGGGATCCTGGATGCTAGACGTCACAGGGGACGTCTGCAGTACCTAGTGGACTGGAAAGGGTATGGGCCAGAGGAGCGGTCCTGGGAAAATGCTACTCAGGTTCATGCTCCAGACTTAGTCTGCCAGTTTCACCGCCGGTACCCAAGGAAACCGCAGCCCCATGGTTTTTTGGGGGAGGACCTTGAGGGGGGGAATAGTGTTAGGATTGCACCCGAGGAAGCCTCCTCAGATGAGGAGGAGGCAAACTTACAAGAAGTAGAGGGTGTTTCCTCCCCCACAGCCGGACCAGAGACCAGTGCGCAGTTGGTAGGGAGTCATTCCATGGAGGAGAATGCAGGTCCCGTGGAGGAGCCACGAGCCAGTCAGTTGCTTCCTCTGCCTGTCGCTCCTGAGGCTGAGTCAGAGACGGAGGTGGTTCGACCACCCAGCCCCCGTGAAAGGAGACGAAGGAGAAGGGCAGAACAAATGCAGGTGGTGAGGCAAAGTATGCGCCTGCAGAACAGGCAGGGAAAAGACGCTGAACTGTAGGAGGGGGTTGGGTCAAAAGGTGGAGGAATGAGGCACAGCTGGGATCTGGGTGGGGTCATGCTGGCAGGGTTTGAAAAGGGAGAATCTGACCGCTGGTCTGGTGTAGCAAACACCTTTTGTTCTTCCGGTTGCTACCGTGCCCCGACGCCTTGCCTTGTGACTGTGACTCTGGATTGCTGACCTGGACCGGCTTGATTGACTCCGCTTGAACATGTATCCCTGGGACTCTGGATGACTGACTCGGCTATTGATTTAGGACTGGACTGGACCTTCGCTTACTCCTGGCTCCTTGACGCCCACACCCTCTGTTTTGGTGCTTCGACCCGGACCGGTAGGCTTACGCTGCAGAACGTGCCTCTGGCTAAGAACTCTTGAACTCTGTTTAAAAGACTGGGCTGTTCTTAAAACAGCAGCAGCTCCCTCCTGCATTCTTGGCCAGAGATTTATGGCTGGGTAATTGACCATAAAACCCTAAAGCAATAAAACCATTTAGAGGAACGCTTGACTCATGGCTGGTCACTGAAAAGTGCGGGATGGCATCCTGATACACCGGAACCAGATGTATATACCCCCAGGACCACTGCGGGCACAGATCCTGCACCAATGCCATGATAGTAAGCCAGCGGGGCACTTTGGGCGGTACAAAACCCTTCATCTCCTAACCCGGGAGTTTTGATGGCCAAGGGTGCATGCAGATGTGGAGCGGTATGTACAGTCCTGTGCAACGTGCCGCAGGGCAAAGCATCAGACAGGGAGGCCCGCGGGACTGTTGCACCCCTTACCCACACCATTGGGACCCTGGAAGGTCATGTCCCTCGATTTTATTACGGACTTGCCCTCGTCAGAGGGGCATACCACCATTATGGTGGTGGTGGACCTGTTCTCCAAAATGGCCCATTTTATCCCATGCACGGGCACCCCGACAGCCAAGGCCGCGGCAGAATTGTTCATTCAGCGCATATTCTGTTTGCATGGTTTGCCGGAAGGAATAGTGTCGGATAGAGGGTCTCAATTCACGTCCCGTTTCTGGCAGAGCCTGTTTCGTCTACTGGAGATGAAGTTACACCTCTCCTCGGCTTTCCACCCACAATCGGATGGGCAAATGGAGCGCACTAATGCCACCTTGGAGCAGTATCTACACTGTTATGTGAATTTTCAGCAGGACGATTGGGCGGGGCTTCTACCACTGGCGGAGTTTGCATACAATAATTTGCCCCACGCATCCACACTGCAGACGCCTTTTTTTGCAAATTGTGGGTATCACCCCTCATTCTTTCCCTCATCAGTGGCCACCTCCACAGTACCAGCAGCTGCTAACTTCATACAGGAGCTGCAAGCTGTCCATGCCGTGTTGCAGGAACAGTTGAATCGGGCGAAGCAGGCTTATAAGCAAGGGGCGGACAGTAGGCGGCAGGAAGGGCTGGTATTGAAAGTAGGGGATCAAGCATGGCTCTCCACCTGGCACCTCCCAGTATCGCAACCCAGCCGGAAGTTGGCACCCCGTTTTATTGGTCCATACCGGATCATTGTCCAGATCAATCCAGTGGCGTTTCGCCTGCAACTTCCACCATCAATGCACATCCATCCTGTGTTTCATCGTGCATTGTTGGCACCGGTGGTACCAGGACACCCACTTCGAATCCAACCGAGGCCACCACCTCCGGTGATGGTGGAAGGGGTAGAGGAATTCGAGGTGGAAGGGATCCTGGATGCTAGACGTCACAGGGGACGTCTGCAGTACCTAGTGGACTGGAAAGGGTATGGGCCAGAGGAGCGGTCCTGGGAAAATGCTACTCAGGTTCATGCTCCAGACTTAGTCTGCCAGTTTCACCGCCGGTACCCAAGGAAACCGCAGCCCCATGGTTTTTTGGGGGAGGACCTTGAGGGGGGGAATAGTGTTAGGATTGCACCCGAGGAAGCCTCCTCAGATGAGGAGGAGGCAAACTTACAAGAAGTAGAGGGTGTTTCCTCCCCCACAGCCGGACCAGAGACCAGTGCGCAGTTGGTAGGGAGTCATTCCATGGAGGAGAATGCAGGTCCCGTGGAGGAGCCACGAGCCAGTCAGTTGCTTCCTCTGCCTGTCGCTCCTGAGGCTGAGTCAGAGACGGAGGTGGTTCGACCACCCAGCCCCCGTGAAAGGAGACGAAGGAGAAGGGCAGAACAAATGCAGGTGGTGAGGCAAAGTATGCGCCTGCAGAACAGGCAGGGAAAAGACGCTGAACTGTAGGAGGGGGTTGGGTCAAAAGGTGGAGGAATGAGGCACAGCTGGGATCTGGGTGGGGTCATGCTGGCAGGGTTTGAAAAGGGAGAATCTGACCGCTGGTCTGGTGTAGCAAACACCTTTTGTTCTTCCGGTTGCTACCGTGCCCCGACGCCTTGCCTTGTGACTGTGACTCTGGATTGCTGACCTGGACCGGCTTGATTGACTCCGCTTTATCCCTGGGACTCTGGACGACTGACTCGGCTATTGATTTAGGACTGGACTGGACCTTCACTTACTCCTGGCTCCTTGATGCCCACACCCCCTGTTTTGGTGCTTCGACCCGGACCGGTGGGCTTACGCTGCAGAACGTGCCTCTGGCTAAGAACTCTTGGACTCAGTTTAAAAGACTGGGCTGTTCTTAAAACAGCAGCAGCTCCCTCCTGCATTCTTGGCCAGAGATTTATGGCCGAGTAATTGACCATAAAACCCTAAAGCAATAAAACCATTTAGAGGAACGCTTGACTTGCGGCTGGTCACTGAAACCTACCCTTCGGACTTTCAATGGCCCCAAGGGTCTTCACCAAGTGCATGGCAGTCGTGTGTGCCCACTTACGCCTGCTGGGGATCGAGATATACCCATATCTCGACGACTGGCTTCTGGTCGCAAAATCCAAGCACAGCCTTCAACACAACATCCATCTCACACTCAACCTGCTCAACAACCTCAGCCTCTGCATAAACCTTGAGAAGTCTGTCTTGCAGCCAATGCAAACAATAAAGTTCATCGGAGCACAACTCGACTCCAGGAGGGCAAGAGCGTTCCTTCCGAGGGATCGAGCACGCATGCTTGCCCACAGGGCACACTCTATGATGCTCACTCCCCACCCCTCGGCACACAGGGTGCAGCGACTGTTGGGATACATAGCCTCCACAGTAGCAGTCGTGGAATGGGCCAGATTTCAGATGAGGCCCCTGCAACTGTGGTTCTTCAAACATTTCGACAAGGACCGGGACGCGAGATGCCATTTCTTGCACCTCCCGCCAGACACCGCTCAAACACTTCAGTGGTGGACGAGGATGAAGAACCTCTCACAGGGAATCCCCTTCCAACAGCCTCCACCATCCAAATTACTCACCACAGACGCGTCCCTCGCTGGCTGGGGAGCACATTGCGGATGCCTTCAAATCCAAGGACACTGGTCCCAAACGGAAGCTCAGAACCACATAAACTTCTTAGAGCTAGAGGCAGTAAGGAAGGCTTTAATTACATTCGAGGTCGATCTCTCGAACCACCACGTGCAAGTCCTAACAGACAATACCACTGTGCTCTGGCATATAAACAAACAGGGAGGCACTCGGTCATCGAGCCTCGTCAACCTTACACTCAAGCTCCTCCACTGGACTATCCCAAGGGGCATATGCCTCACAGCACTCCACATAGCAGGAGTTGACAACGACTGGGCAGATTCGCTCAGTCGCCAATTCCACATGCATCACGAATGGCAGCTTTCGAGACCAGTACTATCCCACATCTTCAACGAATGGGGTCAACCGGCAATAGACCTCTTTGCCACCAGCAACAACAAAGTGTGCAGGAACTACTGCTCCAGAGCAGGAATAGGCCACCGATCATTGGGAGATGCATTCCAATACACTTGGCACGGCCACCTTTTTTATATCTTCCCACTGTTCCCTCTACTACAGAAGGTGGTATCGAAAATAATACAAGACGACACAGACTGTATTCTGATCGCCCCAAGCTGGCCCAGACAGACGTAGTTTTCCCCACTAGTCCGAATCTCCAGGGGCAACCTGTATCGCCTTCCACTAACCTCGTCCCTACTGTACTGCGACCGGGGCCGCATACACCACCCCGATCTGCAGAGACTCAACCTAACAGCATGGAGAATTTCACAATCGGGATGAACCCTTCGATACCAGGACAATTCTCCGAGGGCATTCAAGAGATACTCTTGGCATCGATTAAACGGTCAACTAGAAAGTCTTACACTGCCAAATGGACCCTCTTCACAACATTTGCAAGAGACAATAACTTCCAGCCGCATCTATGCACAGTTCAACATAGCCTCGAGTTCCTACACCACCTCTATACAAGGGGACTCAAGTACTCCTCAATTAGGTTCTACTTAGTGGCAATAACAGCTCACCGTGGAGAGATCCAGAACATGTCTATATTCTCACTATCATTAATTAAGAAATTTTTACGTGGATTAAAGAACCTGGTGCCACCAGTACGACCTCTATCTCCTGAATGGAGCCTTTCAGTCGTTTTGAATGCACTAACTGCTAAACCTTTCGACCGCTTGCCACAGCGTCTCTTCACCTTTTGACATGGAAGGTGGCCTTCTTAACGGCCATCGCATCGGGTAGACGAGCGAGTGAGCTTTGCGCTCTTCGTGTTGACTCCCCTTTTACAATATTTCACAAGGACAAAGTCGTTCTTCGACCAGACTTGGCTTTTCTCCCTAAGGTAGTCTCTGAATTTCATTTAAATGAACCTATCATTCTATCTGCCTTCTTCGCGACTCCATCCACGGACCTGGAAAAGAAGCTGCATTGTCTCAACGTAAGGAGAGCATTAGCTTTTTACAAACACAGGACACAGCAGTTCCGTAAGACACAGAAACTCTTTATTTGCTATGGAGGTAAACAGAAGGGCAATGCGGTGTCGACCCAACGATATGCGGGATGGGTCGTACACACCATTAAGCTCGCATACCAGTTATCGAACCTGAGTGTCCCACAAGGTGTCAGAGCACACTCTACTAGGGGTTTGGCCACATCAACTGCCTTTGCTAGAGGACTTTCTCTGGTGGACATCTGTAAAGCAGCAACATGGTCACGCCCACTGACGTTTGTCAAACATTACAATGTCGACGTTCGCTCTCATGCTGATTCCTCATTTGGCAGAGCGGTCCTATCTGCTGTTCTCCAGTGACACCGTCCCACCTCCGGTAAGTCGACTAGCTTTATACTCGCCCATGGTGTGATGCACAGAGACCACGAAGAAGAACAGGTTGCTTACCTGTAACTGGTTCTTCGAGTGGTCATCTGTGCAGTCACACACCCTCCCACCATCCCCTCTTTGGTGTCTATATTTTGATACTGAAGGGGTAATACTTCTTCTCTCGGTACCGGGCTTGACTTCAGTCACAAAGGAACTGAGGGGAAGGCGGGAACGTGCTGGAACATGTACACGAGACGGTGGGGGAGGGGTTCCTGCCAAAAACAACGCTTCTCAGCTACAAAAACCTTTCCAGAGTGAATGCTCAGCGCAAGCGCAGAACCCATGGTGTGACTGCACAGATGACCACTCGAAGAACCACAGTTACAGGTAAGCAACCTGTTCTTCTCAAGCCAGTAGCAAAACTGCTGGCTAAATAGTTAAGGCTTGACAGGTAAGGCATACATTTGGGGCATTTAAGCAGCTGGCATTAAGAGAGAGAAGGCTCTCTTACCAGGCTCATAAACTCTATCATTACAGTTTCATCCTGGTTAGAGAATTGGTCTAGGACCAGGGAGACTTGGGTTCAAATCCCCATCCAGTCAGTCTAAAATACTCAGCCTAACTTTTCTGACATAGTTAGGCTGAGTATTTTAGGCTGACTGGATGGGGATTTGACTGTTGTGAGGATTCAATGGGGGGAGAATAATGTACACTGCCCCGTACTTCTGGAAGGAATAGCGGAATAAAAATGTAACAATACCTATTAAATAGTTGCATTTGTAGGATATGGTCAGTTGAGATAAGAACATAGAAAGAGCCACGCTGGATCAGACCAAGGGTCCATCTAGTCCAGCATTCTGCTCACACAGGGGCCTATCAGCTGCCCCTGGGAAATCCACAATGAGGATATGAGTGCAACAGCAACCTCCCACCATGTTCCCCAGCAACTAGTGTACACAGACTTACTGCCCCTGATACTAGAGGTAATGTATAGCCATTAGGAGTAGTAGCCATTGATAGTCTTCTCCAGGAAGTTATCTAACCTCCTTTTAAAGCCATCCATATTGGTGGCAGTCACTACGTCTTATGGTAGTCAATTCCATAGTTTAACTATGCACTGTGTGGAAGCAACAGCTTTCTTTTATCTGTCCTGAATCATCCACCATTTAGCTTCATGGGATGACCATGACCCTGGGTTCTAGTATTTTCAGAGAGAAGGAGGGGGGTAACTATCAAATGATGATGTTTAACCATTTAATAAGCTTGCCACTATCAAGTACTGCATTCATGAGATAAGCAGGTTTTATCCACCATAAAAGAGGTGTGATTGCTGTTGTGCACATCCAAACTAGCATTTATACTGCTATTGTGTTGCGTCATTTATATTAACATCTTAGCCTGTGATGCTATTTTAATGTGGATTCCTTGGGAATGTGGAAGACTCTTTCAAATGTATTTTATATATTACTTGTTTCTATTCTAGTCCTGAACACAATTCATTGATGCTACTTCAAACAGTATGTTGGCTTGTTCAGTCCATTGTCAGCAGACAAAACTGGCCATGTGACACAAGTCTGTTTAAAAGTGCAATTGATATATGAAGACAGTTCCTTCTCAAGTGGTTGCAATTCTTTTCTGTTTTATTTGATAAAACAGTTACTTTGTTTTCAGTTTAATATATTTTATTTTTAATTTATTATTTCTGCAAATTTGTTGCCTGTAATTATGAGCTTCCAAAAGCAGGCAATAATCTGCTGTGCCATTTCAAGAACAAAGAAATGAGCAATAGTTGCTTTGTCAGGCTGTATGTTAGTTTGCATGCTTCCCCACATCCAGTCGTTAATTCCACAAAACTACCATCTCCAGCCAAACTGCAAGCACAGCAAGCTATTGCTTAGTTAATTACCTTTATCATTTCGAATCATACTATATACAGAAATGTATCTATCTATTAAAAAGGGGGGCTTTCTCTTAAGTTTGCAGTGCTAGGAAATAATTTTGTACGTGTTATTAAAACAAACAATTCTTCTGCTCCATTCCATAGGATAACATTCTTGGATTTAAGATAGAAAGAGAGCTTTTCTGTGTTTGTAGTTTTCTGTGTGGCATGGCATGTGAACACAGCACGTAGCAGGGGTGGCTTCATACCCACCCCACAACCCTTTCTGCGTGTTGTATAATGTAAGCAATGGGTGCACGCATGTTCAAAGGTAGGTAGTAGAAGTTAAGCAACAAGGAAATGCATTTAGGAAAAAATCTTGCTTCTCTTCTAGAAACCAGGATGGATGGATTTAAATTAGCAAGAAAAAAGTCTTAGGCCCTTTCTATACCTAAGGATTATCCCAGGAAAAAGGAGGGATCGTCCCTGCCTGCTCCTGGGATCCCGTGTGTGTTATTTGCGTGCACAGGGATGACCCCAGGATGATACCTGGAAAAAAGGCAGGTGTAGAAACAGCCTCTTTTAAATCAAGCTTCCCATTGATTCTACTACTTCTATTTCCTAAATTATAGTGCAAACCTGACCATTAAACCTTATTAATTTACAATTAAATAGAGTATTGATTACTTTGTTGTTTCATTCTTAGAAGCAGGTCTTGCATCTGTTTTCACAGTGTCTATTTTGCATGTATACATTATGCACAAGGGAGTTAAGGCATACTAAAGGAGGATAAGGAGATTACTGAGAAGCTGAATGAATTCTTTGCAGTTGTCTTCACTGTGGAAGCTAGAGGACAGATACCTGTGCTGAACTGACATTTTCAGGAAGTGAGTCTAAAAAACTAAATTCGGTCATTTTGAGCTTTGTGAGTTTCAAGATCAACAGAGTCCTCACAAGGCAATTCAATGTATCTTCCAATATTGTATTTTTGGTGTGAGACATGCATTTGTTAGGGTGACCATATGAAAAGGAGGACAGGGCTCCTGTATCCTTAACAGTTGCATAGAAAAGGGAATTTCAGCAGGTGTCATTTGTATATATGGAGAACCTGGTGAAATTCCCTCTTCATCACCATAGTTAAAGCTGCAGGAGCTATACTAGAGTGACCATTTTAAAAGTGGGCAGGGCACCTGCAGCTTTAACTGTTGTGATGAAGAGGAAATTTCACCAGGTTCCCCATATATACAAATGACACCTGCTGAAATTCCCTTTTCAATACAACTGTTAAAGATACAGGAGCCCTGTCCTCTTTTTCATAGGGTCACCCTAGCATTTGTGTGTCCACCAAAATGCACATGGCTATGGTGCTTATTTTGAGCCTGGCCTTTTCCAGACTAAACCTTGACACCAGGCTTCAGTAAGAATATGTGGGGATGGCATGTTAATATGTCTTGGCATTTTCTGGTAAAGGAAGACGTTCTTCCAGCCTCACAGGGAATCACTTGAAGACCTTGCTGCTATTCTAGCTAGATTAATATACGCAATGAAAGTTGTCTATTTGCACCATGGTTCCTAAGCAGCACAGAAGAACATATTTTCCCAGCTAGATGTTTGTGGGCAAATGATATTCACTGGTAGAACAATAAACAAAGCAACTTAATTCCATCTAAGTCTTGTGCTGAAACTTGACTTTCCCATATCAAAATGATAGCTGGTGCTGGCTTTTCTTAGTACCTGCAGAGTGGAGTGGAGATTAATGCCACTGGACATAAGCAGAACATCTTCCCCCCTTTCCAATAGGTAACCCCTGTGCACCTAGCATTAGTCATTTTGGCTTGCAAATGAGCTAGAATCCCAGCAGTTCCCATTTTACAAGTGAAGCATTGCACAGAAGTCTGCCTTGTTTTATAGGAGCTGGATTTTGTGTAGCATTTAACCTAAAACAGAAAACAACCATGTGTATTCAGTGGTGGGAAGGAAAATAAACATGGAGCTATCCCTCTCAACCTTATAGGATTCAAAGCCAAATTACTACGGCTTTCTGTGCTGTCAGCACTAAATTTAGAGTGAGGCTCCAGCTAGGAAACTCCCACCAAAACAGTTTTGTGTGTTTTAGTTACAAGTTAAACTAAGTGAGCCATTAAAAGTAAAAACAGAGAAATAAATTGAGCTTGGCAACCAAACCCCCAAATATGCCTGAGGCAGCAACAACAAAATATTCTATTATTGCTCTCTTTCCCCTGCCCCTCCTCTTCCTCCATTTTGCCAGAGTGCCACTCTGATGGATGATGTGATCATGAATCTTTGCAAAATATTAGGATGGAATGAACTAGATTATTAATAGCAGAAGTGTCGGTACCATCAACTGCATTGTGCCCTGTGCTGCTGCTTCCTGGTGTTGCCCCTCTGCTCATGCACTGAGGCATTAGCTGGGGGAGTAAATCAATGCAAAATGGTCTGAGGTTTCCACCCACCTGCTTTCGGGGCTAAGATATGCAAGCATGTTTTTAACGATACTTCTACCCTGCTCATCCTTTCGAAGCTCACCTAAGCAATTATTAGGCCTGCGTATCGTTAGCTTTATTACAGCACCATGTGCTCCCAGACAAAGTGATCAGGACAACTCCAGACAGGAGCTTCCTGCTAGGCAGGGACAGTGCTAGGTATCAAAAACGTCTGGGGCTCAGGCCCATAGGACAGAAAAATGCACAAATTTGCATGTGCTGATTTACATATGCAAATATATGTGCATACTTAGAAAAATACTTACTGTAATTTACATTTTATAAAAGGCAAGCTAATTAAACTCTTGCTTGCTTTCAGAACAGAACTGTGCAATGACCCAAATTGTGCTTGTTTAAAATTTACTGTCTCTGCCCCCCCCCCCCCACTTTTCCTTGGTCTTTCAGTCCCAAACCCAGATGGGGAGGGTGGAGTGCCTGGGACCAGCAAAGAGCTATGGGGCACCTTATGGGGTGAGTGAAGGCAGGTGTTTTTTAAAACTAGAGATGCTCATGCTGAGTAGATGGTACAACATACACCTGTCCTTATCAATCAGGTAGATTGACAGGTTAATGGATTAGAGAAACTTGGGAAAAAGCTCCTGATTCCCAAAATTAGAACCATCCAGATGTGTCTTTGGAAATGCAAGGTTCTGCTGTATTTTCAATGGGTCAGGGTGGATCATCAGCTAACGATACCTAGCTAGCCTCAGGAGGGCCATTAACCATTGCCCAATGACTTTTCTAGAGAGAAAATTATTGCCAAAATGGCAAACCACCCAGAGTAAGAGCATGATACTTCATCTTTCACATGTACAGCTTGATTTCCAACAAATTCCTGCATTGAGCAGGGGGACTCGATGGCCTTGTAGGCCCCTTCCAACTCTGCTATTCTATGATTCTATGAAATGAGCTCTATTTTTAGTTGTATTTTCTCTAGAATGGGCAATTTGTCAAAAAGGTTTCCTTTCCTGATAACCAAACTGAATTCCTTTGTATATCTACTCTGTGTGTGTGTTTGTGGCCTTGTAAAGGTGATAGCAACATTTCTTATGTACACACTCTTATTTGCCTGTAGTGTACAAATATGATGACATCCATGTAACAATTTGTTTGTGTGGGTTACCTTCAGGCTACCATGCATTCCTGGAGTCATTATAAACTGCTGAATTGCCTACAAACAATCTGTTAGAATTTATGCAGGCTGAAGCTGAAGGAGAAAAATATGCAGTGCCAGATTAACAGCAGTAAATGCTCCTAGAATTACCTGCTCAATGTGCACATTTTTACCTCCGGTCTGAGAAAGACGTGAGAATGGATAATATGATGATGGGATGGGGACTCTGTGGCTTAAATTTAGGAGTTGGATGTCGTGATAATCTATTTTATTATGCTTTTGTTAGAATTGTGCCTGTATAAATTTGTTTAAGCTGTTCATTTATGCTTTAACAAACAAACAAAGCAAAATCTGCCAGAATCAAATGTACTTTTTCTTTTTATGTGATTTCCCAAAATTGCCCTGTATTAGAATTCACTTGACAGTGTTAAACTGTAAAACTAATTTATACACAAAATATAGCTATAAGAAGAATCAAAATATTGCTGGGTCAATATGTGCATACTTTTGGCGAGGGGGTTCTTAAAGATTATTTATTTATTTATTTATTATTTAGAATATTTATATACCGCTCCCCATTGAAAAATTTCGGAGCGGTGTACAAGGTAAAATGAAAATAAAAACAGAATAAAACAGTTAAAACAAAATGTAAAAGAAACAAAAATCAGAAATCCAAGGCTGCATGTTAAAGAAAGGCTTCTTGGAATAAAGATGTTTTCAGGAGGCGCCGAAAGGAGTACAAGGTTGGCGCCTGCCTGACCTCCAGAGGCAGAGAATTCCACAGGAGGGGGGCCACCACGCTGAAGGCTCTTCCCCTGGTGGATTCCAATCGGAGGATGGATCTAGGTGGAACCACCAGGAGCAGGCCCTCGGATGACCTCAGTGACCGGGCAGGTTGGTAAGGGATCACAGAATCATAGAATAGCAGAGTTGGAAGGGGCCTACAAGGCCATCGAGTCCAACCCCCTGCTCAATGCAGGAATCCACCCTAAAGCATCCCTGACAGATGGTTGTCTAGCTGCCTCTTGAAGGCCTCTAGTGTGGGAGAGCCCACAACCTCCCTAGGGAACTGATTCCACCGTCGCACTGCTCTAACAGTCAGGAAGTTTTTCCTGATGTCCAGCTGGAATCTGGCTTCCTTTAACTTGAGCCCGTTATTCCGTGTCCTGCACTCTGGGGGGATCGAGAAGAGATCCTGGCCCTCCTCTGTGTGACAACCTTTTAAGTATTTGAAGAGTGCTATCATGTCTCCCCTCAATCTTCTCTTCTCCAGGCTAAACATGCCCAGTTCTTTCAGTCTCTCTTCATAGGGCTTTGTTTCTAGACCTCTGATCATCCTGGTTGCCCTCTTCTGAAAACGCTCCAGCTTGTCTGCATCCTTCTTGAATTGTGGAGCCCAGAACTGGACACAATACTCTAGATGAGCCCTAACCAGGGCCGAATAGAGAGGAACTAGTATCTCACGTGATTTGGAAGCTATACTTCTATTAATGCAGCCCAAAATAGCATTTGCCTTTCTTGCAGCCATATTGCACTGTTGGCTCATATTCAGCTTGCGATCTACAACAATTCCAAGATCTTTCTCGTTTGTAGTATTGCTGAGCCAAGTGTCCCCCATCTTGTAACTGTGCATTTGGTTTCTATTCCCTAAATGTAGAACTTGGCATTTATCCCTATTAAATTTCATTCTGTTGTTTTCAGCCCAGCACTCCAGCCTATCAAGATCACTTTGAAGTTTGTTTCTGTCTTCCAAGGTATTAGCTATCCCACCCAATTTTGTGTCATCTGCAAATTTGATCAGCGTTCCCTGCACCTCCTCGTCCAAATCATTAATAAAAATGTTGAAGAGCACTGGGCCCAGGACTGAGCTCTGCGGCACCCCGCTTGTTGCCTCTCCCCAGTTTGAGAAGGTTCCACTGATAAGTACTCTTTGAGTCCGATTCTGTAGCCAACTGTGAATCCACCTAATAGTTGTTCCATCTAGCCCACTTTTAGCTAGTTTGTTAATCAGTATGTCATGTAGTACTTTGTCAAAAGCTTTGCTGAAGTCAAGATATATGACGTCCACAGCATTCCCACAGTCCACAAGGGAGGTTATCCTATCAAAAAATGAGATCAAATTAGTCTGACAGGATTTGTTCCTGACAAATCCATGTAATCACTGCATTGATTTCAAGGTGTTTACAGATTGACTTCTTTATAATCTGCTCCAGAATTTTCCCAGGGATGGATGTCAGACTGACTGGTCTGTAGTTCCCAGGTTCCTCCTTTTTGCCCTTTTTGAAGATAGGGACAACGTTAGCCCTCCTCCAGTCGTCCGGCACCTCACCCGTCTTCCATGATTTTGCAAAGATAATAGACAAAGGTTCTGAGAGTTCTTCTGCTAGCTCCTTCATTACTCTAGGATGCAGTTCATCGGGCCCTGGAGATTTAAACTCATTCAAGGAAATTAGGTGTTTATTTGTTTATCAATCTCAAACTGCAATCCTGCCCCCTCAACTTCTGCTTCACTTTTTCCAGGGGGGTCATAGACCCGCTTTTGGGAGAAGACCGAGGCAAAGTAGGAATTGAGCACTTCAGCCTTTTCTTTGTCGTCTGTTATCAATTTGCCATCCTCGTTAAGCAGTTCAACCACCATTTCTTTCCTCTGTCTTTTACTACTCACGTATCTGAAGAAAGCCTTTTTATTGCTTTTAGCATCCCTCGCTAATCTCAGCTCATTCACAGCTTTAGCCTTCCTGACGCCATTTCGGCACTTCTGCACCACTTGTCTGTACTCTTCTTTTGTAGCCGGGCCTTCCTTCCACTTCCTATATGTATCCCTTTTTGTTTTCAGGTCATCTCTAAGCTTTTTGTGGAGCCACATTGGTTTCCTCTGTTGTCTTCTATCTTTTCTCCTTGTTGGAATTGTTTGTAACTGTGCCTTTAAAATTTCATTTTTTAAATACTCCCACCCATCCTGCACTCCTTTTCTCATTAGGCTCCCTTGCCACGGGACCTTACTTATTATAGTTCTGAGTTTATTAAAATCAGCTTTCCTAAAAGGCGCTCTCTCAGGTATCCTGGTCCCAAGTTGTTTAGAGCTTTGTATACAAGTACAAGAATTTTAAACCTGGCCCAGTAGCGAATAGGCAGCCAAAGATTAGCACATTTTTCATGTTGTTATCATTATTATTATCATTTCTATACTGATCCACAGCCGAAGCTCTCTGGAAAGTTTACAATTATTCATAAAAATACAACATCATAAAAACAGTCTAAAAGTTTTAACATGGAAAAATTAAAACAATGTGAACAGCTAAAAGTGATTTAAATAAACAGTGTTTTTTCCTAATAGACTTGTTCTTTCTAATAGACCAGACATAGATGCCTCATCATGTACCATTAAATGCCGGGGAGTAGAAGGTGGTCTTTACCTGGCCCTTTACATTATTGAAGTGCATGAGCTTTGCTTCTCAGCTTACTTAATAGCATGAGATTAAGGCAGAGAAGAAAAAAGGGCAGCTGGAATTTCTCCCATTATCATGTGTTCTGCAAAAACAACTCTGCTGTTTTAATAGACCGCTGGATGAAATCACTAGAGAAGCAGCCTGCAGCTGCTGAACTTTGCCCTTCCTAGAAGCTATAACTATAGCAACAAGGAAATACGTATTGCAGTATTATGATTACAGGGTAATCTTCCGTGTGTGTGTGTGTGTGTGTGTGTGTGTGTGTGTGTGTGTGTTTTCTCTGACATTTATGCATGTAAGTAGCGGAGAAAACCTTGAAAATGCTGTCTGAATTTCTTAAGCATCTTGGTAGGCCTAATTGTCCAATCCAATCCTCAAATGTTGCCCTAAAACAATCCATGCTGAAGTGAATGGTGTTTATGCTTTCACTTTTTCAGTCCATGGAAATACAAAAAATCTTGTTCCAGTTTTTCACGTTAATGTTGCCTTCTAAGTTAACACAAGAATGCCCTGAGCATTTGCTTTGTTCCTACCGGTTCAAAAAAGCCGAAGTTTGCCTCAGTTGATGTTGAGCATCTTGTAGCTTTAAGATCTAAATGATTTAAGTTTTGCCCTGCTTTTAGACCTTTTACCATTCTGCCTGATTTCAAGTGCCTGGGCCAGTTCTTCTTCGTGGTCTCTATGCATCACACATATGGGCTTTGCGCCTGCGCAGAGACCAGACCGGAACCTACTATAGCTGAGTGGAACGTTTTTGGCGGGAACCCCTCCCCCACGCTACCGCGCATGTCCAGCGGGGTTCCCGCCCTTACCTCAGTTCTTCGTCGTCCGCCATTGTGCATAGACCAGCTTAACCGAACCTCTAGCGTTTTTCTAGTTAACTTACTTAATCTTCTCTTTAAACCTATTCATTCTTCAATCTTTCCTAATTCTTCTTACTTCTTTCTTATCTATATAAAAAAAATAAAAAAAAAAAATAATTGTAGATAGTTTTTCCCTCAGCGACTTCGGTCGCCTGAGGCCCGTATGGCAACGAAAGCCCCATTTAGGAAGTGTGTAAGGTGTGGGGCGAAACTTCCGCCGACGGACGGACACTCTCTTTGTCTCGTTTGTTTGGGAGAAGGACACGTTGTGGAGGCCTGCCACCACTGTATGTCGTTTACAAAACAAACTAGGAAACATAGAGCCGATAGACTTCGCTCTATATTGTGGGAAAAAGCTCTCAAGGCTACTGAGGCTCCCAGTATGGAAAAAACGGCAGTTGGTAAGTCCGTTACTGAAAAAACGGCAATCCGTAAGCCCGTTATCGACAAACCAGCAGACCGCGGCACTGAGGTGCAAGCCAGAGCTCATAGGGCACAGATACCCCTCACGCCTGGCCGGTCTTTGACGAGTTCTATGGCTAAGAAGATTTCAAAGAAAGCCAGAACTCCTAAACCTTCTTCGGAGCTGGAGAAGAAGAAGAAGAAGAAGAAAAAGAGGGACGCTGAAAAATCCACCTTAGCGTCGCCTCGAGCGGCGGAGCCGGTTAGGAGTCATTCCACGCCTCCCATTGCTCCGACCGCGTCGATGTCGAGGCCTCCCTCGGCATCGAGATCTCAGTCGGTACCGATGGCCACGGTACCGACACGCCCACTCAGCCTTTCGGAGGGCGAACTAAGAGATTCCGCGTCAGCGGCTTCTTTCCAACAGCCTACAAGGCCTCAAACGTTGCAGGGATTAATCCCACTACAACCATCTCCAAGACTTACACCTCGCCGTGAATGGGACGGAGCTTCTAGATACTCCGATCCTCAGCCAAGATATGAAGACTATGAATGGGACCGATATCGTCCCCAGCGCTACTTTCCGGATCGACAGAGTCCCCGGGAAGGTTACTATGCGCACCCGCCACCTATGACAAGAGTGTGCCGGTTACCACTACCTTCACCACCTGACCATCAGGCTTCGAGGGTGTCTACTCCTCGACAATGTATGCAACCTTCGGCGTCGACCGGGGCAGTTCCCACGGTACCAACAGACCAACTTCAATTGCAGGTGGTTACGCTGTCCTCTCCTGAGCAAGACTACCCTTCAGATTCGGAATCGAGGGTGTCTGCGACTCCAACGATGCCCTCGCCGGAGGATGAGGTCCACGATGACGACCCTTCCTCTCCTTCGGACGATATGGTCAGGTTTTCTGACCATATGCTTAGGATGTCACAGGCATTGGGATTAGATATCCAACAAACGGACGAATCGGTTGTGGACCCCATTTATGATGTATTCCAGACTACCACTAATCAAAGACTTGCTATTCCCGTCCCACATGCATTGAAGCAAACAGCTCAGCTGTCTTGGAAGACACCTGCTGTGACTCAGGCTACGTCTAAAAGATTAGAGACTCTTTATCGAATCCAGGAGGAAGGCGTCGAATTTTTGGTACAACATCCAAAGCCTAACTCCATCGTGGTTGAGTCAGCCCAAGGCCAGTCGCAGAAGGCACATTCGGCACCGGTGGATAGGGAAGGGAGGAAATTGGACCAGACTGGTAGAAGGATTTACTCCTCTTCTTCTCTAGGTATTAGAGCGTCAGCATACGAAGCGACGATGGCGAGGTACCAGCTTTTCCTGTGGGAAAAGATGGGGTCGTTATGTGAACACCTCCCGGAGGACAAGAAGGAGCTGGCGAGAGTGTTTCAAAATGAGGCCTCTGCAATCGCCAGGCAGCAATTATCCACGGCCCGACACCAAGTGGATTGCCATTCGAAATCGATGATGGGCGCAATATCTCTGAGGAGACACGCGTGGCTCAGATCGGCTAATTTGACCCATGAAACCAAGTGGAGGATTGAGAGTATGCCATTCGATGGCGAAGGACTCTTTAATACTAACACTGATGAAACGCTGGACTCCATCTACAAAGCGAGAACAACGGCTAAGAAGATGGGGTTCACTGCTCCTCCTGTGCAGTATAGGCCAAAGAGATGGGTGAGGCCGCCAACGCAACAACACCAGCAATACCGGCCTCAGTACCAACCTCAACCTCGGCAGCAACAACAACAGTTGCAGAGGAAGAGACCATACCAAGCTCGATATCAACAAGATAAGAGGCAACCTGACTTCTCTAAGAAGCAGCGTGTTTGACTCTTCGGCCCCAGATCCACCCCCTTTTGCGGACCGCCTAGCACCCCATTACCATCTATGGGAGTCAATAACAACAGACTCCTGGGTGCTCACTATCATCAACTCGGGCTATGCCATCGAGTTCGATGCCCTTCCTCCTTTTTCCGGCGTGAAAGTAACGGCTCCATCCCCTCCTCTGCTGCTCGAGGTACAGACCTTACTATCGAAGGGAGCCATCTCTCCCGGACCTGCAGAGGAACTCAACCAGGGGTTTTTCTCCCGTTACTTCACGGTCCCGAAGAAAGATGGAGGTCTTCGACCGATCATGGACTTAAGACAACTGAACAAGTTCATCACCCCGAGGAAGTTCCGTATGACAACGGTTACTTCAATTTTACAACTTCTACAGAAAGGAGTTTGGTTCGCAGTGGTGGATCTGAAGGATGCGTATTTCCACATATCCATCAGGAAGTCGCATCAAGCTTACCTTCGGTTTTCGATCGGTACATCCCAGTACCAATTCACCGTTCTTCCGTTTGGGTTGGCCACGGCACCGAGGGTCTTTACGAAGGTCATGGCGGTGGTGTGCGCCCACCTAAGGCAGAAAGGCATTTACGTTTATCCATACCTGGACGATTGGCTCCTCGTAGCGGACAACAGCAAGGCGCTCCAGTTAGACATATTAACCACCCTCAACCTGTTGGACTCGTTGGGGCTGTGGGTCAACCACGAAAAGTCCATTTTGACTCCACAGCAGAGACTGGATTTCATAGGGGTAACCCTATCCTCTCGAGACGGGAGGGCATACTTACCGTCAACCAGGGCGAACACATTACAGCAGTTAGCCATCGATATCGAGAGCCGCCGAAAAGTTTCGGCATGGACAATTCAGAGACTGTTAGGTCTGATGGCAGCTACTACGGCAGTCATCAGATTTGCAAGACTCAGAATGAGGATCGTGCAGGCCTGGTTTTTGAGGACTTTCGATCTCAGGCACAATGCTCGACGAACTTACCTTTCGTTACCAAAGCAAGTCAGGGCATCTCTGAAATGGTGGTTCTCGATGTCGACTCTTCTCGAGGGCGTTCCATTCCAACAAGACGCGCCTTCAGTAACGATCACGACGGATGCATCCTTAGAAGGATGGGGAGCCCATTGCAACTCCCTTACCTCTCAGGGTCGTTGGCCTCGATCACAAAGGGAACATCACATCAACCATCTCGAACTCCTGGCAGTAGAAAATGCAGTAAAGGCGTTTGCACAGATGATCGAAGGCAAGAATGTCTTGATCGCGACGGACAATACTACCGTAGTAGCATACATCAACAGACAGGGTGGAACAAGATCACACCCTCTGAATCGCTCTGCACTCAGGATATGGAACTGGTGCATAAAGAGAAGGACTTACCTGACTGCGATCCATGTAGCCGGCAAGGAGAACGTCGTTGCGGACTCTCTCAGCAGGTCCTTTCATGTCGACCACGAGTGGGAGCTCGACGTCGAGGTGCGGGAAAGCCTTTTTCTATACTGGGGTCGTCCTGTTGTCGATGTCTTCGCTACCGAAGACAACGCAATTTGCGCCAAGTATTGCAGCAGGGCAGGAAGAGGAAAGCAATCTCTAGGAGACGCTTTCACCAGGATTTGGAGAGGAAATCTCCTATACATCTTTCCACCTTTTCCAATATTGACAAAGGTGCTAGCCAAGATCCAGATGGACAACTCCAATTGCATCCTGATCACACCGTGGTGGCCTCGACAGACGTGGTTTTCTTACGCTCTTCGGTTATCGAGAGGGGATTACATCAGGCTCCCGTCGACACCGAAGCTACTGTCTCGACACCAGGGCAGGGTTCGACACGCAGATCTGTCGACCCTCAAGATGACTGCATGGAGGATAACAACCACTCCTCCTCTGGAACTAGAACTTTGACTGTGGACCACATTATATTGGCAGCACTAAAGCCTTCCACAAGGAAAACTTATGCAGCAAAGTGGCAAAGATTTCAGAACTTTGCATCGAAAGATGTTCAAATACCAGAATCTTGCCATTTGTCTCTCATCCTCAATTATTTATTGACACTCTTCCAGCAAGGACTTAAGCTCGCATCCATCAGGGTTCACCTTGCTGCGATTACATCTTTTCACCAGGGTATAGATGGCTTTACACCTTTTACCCATCCAACAACCAAGAAATTCTTGAAAGGTCTTAAGAACACGATACCAACTGTGAAGAGTATTGTACCACCATGGAGCCTGTCAGTTGTACTACAGGCATTGACACGCAAGCCCTTTGAGCCCATGGCTTCGACAGACCTTAGGTTGCTTACCTTAAAGACTGCCTTTTTAGTAGCCATTACATCGGCAAGACGGGCAAGTGAGCTTAAAGCTCTTAGGATAGATGTTCCGTACACTATCTTTCATAAGGATAAGGTTGTGCTACGCACAGACCCAGCCTTCCTACCTAAGGTGGTGTCTACTTTTCATCTGTCCCAGCATATTACTTTACCTGCTTTTTTTCCTAATCCAACTACACCTCTTGAGTCTTCTTTGCATACCCTCGATGTAAGAAGGGCTCTTGCTTTTTACAAAGTCAGAACAGAGACTTTAAGGAAAACAAAGCAATTGTTTATTTGTTATGGTGAGCCTTCTAAGGGACTCCCTGTCTCTTGCCAGCGGTTGTCACGCTGGATAGTGGAGACTATTGAATTGGCCTACTCTATTTCTAAATTAGAGTTAGTGAAACCTGTGACGGCTCATTCCACCAGAGCTGTTTCAACATCGGTGGCCTTCACCAGAGGTGTTCCCTTGGCAGAAGTCTGTAGAGCCGCAACGTGGTCCACTCCATCCACGTTTGTCAAGCACTACAGTTTGGACACCCGTGCGAGGCAGGACTGCTCATTTGGGAGGACAGTGCTCTCCGAGATCTTCAGATGATGCACCAACCCACCTCCAAAGGTATGTCAGCTTGCTACTCGCCCATATGTGTGATGCATAGAGACCACGAAGAAGAAATGCAGGTTGCTTACCTGTAACTGTAGTTCTTCGAGTGGTCATCTATGCATTCACACAACCCACCCACCATCCCCACTTGGTGGTGTGAGATTTATAAATGACACTGTCATATTGTGGAATGTACTTTATTTATTTACACTCATGTTTATGGGGGGCACAATGTCGGACTCCTGTAAACTGAGGTAAGGGCGGGAACCCCGCTGGACATGCGCGGTAGCGTGGGGGAGGGGTTCCCGCCAAAAACGTTCCACTCAGCTATAGTAGGTTCCGGTCTGGTCTCTGCGCAGGCGCAAAGCCCATATGTGTGAATGCATAGATGACCACTCGAAGAACTACAGTTACAGGTAAGCAACCTGCATTTGCCGGTATAAAATAGGCACACTATGTCACAGGGGAGGGTAACTGCTTCTTATCTATCCGTAGCGCTGTTCTGTTGAAAGGCTGCAGGGAAAGACTGTATTCCTGTTCAGGGCTTAGCAGCTATATCACATCCACACTGCATAACACAATAGGTTTATGTGACAGGTTGGGAAAAGGTACCGTCAGGCCTCCACAACGTTGCGCTAGCCTTCCTTGTGTGCAGTGCTGACGCCAGGTTTTTGGAGCGATGTTTTTCTACCCTATCACAGTAGAAACCGCAAGTCATCCAATGAAGAGGGGAGATTCTGAACAGGCAAAAGGAAGTGCTTTTTTACCCTGGGCGTAGTTAAAACTATGGAATTTCCTACTGCGAGAAGTGGTGATGGCCACCAACTTAGATGCCTTTGAAGGGGGATTAGACAGATTCATGGAGAATAAGGCTACCAATGACTGCTAGTCATGATGGCTGTATGTTACCTTCAAGATCACAGGAAGCATGTCCCTGAACTACAGCAGGGGATGGCTCTTAACCCCATGTCTTGCTTGTGGGCTCCTCTCTGCCTTTCTCCAGAGAGAAAGCGCAAGACGGTTGAGCAGGCAGAGGCAGCTGTTATTCCTTTTCCTCGCTCCCATTGTTTGCTGGTGCACTTTTCTGGGCCAAAAGGACCAGTGAGCAGCGGGAAAAGGGTCAGCTACGGGGCCGGGGGACACTGGTGGTCGGCAGTGGGCTCCCTGCTGAGATGTGGGCCTCAGCAGGTGCATGGCGATGCCATCTCCAGGTGCTGGCCCTGCTCCTGCGTGTCTGGTGTTTAACACCTCTTGAAAGTGGATGGAAAATTCGTTTTTCATTGGTTGCTCAGATTATTGTTTTTTGCGTGGATATAGAAATGTTTGTCATACATCAGAGCATCCAACTGTAGAAAGTCAGTTAATAAAAAAGAAAACTTAAGGGAAATGTTCACTAGTGAACAAATCTCTGTTTTCAGCAACCCCCAAGTGTTATAAACATTTCAAAACAAAATTGATTTTCATCAGTATTCTCAATATCATGTAAATATTCATATTTTAAATAGTTCTCGTTTTGTCTTTCCCGTAACTTTGGGTAATATTGAACTGTTGTCAATTTTTTAAATGTCACAAGGCTTCTGCTGGCGAAACATGCCATCCGCCATTATCTAGCTTAGATTCGAACAGGCATGAATAACTCTTAATATATTATACAAAATAGTGCTAAAAATAGTTATATGTTGTCATAGCAATGGGCTCCAATAGGAGCCAGCTACTTGAAACATGCTAAATAATATCCTTAGGTTTGTCATGCAAATATGCGTATATAATATGTATTTATAATGTATAGCTTTTTAAGTTATTTGGGAGGCGTTAGTGACTGTAATGAACTTTTTGCTATATTTTGTACTCGTCTGGTTCCGATTTCCCCAACATGGTGTCCCCCAGTTGTTTTGGGCTGTGGGTCCATCATCCCAGAGTGCAGGACACGGAATAACGGGCTCAAGTTAAAGGTAGCCAGATTCCAGCTGGACATCAGGAAAAACTTCCTGACTGTTAAAGCAGTACGACAATGGAATCAGTTCCCTAGGGAGGTTGTGGGCTCTCCCACACTAGAGGCCTTCAAGAGGCAGCTGGACAACCATCTGTCAGGGATGCTTTAGGGTGGATTCCTGCATTGAGCAGGGGGTTGGACTCGATGGCCTTGTAGGCCCCTTCCAACTCTGCTATTCTATGATTCTATGATCTGCAGCCAGCATGTTATGATGCTTAATAGTCATTTGTTATAGATTTAGTTTTTCATTTTTGAAAGGACATATTTATATAATACAATATTAGCAAATTTTAATACTTTTATTTTATGTATTTATTTGTTTGATTTATACTCTTGAGTGTCTCTGTCTTCATTTGCTTTTGTTTTGTCCATTCCAGTGTTTGTTTTGGAGGGTTTGCTTTCTGAGGCCCTGTTTCATTGAAGACCCCATGCCCCTGGCCTTTATAGACAGGTTTAGTCAGTTTTGTGGCTTTGTCTTGTAAGTTTCATTTCCAAACATTATTCTGGCTCTCTTACATGTTATTCCTTTTCCCTTTTTGTAAATAAACTCACCACTTATCATGTTTGAATGTGTGCTCAATTCCAGAGCTTTCCCCTTTGTTATTGCTAGTCTTTATGGTTTCAAGCTTAGGGCTTTAAAAAAAAGGGCTTGGGCCCTTGTTTGATTAGCCTCAAGGGTGTCCTGTAAGGTGCGAGAGTCCCCCGGCTCACACTGACGTGGATGTAACGTATGGTTGCAGCCTACCTTGCTGGGTTGACGTTCAAGCTGAGCAACTTTTGTCCATGCCTATAGTTAGGGTACCCCCACTTCCTCCCTTCATGTTTATTCGGTTTTTTTTTAAAAAACCCAAAAAACCCTAAATAATGCCCTTGTATCAGAATGGTTGAAATTACTCCTCATTTCAAATGCAAAATACAGTGCTTGCTGGCATGATTCCTCTACGTTTGATCTTTGCGAATGACCTGCATTGAATTGTTGAGCATATGAAACTGAATACAGTGGGACTTATCGGAAGAGGGGAAATGTGTATGACATTACTTTGAAAAACCTGTAGCGCATTAACGGAATTTATGTCTAGATGGGAACTTATCCATGGCACAGCATGCTATGTAGAATGCGTATTGATAGGTATGTGTGTAATAAAATGTTGCTCGTGAAACATGGCTTTCTCATCGATAAAGGAGTGAAAACTTCTCTTCTAGTTCCGTTTCAACATGGTAAGGAATACATTTTATAATAATATTTTATGCACTTATCAGTTCTTTGTACTTCACTCCTTTTAAAAAAATATCAAAGACTAATTGTGACCGTTATTTGAGTTTAAATATTTAAGCATAGGCAAAACGTGTTCAATTAACAACATTTCTGCTCCCAGATGCTTAACAGCTGTTATATGCTATTTGAAAATGACTAAAACTTTAATTCTAAAGGGTTGTTGCTTGGTTTCATGGTAGCACTGTTGAGACAAAGTTATGGAAGAAAAAGTTAGCTTCTTCTGTATTGCAGTTTTCTTCTTTTCATATTAGCCTTCTGAAAGAAAGTTAATTTGTCCAGGAAAACAAGTATGTAGTCAATTAAAGTCCTGGTTTATAATAATGGAGACTCATGCATGTGTTTCTTGTTTTCATTTTGTGTATTCTGTTTGTCAGTGCTAGTGGCCTTTTAGGATGCTTGTTCCGTTGTGGCTTCAGGGATAGGACGAGCAATCCTATGCCCACCAGACAGTATCTGTGAGGGCATACAGTACATTAGTTCAGTTTCCTTGCTCTGTGCATGGAGTCAGGAAATCACACTCCCCTGCCTTCTCCCTTTCTTGGCCAGTGCAGAGCGGACCATGCCTGTTACCTCTCCACACTAGGAAAATCAAGCGCAGAGATGGGAAAAGGGGCCGTTACTGGGGGGCGGAGGAGACCAGGGCAGCTGCCTTATGCCGTTTTCTATGGCCGCCCCATCCGCCTTTCCTCCCTCTCTGAGGTGCTACTGCTAGACGGGTGAAATGGCCCCTCTAGCAGAAATGGAGGGCAGCTAGACTGCAGAACCACTGCTCTCCTCCCGCCCTGTGTTGGATACCTGGCAGCCTCCGAGTTTGGAAGCTGCTGACTACCTGGATAGGATTGCGCCCTTAGAGAACTTTTAGGATTCTAAAATGAAGTTTGTGAGTGACTTTGTGATCCAGCATATGAACTTCTCATTTTTTAAGGTCTGATGAATGCCTTACCATTAAGACAGTATAGGTTTTGCCTAATTTGGAAACCAAAATAATACTTCTATGTTCAGACCTTATCTTTTCAACCCTTGGAAGTCAACATGAAGAGAAATATTGTATGGAACTATAGGATCAAACATTTGTTATCTATCTGTTCTTTGTCTTTTTGGTAAAGAGAATATATAACTGTTTTGCTAAAGCAAAATATAACCTGGAATATTTAAAAGCTTCAAAACAAAATGCTAATAATTTTGTTATCATTTCCCTCCTTTGAGCCTAGATATTTGTTTAAAATCATGGTAAAGATGTGTAAATATTTTTATTAATGTGCACACAATCAGTCAAATCGTGCTTGATAATACCCATGGGAGAAGTGTAGAATCTGGTGTTGGTATTTAGTAGCATGAAAAATGAAAATATGGTAAACATGTTAAGACAGAAAGAGAACCTCTCGAAAGTTGCTTTTGTAATAATGGGATTGTTTCCAATTATGTTACTTTTATGACAGTCAGTCAAACATATATTTTAAAATTATCATTTACATTGTTAAATAATTTGCATGATCAAATTTCTTTTAGGTCATTTGTAACAATTTAAGGCTTCTCTACACCAGGTTTTTATCCCTCTCTTTTACCGGGACTTCTGCTTCTGGATTCTTTGCGGGAATAATATAGGCTCCATTACGCATGGGTTTTTTTTCTGGGTGTGTGTGTGTCCTTTCTCTGCGGTTCTATATATTTCATTATACAGCCACTAGATGGCACTGTGATATAGCAGGATTCCAGAAATTCACCAGCTGTTAGAATGCTTCAAAGCATAATTAAATTTTACTACTGCATTTTCTCCATTAAGAAAAACACTTCGATAAAGGTTATAAATATGGGAGTGGCCTTGGAGGTTGATGATGCTATGTAAAGAATCTGCAAACACAATAAAAATGCATGTAGAGAAGCCCTTAATAAAGCTCTTTGTGACTCTAAGGCAGCCAGGGAGGCTGAGACATCCTGGACATTTATTGAGTCCCTCACCTTGCAGTCCCAAGGTGGGCCTGATTTAATTTCGTATGGCACTATGACATCAGAGCACCTGTTGACTTCAAAAGAGAGAAGGTGAGGGGGGATGCAGGACTATCAGGAGGGAGGTTCTGTGGCACACCCTGTCCTATAGATGAGCCTTTAGTTCTCATCCAAGAAAATAAGTTATTTATACAAAATAAAGGTTTTATTGGCTTTTGTTTAAGAGAGCAGGGGTAATCACGTATGACAAATCCATACAGTCGTGTGAAAAAGAAAGTACACCCTCTTGGAATTGTATGATTTTACATATCAGGACATAATAACAACCATCTGTTCCTTAGCAGGTCTAAAAATTAGGTAAATACAACCTCAGATGAACAACAACACATGACATATTACACCGTGTCATGATTTATTTAACAGAAATAAAGCCAAAATGGAGAAACTGTGTGAAAAAGTAAGTACACCTTATGATTCAATAGCTTGTAGAACCACCTTTAGCAGCAATAACTTGAAGTAATCGTTTTCTGTATGACTTTATCAGTCTCTCACATCATTGTGGAGGAATTTTTAATTTGATTAAAAATTAATCAAATGACCCACACTCTCTGGGATCGCATGATACGATAATACCCAAGCAAGGTCTGGGTATGTAAAATGGTGGTGGCACACAACCTGCACACTCCACAACCTCACTGTGGGCTGTTGTGTCATGTGAACCGGCCCACAGCATTTGTAGCCGTGACTGTCTGGGCAAATGGACATTTGTCATTTTTATGTATTTATATTTATATATATTTATTGCATTTGTATACCGCCTCATAGCCGAAGCTGTCTGGGCGGTTCACGTTTTTACCACTGAACTATTAAATCATAGGTTGTTATTGCTACCTTACCCTGAATTAACAATTTACTCAGATGTCACATTGCTTAGTCCCATAAAAAACAAAGACAGAAACAAGATAGCAGCAAGGTGGTAGCTAGTAAACCTGCTTAGTGTAAGACCTCCAGAGAGCACTTCTTCTCACTCCAAAGCATTTATTCTACTCTATTAGTAAATATTCTAAAAGCAGGGGTTTTAAAAAAGGGAACCGTGGTAATCTTACTTTTTCTCTAAATTGTTAATGTTTTGCCACACAGCTAGTGAAAAATCTCTCCTTTCCGCCTTGTTCACTGAGGCATTTATTTTTTCTATGCTGTGACTACATAATGAGGACCTGCTGAGACAGTGTGTGTAATGCATACTTGTATGCGTGATAACCATGGGAGCTGAGACTTTAATCATAGGGCTCTGTTTGCCAAGGCGGGGAAGAGGGGGAGAAAAGAGTTATGTGGGTGTTCTGATGTTGTGTTGTGGAGTATTCTTTTAGAAGCAGGATGTGCCTTGATTTTTATATGATTATCGAATGTCCCGCAGAAATGTGTGTGTGATTTAGTAGGAACAAATAGTCAAAACATGCTATCTTTTTTTTTTCTTTAAAAAAATTGCAGCTCTCAATTTTAATAGGAAAAGGCAGATTGCATTTTCAGAATGTATTTGCTTGTGATGTTGTTTTCCCCTGGATAAGCTGTACATCTGTAAGCTTTGTGAGCCAAGAATTATTCAGCGCCAAGTCCTATGAGATAAGAAGTTGACGTTTTAAACTATCAGATATTTTCTTCTAATTTGTAATCCATTTCTCAAGATTTGGGTCAGGTAACAGTTTTTAAGGGAGAAAACACATTAAAAGAGAGTGCCCACTTTAAAAAAAAGGATTACAAGTATTTTTGTACAGAAATAAACATTACCACCCCATGCCTGCCTAACCACTGTCATGAAAAGCCAGCCCAAACAGGAAAGTCTTAAAGTGCTTCTGGAAAGTATAGAGGCTCCGAATTCAATAGTCCTCAAAGGCAGAGATCTGTGGCTTTGCTGATGATGACAGAAAACAAATCCCATATGCCCCAGCCAGCATGGCTAGTACTCAGGGATGATGGGAGATCTACTCTCAACAACATCTGGAGAGCCACAAGTTTTCAACCGCTGCTCTAAGGGATTGCACCAAAGGAAGGGTGGCGATCAAGAATTCCCACTCCCTCCTTGCTTTTTGAATTTGGTTGATGTACAATCTCCATGGGATTCATTGTTACAAGATCTGCCACCTGCTGCGTTCTGCTAATCACAGAGGCAGGTGCGGAGGGGAGAAGGTGGAAATGGTCTGTTCTTGACTCCTTCATTTTCTTGTGTTGCGGGGCTGCTTCATTCAGATCAAACAGACACAGTTATTGCCTTCCTCCAGGCAGACCTATTGGAAACCACTTGTTTCAACCACATGTATTTCAATGCTACAAACCTGAGAGGCCGGGGGAAGTCAGCTACCTATTAGGTATTCCTTCCCACCGCCTTCTCTACCCCATCGCAATTATTCTTTTCTTACCGTATTCTTGCCTAGGTTCAACAACCAAATCAAGGGCAATAGTTGTAACAATTGACAGTATCATGCAACGTTTAATATGCAACAGTAGAAAAGTAATGCTCAAAGTTGTGGGATATTAAAACATATTAATCACATTGAGATGTAAACATGCAAAGAACTACATATTATTAAAGATGGTGAATAAGGTATAAGGTGCAAATTAGCTGAAAATTACCAGGATAAAAGAGAAACATATGTATGCAGAAAAAGCTCTATTCCAGTGTACAGAAATATCAGATAGCCCAATGATGGCAAACACAATGTAAACAAGGTCCTCAGAGATGTGAAGCACCAATAGAAGCAGCTATTAGTGGCATTCACTCTGTATCTTAACAATCTTTCAGGTGCTACTTCATAGACAATGTCTGTATGACAGGCTCCAAATTCAAATTGCATCTCCCGAGCTGCCCTGGCCTCCAAATGCTAATTGTTTCGAAGAACTGCCTATATGGGCTAGGAGCCGCATGGCTCCACTCAAATGAAAAGGAGCTACACTCAAACTTCAGTCACTCATCTGCATCATAGTTTCTGATCGTGACCAATGCAATATAAGGATTGCAAAATCAAGGTCAGATGAAAAAGACGTGGAGCTGAGTTGGCAGCCTCTGGGTGGCAACAATCTCCGTATTTGCCTAGTGACCTCTTCCTTTACACTTTGAAAGGGAGCTATTACAAGATGGAACCACTTTGTCTCGATTTTCCCATTTAGTCTGGCTGGGATTAACCTAATAGTGCACGTAGGGAGGTTTGCTTTATATTTAGTATTCTAAGTGTTGTTTTCTTTACCATCTAAGGATGAGGTGGCTTTAAAAAAAATCCAAGTAAATACTATACGCTCAAGAGAGAAGACTGTTTTCTGCAAACATTTTTTTTAAAGAAAGGTATAACTTGTCCTTAGTAAAAACCCAAAGCTAAAAACACTTCTTCATTTACAAACTTATAGAATCATAGAATAGTAGAGTTGGAAGGGGTGTATAAGGCCATTGAGTCCAACCCCTGCTCATTGCAGGGATCCACCTTAAAACATCCCTGACAGATGGTTGTCCAGCTGCCTCTTGAAGGCCTCTAGTGTGAGAGAGCCCACAACCTCCCTAGGTCATTGGTTCCATTGTCATACTGCTGTGTCACAAAGTTGCTGCAGCTTGTAATAGTCTATTAGTATATGCAAATTCCAATACCATTAAGCAACAGCATTTATTTTTTTAGGAATAACCCCCCTCTGAAACTATGCAGAGGAATTCTATCAACAGATCCTTTTGAGCAAATTAAGCCTAATAACCAAAGTTTGTTTATTTGTTTTCCAAGCTTGTATTTCCACGCACCAGTTGTCCTATTTATTGGGACAGTCTTGATTATTTAGTTAAATCACTATCCCATTTTTGACTTATGGAAGTTTTTGAGGAAGGCGTTGTCGTCATGTGTGCACTGGACTTCTAGAATTGTAATTTTTTTCCCCAAGGAAAATCCTGGGTGGATATAGCTTGATTCTAGTCAAATGCAGATGCACATGAATTCATATGCAAGGACACTACAGCAACTTGTACTGCACAGCCTGCCATTAAGATCAAGCAGTGACCCTTGGTCGGAGAACAAGGGTTGTTATAAGCTGACTAGTGGCCTTACTTTTGTTTGTGAAAGGTTGGAGGCTATGGAATATAACCACCACCATCCACAGTATAGAAGAGTGCCTGTATGCAAAGTAGGTAGGGGTCAAGATAGAAATTTTATGCAGCTTCTTCTTTACACTTGGTTATTATGACTGTGGCTAATACAAGTTAGTGCCTCCAAGAAGGACACTGTAAGGAACTCAGCATTAACTGTATCCTAAGAAGAAATTCATATCACATATATTTTCAGACACAAGATTGATATCACAATCATTGGCGTGCAGACAGGGGGTTTAGCAGGTTCAGCTGAACCCCCTAATATGCTGCCGCCGCCATGTTTGCCCCGTCCCTGCCAAAATACCGGGGTTGTGGTTACTGGGCCCGCAGCAACCACAACTCCAACTTACCGGGCCTAAATTTCTCCCGTGAGTGGCAGCGGCCATCTTGAATCTCGCCCGAACTCACGCGAGATCTCGGCAGCTGGCTGGGAACTCTGTGAGACCCAGCCAACAGCCGAGATCTCACGTGAGTTCGGGCGAGATTCAAGATGGCCGCCGCCACTCACGGGAGAAATTTAGGCCCTTGAGAGCAAGGTGAGGGGTTGGGGGCTGCGTGCAACAACGCAGCCTCCAGCACCCCACCCCCCAGCTCAGAAGCAGCAGCAAGAAGAAGCAAGCAGGAGGAGGCGAAGATAGAGGAGGAGGCAAGACTGAGGTTTGTGTGTGAGAGAGAATGTGGGGGTGCATGGGGTCTTTGAGTGAATGCACGTGTGCATGCATGTGTGTTTTTGGAGTGAGTGATGCTGAGTGTGTGTATGTGTGTGCTGACAGTGTGAGTGTATTGATGTCTGAATGGGATGCCTGGTTGTTTGACTGAATGAATGTATGTTTGTAGTGGGGGTGGCTGTAGTTTTCTGTGACTTGGGGGGATGATTTGGAGACAGAAAAAGTCCTACAGCTCCCAGCATGTCCTAGCCAGCATGTTTACTTCTGAGTAGACATGCATGGGGTTGCACAGGGCTCTTTTTAGGGTTAAGGTTAGAACTAGGTCCAAGAGAAGTCAGCTTGAGTTAGGGTGCAATCCTATAGACAGAAAAAGGCCTACAGCTCCCAGCATGTCCCAGCCAGCATGTTTACTTCTGAGTAGACATGCATGGGGTTGCACAGGGCTCTTTTTAGAGTTAAGGTTAGAACTAGGTCCAGGAGCTTGTGCTTTTGCGAAGTTAGGTTGAGTTAGGGTGCAGTCCTATAGGCAGAAAAAGTCCTACAGCTCCCAGCATGTCCCAGCCAACATAGATGGCTTGGGCATTCTGGAAGTTGTAGGACTTTTTTTCTGTCTGAACAGGCAAAGAATTGAGCCCAAGGATGGTAACAATATATCATAGAATCATAGAATGGCAGAGTTGGAAGGGGCCTACAAGGCCATCGAGTCCAACCCCCTGCTCAATGCAGGAATCCACCCTAAAGCATCCCCCACAGATACTTGTCCAGCTGCCTCTTGAAGGCCTCTAGTGTGGGAGAGCCCACAACCTTCCTAGGTAACTGGTTCTACTGTCATACTGCTCTAACAGTCAGGAGGTTTTTCCTGATGTCCAGCTGGAATCTGACTTCCTGTAACTTGAGCCCATTATTCCGTGTCCTGCACTCTGGGAGGATCGAGAAGAGATCCTGGCCCTCCTGTGTGTGTCAATCTTTCAAATATTTGAGGAGTGTTATCATGTCTCCCCTCAGGCTTCTCCTCAAGGCTAAACATTACCTCTGTTTCTTTTCCCCTCCAGGACACTCATACCTCTCCTGTCTGCACCCTCTCTCCCTCTTCTACCCCACACATAGGGGCATTTCTCTCTCTTCTTTCCCCAGGGCTCCCCCTACGCCAATCCTCTTCTTCTGCCCTTATTTTATTTAGAGTATTTTTATTTAGAGTATTTTTATCCCACACCTCAGCCTAAAAGTCTCCCGGAGCGGCTTACAATTGATCAGTAAAGAAGACTGATGTGCCCTTGTGATGGTTTCCCATCCTCTCTTTTCTCCTTCATCTCCTGTCTTCTGCCAATAGCCCCTTCGCGGCCTTCCAGAGATGCCCCTAGTTCCAGATCTCCTACACTCCCCCAAGTTTTCCAAATCTTGCCAGCCAGCCCTCTCTTACGCTAGGCTCGCAGCCACCCCTCGTCCTCACTATATTCACCCCAGAAGTCTCTCTCCTGGACCTCATTCCAAATTCTTTGCTCAGCAGCACACAGGGCAATCTTTTAAAATCATTATTAGGGCATTTGATGTATGGTGTATTCTCTGTATGGTGCTGGAACTTAAGATGACACTCATTGTTGTTAATGTGATAGAAACTGTTTTAAATGTGAATCTGTTTTAGTAAGTTTGGATTAGGTCATTATCTGATTAAATTTAAAGATGGTGAAAATTGACTATATCTTTATATATGCCTGGTTATCACTACAGCAAAAAAATAGTATTCAGAGTCTCCATTTTAAAATGTGTATTTTTAAAGTACAGATTACTTGTTAATTAAAAAAATACAGTTTACTTCAGTTTTCGTTTATTTTGTTTGTTTGATGAATGAAAAAAAGTCCTTTATTACTGTATATTTAATCAATGTTTACCTTAAAAAAAAATCCCTGGCTGAACCCTCTAATGAAATGTGCTGCGCACGCCTATGATCACAATGTAGTGTAGGATGTAGTCGTTAGCCTTTTTTTTCTGCTTGAATTTTATTGAGCATTTTGAGCTGAATATTTAATGACTGCCATTTAGTGCGAAAGGATCTATTCAACAGAAACTTATTTTTAAAAGCCTTCCTTCTTCAATTTTATCATCTCACTTTTTCCTTTAGCTTACAGCTTTATCAACTGATTTAAAAATGTAGTTGATTGATGATGTTGCTTTTAATTTAATTTCTGTACAAGCAAATATTAGACTAATTTTAGGTGGTTACTTTTAATTTGTGTAGAAACTAAAGCTTTGGAATCCTAACATACTTTATAGGAAAGAGCTGAAATTCTACATAAACATGTTTGGAGTTGGGCTGTGTGTTTTAAAGAACTGAATGCTTGCCTTTGTTGCCACTCTGCACTTGCAAATACAGTCTTTAATTTTTTTTAAAAAAATGTGTGGATTGTTTTGAGTTTTCCCTCAAACCATGAAATTAAGCTCATATATAAACATCAATATCCTGTGGTACCAAAGCGCCTCTCATGTATGTCCGCTTAATGGTTGTGTTCTCAATGTTAATTCTTGCATTATCTCAGAAATATTTTATTAATCCACTTCAAAGGTTTTTTATTTCTCTTTGGAAAGCCTTTTGACTATTTGGTGGCTCTTGGTTTTTCCTCCCATGACAAATTATTTTAAAATTCTCTGTGTGGTGAATAAGGTGTGTGGGAGAATGTAATATTCCACATGAATGCTGAAGTCAGCATTCTGCAGTTGTAGTTACTCCTGGAATAGGGGGATGGCTCTTTAACATGTCTTCGGCTTGCTCCATGGATGGAAGGTTTTCCTAATATCCGCCACCTGCCTCCTAAAGATTGCATGATGATTCAGTTATTCCTTGAATAATATAATATGCATGCCCTACAACTTTACTCCTATTGATTAATGAGAATCAAAGCTATAATGATTCACAGTGTAAAGCTGTCTACTTTGCCAAGGCATTTCAGCATACTGCATAAAAAATGTTTTAACATAATGAGCAGATGTTTCTAAATTAGATTTAATTCATTGTTGTTGTTGTTTGAAAAAAACCCCTTCAATTCTCTGTGGAAAGCTCCTGATTGTCAGTGAATATTATGGAATATAGAGAACCATTGCAATTAATTTATGGTCTTATTTGTTTATTACATTCTGGATTTCTTTATGCTAACTTTGATCATGGTCTGCTTGGTTACTCCTAAGATAAAGGAGAAAGATTCTCATCCTTCTTTCTCTATGCTACACAATCTCTTGGGTAATTTTGACTGTGTGAATAAATTTGCCTCTGTAGGAATACAAGTGCATTAATCAATTTCTACAAAGTTCAGCATGGGGGGAAATGAAAACAAGCAAAAAAGGGGGGAACTAAAGCTCCAGTCCTCTGCACATTTACTTGGGAGTAAGTCTCACTGAAGTCAATAGTATTTGAGTAAACATACATAGGATCTTGCTAGAAGATACTTCATATTGCTGTGCTTTAAAACTGAACAATGTATTTAAATCTTAATTCTTCTACTGAATTTGGGTACCCTAGCTGAACTGGGTACCCTTGTTCACCATTGCTGACAATGGATTATTTATCAATATAGGTCCAGCAAAGTTGATATTAATGAACTTGTAGATAATCTTTCAGGAATCTCTGCTGCTTTAAGCAGCTTGCGTTGAAGATCAAAGCACTGATTGAGAAGGCTCAATTCTTGGAAAGCTTTATTAAACATCCATTAAACTTGTTTAGGGAATAAAAGTACGACTTTATTCATTTTATCCTCATGCTTCAGAGTAATACACCCTCTGTTTTAAGAATGAAACCCTAATGAGATTTATTTATAAAATATTTGTTCTGCTTTTCTGCCAGGTGAAGTTTAGTTTAGGGTTCTAGCTTTTACTTTCATCCATTTTATTGAACTATTGGGAGTAAAAGGTAAATATGTGAAAGAAGGGAAAAGACACATAGATTAGGTGCTGTTCTTATGTATCCCAGTGCTGTGTGATTAAAAGTGTACTCTTAAAAAATTCCTGAGTTCAACTGCTTGGCCTTTTCCCATCAGAAAACCCTCCTGTTGTCTGTGTCTCACAGCAATGAAATTAAATTGGTCACTAATTAAAATGGATGGGGAATATACTTATTTTTTAATTCCTATAATTGCATGTTCAGTTTCGAATAGAGCAGGACGACTTGAGTCTGTTAAGAGCAGAAGTGTCAGGATGATCTATGAGAACATGGATACAAAGCCAATTCCTTATGTCTGATGTTGAACCCTACTGGTCAGACTCCCTGTAGCAACTTGATATCTGACATATAAATTCTTATCACGATCATCATGTGAAAGGGAAGCAGATTCCTGAAGGTTGGTGTTATGTTATATGTTGGGCTAAGTGCAGATGTAACACTACCATGGTTCAGTCCTGAATTAACCATGGTTCAGTCCTGAGCAGACCACAGAATCACTCATTCCCCACCCTCACCTTGCTAGAGTATGAATTGCCACTGCTGGCCTACATCATGGATCTTTTGGCAGAAACCATAAAAGCTTTTGATGCTAACCAGAGTTTCTGCTTAACCACAGATCTGAAATTCAGCCCAGCCTTTGAAATGAATAAGAGCCCCTGGTTGGCCTTAATCGTGATTAATGTTTCTGACAAAATGCTTAACTGTGGTTAAGGCCAGTGGTGGGAATTTGTACCTGCAGCTGCCTCTTGGCTGTTTAACCATGATGAAACCATTGGCAGTGTTCCACCCCCACTAGCCATTGAGCATAAGAAAGCAGCCCAATTATTTTTGCCTCCTGGGCAGTTTGTTAAATAATCAATAGACAATGTTAATTCACTTAAATGCTTGTAAATGTAATATAAATATTTAAAAAAATCAGAGTCTGCGTCCCCCACCCATTCAATCCTGTATATGCTTATCTGGGTTTAAGCCCCACTGAACTCAATGTGATTTACTTCTGAGTAGACAAGTACAGCATAACTCTTCCTGAATCTAGCCCATCATGTATCGTATAACAACATAGGAAGCTGCCTCTATAACAAGTCAGACCATCCATCCATCTAAGAATCCCTTTCAAAGCCAAAGGAATGGAAACAATGAAGAACCATGTAGTATCTTAGAGACTAATAGATGTATTGCACTGGTATATCAAAAGGATTTCTCTCTTCCTCTTTCCCAAGGGGGTGATGTCCAACCACCACACATTTCACTGTGCTGGGATCTGCTTCAAATCTTTTGCCTGGATCCCTTCAAAGATGAAATTGTATGCTATTGTATTGGGGAAATGGCAGGATACAAATAAATATAATGATGATGATGATGATGTCCATGTCCATCCCATCTATGTGCTATCTGACATGACTTTCCTGCTTTAGGCAGCTAAATTCTGTTCTTGCTTGTTCCACACTTTCTGGCAGGCTACCCGCTCGTCACCACTACTACTCTGTGATTAGGTGCTTCAGATGAGCTAACCTTGTCCTACTTGAATCTGCTTTGTTCCAAGATAGAAGTACTGTGCATTAGTTCTGTACGCTGTCCAATGGGTTTTTGCTTGCCACACACACACTGAGTATTATACAGTAAGAACTCTATGAGTTCTGCACTGGGCTATTGTTGGGAAATGACTGCTGGTACTTTTAACTAGGTTTTTATTTGTGTGAGAAAGAGATGGTCAGTGGCCTCAGGCAGGAAATCTAAAACACACTCTTATTATGGCAGTTTGATATTGACTGATGCTAAAACCAATTTTTGCTGTTTGTAAATCCAAATTGTTTAAATGCAGTGGAAACCTAACCCCCTACACTTTTCATGAACAGCATAAATTGTCCCGTTCCCCCCCGCAAACTCTTATGTGGAAAATGCTTCTGAGGCTTTTTGTTCTGGTAACTAACAATAACTGGATCACTTTATTTTCCTAATGTCAGTCCATCTTTAGAAGAATTGATTGGACACTTGGCTCAGCAATACTACAAACGAGAAAGATCTTGGAATTGTTGTAGATCACAAGCTGAATATGAGCCAACAGTGCGATATGGCTGCAAGAAAGGCAAATGCTATTTTGGGCTGCATTAATAGAAGTATAGCTTCCAAATCACGTGAGGTACTGGTTCCTCTCTATTCGGCCCTGGTTAGGCCTCATCTAGAATATTGCGTCCAGTTCTGGGCTCCACAATTCAAGAAGGACGCAGACAAGCTGGAGCGTGTTCAGAAGAGGGCAACCAGGATGATCAGAAGTCTAGAAACAAAGCCCTATGAAGAGAGACTGAAAGAACTGGGCATGTTTAGCCTGGAGAAGAGAAGATTGAGGGGAGACATGATAGCACTCTTCAAATACTTAAAAGGTTGTCACACAGAGGAGGGCCAGGATCTCTTCTCGATCCTCCCAGAGTGCAGGACACGGAATAACGGGCTCAAGTTAAAGGAAGCCAGATTCCGGCTGGACATCAGGAAAAACTTCCTGACTGTTAGAGCAGTGCGACGGTGGAATCAGCTACCTAGGGAGGTTGTGGGCTCTCCCACACTAGAAGCATTCAAGAGGCAGCTGGACAACCATCTGTCAGGGATGCTTTAGGGTGGATTCCTGCATTGAACAGGGGGTTGGACTCGATGGCCTTGTAGGCCCCTTCCAACTCTGCTATTCTATGATTCTATGATTCAATTGATCTGAAAATGAAATGAGAACTCTCAATTTTTATTTTTATTTTAAGTGCGCCAAAGACGCCAGCACCAAAATTGTGTGTTAGTTGCAAATAGGCATTGAATACTGGAGGTTGATCATTTCCCAACATCTGCCAGTGAGAGCCGGAGGCCCATTGTTTTGATAGATGCTATTGTAAATTGTCATTCAGTTAATATACTTCCAGCTCTCAGCTAACGCATTCATTGAACGCTGAGGCAGGTCTTTGGTTCTGCTTGTGTAGCTCTGGCAATTCTTCCTTTGTAACTTTCAAAATAAAAATACAGCTTTACGTAATTGGTTTTTGCAGGATTATTAATAACATTTAAACGCTTCCCCCTAAAAAAACATATTGTGTATTGTCACAAGATCAAAGACTGAAATATAGAAAGTTGAGAATGCTTTTGCAAGAAAGAAAAGGACCCACCAAAACTGTGTAAGGCCATGAATATAGTGAGAATAGGGCATAAGGGGAGTGAGGGGCAAAACCTTAATTACAACGAAGCCTGTTTCCTTCCACTTCATTAGATCCTCTTTTATCTTAGATAGCTGTGGTTTATAATTAATCTTTAAGACATTCCTCTTTTTGAGGGTAGGCCAACACTTGGAAGACTACGTACAGTTCTGGTCGCGGGACCTGAGAAAGGATATTGTAGAGCTGGAAAAAGTGCAGAAAAGAGCAACCAAAATTATCAAGGGGCTGCAGCTACTACCCTGTTTTATTTATTTATTTATTGCATTTTTATACTGCCCGATAACCGAAGCTCCCTGGACGGTTAGCTTAGAACAAGGGTGAGTAACGGGGGACATGATAGAGGTGTATAAAATTATGCATTGTGTGGAGAAAGTGCATAGGGAGAAATTATTGTTCTCTTACAATATCAGAATCCAGGGTCATTCATTGAAGCTGATTGATGGGAGATTAAGGACAGATAAAAGAAAGTACTTCTTCACACTGTAAATAGTTAAACTACAGAATTTGCTACTGCAGATTTGGATGGCTTTAAAAGGGGATTAGACAATTTAATGGAAAATAAGGTTTTCAATGCCTACTAGTCATGATGACTATTTATTACCTCCACTGTTGGATGCAGTATACCTGTTTGGGGGGAACATGGGCAGGAAGGTGCTTTCATACTCTTATCCTGAGAGTAAAACACACTGACATACTCCTCTATCATTAATGGGTGGAGGTGATTATGTTTCCAAGATGGTGGCGGACATATCATGCATATAGTTATCTTGGAATTGTCACTATCCCTTGGCTGACAGAGGGACTAGATAAGTGAGCTCCATGGGTAAGTAGTTATGTTTGGACTATTCTTAATTTATAATATTTATATACCAGCTTTCCACAAATGTCACCAAAGAAGTATACAGCAATACGAATAATAGATAAAAACATAAAAAGCATTAAGAACCACCGTTCCAAACATAAAAGGACAAATTAAAGAGATGTGTCTTAACTCCTTTCCAAAAAAACAACATAGTGACCAATTTTTGCTTTGAAGGGAGAGCTTTCCATAATTTGATAGTGATGCAAACACTTTCACACATGCTCAAAAGGCCACCTCCTGCAGATCTCAATAACCAAACAGGTTCCTAGTAAGTCAATTGGTCCCTCATATAGCCAGGCCCTAAGCCCTTTAAAACTTTAAAGGTTAAGTCCAGCACCTTGAATCCAGTCTGGAAAACAATTTGCAGCCACCACAGATCTTTCAATATATGGGTGATATGACGATATTGAAGTCTAGCTGCAATAGTCTAGTCATAATATAACCAATAGGGATGTGCTCCGCTCCGATTAGGAGCGTAGAAGCAGTAGCGGATTGGCCTGCTCCGCCTTACCCAGAGGCGGAGTAGGAGCGGACCGCGGCCCCCCTAGAAGCAAGGCGAAGAGAAGCGCCCATTTTTCGGAGCTCTGAGTTCAGGCGGAGCGCTCCGGTCGCCATCTTGAAAACATTTCGCCATAGGATTGCATTGCGGCAAATAATCACGCATAACTACGTTGTTTTTGAAGCTATCATTCTGAAAATTCTTGTGCACAGAGAGTCGTGGATGGGGGTCATTTTGAGACCACTCTCACCTCTCTGCGTTGTCTGGGTCGCGGGCTATATTTTTGTGAAAATCGGGTCAACCGCGCGGCTCAAACTGCGTTTTCGGCTTTTCGCCCATAGGATTGCATTGAGGGAAAGAATCGGGGATAACTGGGGGGGGGGGTTTAAGCTATCGTTCTGAAAATTCTTGTGCACAGAGAGTCGTGGATGGGGGTCATTTTGAGACCACTCTCACCTCTCTGCGTTGTCTGGGTCGCGGGCTATATTTTTGTGAAAATCGGGTCAACCGCGCGGCTCAAACTGCGTTTTCGGCTTTTCGCCCATAGGATTGCATTGAGGGAAAGAATCGGGGATAACTGGGGGGGGGTTTAAGCTATCATTCTGAAAATTCTTGTGCACAGAGAGTCGTGGATGGGGGTCATTTTGAGACCACTCTCAACTTTCTGCATCGTACGGGTCGCGGGCTAGAAGTTTTTAAAAAATCGGCGGGAAAAATACCTTTTTCAAAGGGCTGAGGGGCAGAGTCAGCTCCCGGTCATGATGATCCCAAAGTTGGAGGAGGGCATAGGCAAAACAGTAACTTGGGATTCTGGGAAACTTCTCTTTCTTCATCTGAACGGGCTTTTCCCCGTGTTTTTTAAAACAGTAGCCCCACCAAATGCACAAACACAACCTGAAATCATATACTAAGCCAAGAATAAGAGATAGAAACACAGCACTGCTCCCCACCCTAACCTTGGTGAACAACTGAATCGATGTGGTGCAAGGGGATGAGCTCCCCTAGGGCATCTCATCGTGGACGTGCCCCCACTCTCTCCTGCACTGGAAGGCCATTAGAGCCTTCCAAAGAGAGTAAAACGGTGGAGCAATGCCTATCATGAGTTGAAGTGAATGGTCACTTTTCAGTGGTGGAGCAATGCCTGTTATGAGTCGAAGTGAGCGTTTTACTTCTTCTCAGAGCTGTTGGTGGCTGTCAGTGTCTTGAACTGGCAGCTACTTCCCCCTCCCCCGGGCACGTCCCCCTATTGCTGGTAAAAGACAGATATAGCCTTTTTAAAAAAATTCTTCTTGCTGTTTATTGAGCAACACTGCTGCTTTTAATTCCACCCCTCCTTTGTTTATTGATTGATTTATTCCATTTTATATGCATTACTGGCTTATCCTTGGCTCACTTCCTTATGCCCCCAGAAATGCCAGCTGCATGCCTGCCTGCCTTCCCTCCCTCCTCCCCTGCCCACCTCGCAGGGATGTTGTGTGTGGGGTGCCCGATTTTCAAAAATTCGCCAAAAATCAGGGGATGATGGGATTGCTTTGAAACTTGGCGTGCGTGTGTATATCCCCATGAGGTGTCATGGTGCCAAACATGAGGTTTCTAACTTGAACAGAAAAAAAGTTGTATAATTTTTTAGCTTTCAATGCAAGCCTATGGGGGGGGGAAACGGAGCTCCGGATCCGGATCCGGAGCTCCGGGCGGAGCGGAGCGGAAGTGGGCGGAGCGGGGGCGGGGCGGAGCGGCCCGATCCGGAAAATGGCGGATCTGCAAGTGAAGCGGAGCGGGGGGTCCGTGCACACCCCTAATAACCAAGGCATGAATAACTGTTGCCAAATCATACTGATTCAGGGATGGTTGTATCTGGTGCCCCAAATGTAATTGTACAAACACATTCCTTACCACTGCTGCCACCTGGGAATCCAAGGACAGTGTAGGATCAAGGCGCACGCCATGCCCCAAGCTACCTTTCAGGGAGAGTGGAACTTATTCTAGAACAGATTGAATCCCAAACCCCAAGTCAGACTTCCTACTGCCCATCAGCAGCTCCATCCTGTTGGGATTTAATCTCACTTTGTTCACTTTCATCTAGCCCATTTCAAACCCAGGCAACCACTTCCTTGGAGTTTGGCAACAAAGAGCAATAGAGCTGAGTGTCATGAGCATATTGTTGATACCAAAGCACTGGATGACCTCTTCCAGCAGTTTCATGTAAATATATTAAATAACATAGGAGGCAAGATAGAACCTTGTGGGACACCATAGGACCTATGGTGTAGGCCAGTGACTATGGTCCTGAACGGGAGTCTCCCAACGCTACCTTCTGGACATGAGCCAGTGGAAAGCATTGGAACCACTGCTATAAGTGCCTCCAAGACCCAACCCCACTGGGCGGTCCAGTAGGATACCGTAGGCAATACTATCGAAAGCCTCTGAGAAGTCCAAGAGACCCAAAAGGGCTGTGCTCAGTCCATCCAGTTCCCGGCATAGATTGTCCACCAAAGTGACCATCTGAAAGCCTGATTGAAATGGGTCCAGATAATCAGTATCATCCGGATGTGACTGGTTCTGGTGACTAGGCTAAAGCTGATCATGCATGTACCATACAGATGTCCCACAGTCTCCATGGTGCTTCACTTCCTTTTATTCACTGTTCATACTATGTAAATGTTGCTCCTCCCTTCCCAGTTGAATTTAATGTTGAATATAAGAGGTAAACATTAGGAGCACAGATGTGCACTAGGCATAATCAACATGTGTTTTCCTCCTTCTGAATCTACTCATCATAAACCTTGGATTTCTTGAGATGCAAATGTGTTTTCTCGCAAACATCCTGCATCTTTCAGAGGCCTGCTGATTTTTTGACAATATAATCTTAATGCTAGTCACAGAAGGCTACAAAAGAATGCACAAAACAGTAATCTTTCCTGCAAATATGTACACACACACACACACACTCACACACTATCTCTCCTCCTTTTTATTGAATACTTTTTCTCGAAATGCCTTATGGATTTAACACTATACAAATACCAGTGTTGATGATGAACCCAAAAGATTGGAGTTTGGGGATATCCGTAGTTTATCCTTCCTATATTTCAATTTTAATTCACAAGCTCTCTTGCATAAAAATGTATCAGAATAACATCTGGAATACAGAGACAGCGATGTGCATGGCAGCTGTTAAGATATGCACACGGGGACTGATTCCTGTTTATTTTAAGTGCTTTTAGAAGGACTTTCAGCTGTGGTCAGTCATTTATCAGAATGTATAAGGCTTTGTTTATGTGGAACAGAAAATCAATACCTATCTCTGCAAGGCGTGTATATGGTTAGCTGGTCACCAGGCTTGTTGTATTTTGTTAGTGAAGAAAGTAGTAGACAAACATGTGATAATAATCTCATTCTAGCAAAACTAGTAGCAGAAATCCTTTTGGAAGAAAATGACAGGCCAGGTGTTAAAGTTTCATGCCACTTAAACCAGAATTGCTCCATTTGCTTCATTCTTCGAATTGTAGCCTCAGGCAATAAATCATTGTGGTTATTTTTGTTAAGTACACAATCCATCTCTTATTCATTTTTGTAGCCCTGGGATAGCAGGCCACTATTTAAATCTTAAGCATTACGAAATGCGAGGTTAAGAGAGTACAATTTACCCAAGACCACAAAGTGATCCCAGGACTGAGGAAGTGTCAGGTTAACCCTTGCTCCCAATAGCTGTCCACAGATTTTCAGATAAAATGATAATGAGGATCTTTACCTAAACTTGACCCAGCGGGAGGAGTGCTCTCTGACTTTCTCTCTGTGAGAAAGCTGCTCCTTGTTAAATAGCAACAGTGGCAGGCAACCAAAGGTGTGGATCCGTGTGCTTCGCCAGTCCCCGGATTAGGCAACCGCTGCTGTTTTTATGCTCCTTTCCCACCCCTCCCGGTCTAAGATTTAATATCCAGGCTTAGCTGACAGCGCCCCCCTCAGCCCCACCTCACATGTAAACTGCAGAATCATGTTGACAGTGCTTTTGTCGTTTGTGACTGTGTGCACGTGATGTAAAAACACCATGTGCGCATCCCAAATTTTGGATGAAGCCCCCCCTTCCTAGCAGGCTTTGGGCACATGGGATTTGCTTGCTGCTCATTCTTGCTGGAGGGAGTATGTCCGTGTACATTGATAAATGTGCCAATTTATATACATTGATATAGAGAATGGCACGGAGAAAAAACGGGGGGAAAGACTGCTGAACAAGAATAACTCGCTTGGTTGAGGAAGTAAATGGGTTGCTGACTGGAGTATTTACGTTTTAAGTTTTTACTCATCCCATCTTTGGAGTCATAGAACCATAGAATCATAGAGTTGGAAGGGGCCTAATAAAGCCATCAAGTCCAAGCCCATACTCAATTCAGGAATCTACCTTAAAATCTCCGGGTAGAAGACTGCGAAAGAAGAAGAAAAAACCAACCAACCAAATAAACAAACAAACAAAAAAAACACCTGACCTATAAAAGGATCATTAAAAGGATATCTTGCTCATTCTTAACCAGTAAACTGAGGATGCACAACCTTTTTGGCCCTGATGATAAAATCTAGGGTATTTGGGGGGTGGGGAGCATGGATTAGACATGCATGTCACACACACATACAAACACACACAAATGTAATTCACAATTTGGACACTTTTCCACCAAACCCACAAAGCATAGTTCAATTGTTAGTAAATAAGAGACAGGTTTTAGGCATACACAGTGCAGTCCAACTCCATCGACGTCTATGCAAAAGTAAGCCCCAGTGCAACAGCTTTCATGCATGCATTCCTGGAACTTATTGCTGCTGTTTATTTTGTATGTTTCATTGCTCTTTCTATATGTTGCCTACTTTATTAGAAAAACAACTGAAAAGTAGAAAAGTTTTTTTAAAAAGTTGAAGGGGATGTGCCCGTCTTTGCTTTTTGATAGTAATTCATGGGGAAATTACATAGTGCCATTTAATCTTCCAAAATTATTATTATTATTATTATTATTATTATTATTATTATTATTATTATTATTATTATTTATATAGCACCATCAATGTACATGGTACATTACAGAGTATGTATTTCCTGTACATAAAATGTTATGCATTTCCTGTACATAAAGGGTAGGTGGGACAGAGCATTCAGTTCTTATCTCTCTTGAACTCTTCTGCTGGTTGCATTTCCTTGTGTTCCCGTCTATATGAAAGAGAAGCTTTCAGACACTGTTCTGGATTATCTCTATACAGCTGCCCTTTACTCTACAAAGTTGTTCTTTCAGCTTAACTGTCAGTTTACGTTCCCTCAGTTTTCATGTGTTCTATTATTGAAAGATCGTGCCCCTTGAAAGTCCCTGGTCATTTGTTGGTAGACTAACAAGCTAGGCTGTGATGCTTGCCTTCTCTTGATAAGCTTGTTTCACCTTTACAGCTGGGGAGAAGTTACCAGATATGCCTGAGGCAGTGGTTTATGTTTCTTGCCCCAGGACAGACGTTGAATACTCTTGTAAAATTGGTTCTCTTTTGAAATTTACCATGGACTTTTGTTGGGTTAGAGGAATAATATCTACCAGTTGTATAGTCAAGAGTTTAATGTGCTTTATTCTCAGAAATCTTTACAACAGCCCTGTAGGCTAAGAACATAGGAGCCATGCTGGATCAGACCAAGGGACCTTCTAGTCCAGCATTCTGTTCACACAGTGGCCATCAGCTGCCCATGGAAAACCCACAAGCAGGACATGAGTGCAATAGCACCTCCTGCCTAGGTTCCCCAGCAACTGGCATACATAGGCATACTGCCTCTGATACTGGAGGTAGCATATAGCCATCAGGACTAGTAGCCATTGATACTCTTCCCCTTCAGGAATGGGTCTAATTCTCTTTTAAAGCCATCCATACCCTCCTCTGCTGAGGGAACTGCACTGGCTGCCTATTCGCTACCGGGCCAGGTTTAAGGCTCTTGTACTTGTATACAAAGCCCTAAGCAACTTGGGACCAGGATACCTGAGAGAGCGCCTTCTCCCTTACCAAGCTGCCCTGAGGTCATCCGAGGGCCTGCTCCTGGTGGTTCCACATAGATCCATCCTCTGATTGGAATCCACCAGGGGAAGAGCCTTCAGCGTGGTGGTGCCCCTCCTGTGGAATTCTCTGCCTCTGGAGGTCAGGCAGGCTCCAACTTTGTACTCCTTTCGGCGCCTCCTGAAAACATCTTTATTCCAAGAAGCCTTTCCTTAATATGCAGCCTTGAATCTGTTTTTGCTTCTTTTAAATTTTGTTTTAACTGTTTTATTCTGTTTTTATTTTCATTTTATCTTGTACACCGCTCTGAAATTTTTCAATGGGGAGCGGTATATAAATATTCTAAATAAATAAATAAATAATCCAAATTGGTGGCCATCACTACATCTCATGGTAGTGAATTCCATTGTTTAACTATGCGCTGTGTGAAGAAGTACTTCCTTTGATCCATCCTGAATCTTCCACAAATCAACTTCATGGGATGACCCCTGGTTCTAGTATGATGAGAGAGGCAGAAAAACGTCTCTCTCTCCACACCATGCATAATTTTATACATCTCTAATAATATTGGCTAATAATATTGGCTAGGCCTATGTTACTAACTCAACGCTGCAGGTGTGAGTTTTGGTGGAGGCTGCAATGATGGCTTGCCTAGTGAGTTTGTGGCTGGTACGACATTTGTTTGAACAAGGATTTCTCAGCTCACGAGGGTGTCCACTTCTGTATTGCCAAAAATGAGGAAATGCAGCACCAACAAAAGAGGAGATATATCTGCATAAAATTGTTATATGTTAATTTATATGTTTAGATGCAAATTTAGAAGTAATTCCTATAATTTCAATAGAAATACAATTAACTTCTCACCATAGTGGGGAAGATGGTGACCAAGCAACTTATGTGCCTGCAGGCTCAGGCTGCTGTCCAGGTGCTGGTTCTTTACCTTTAAAGTAGACTTGGACTGGACAGCCCTTCAAATGGATGATGCCTTCAAATGAAGGACTGCCCTGTTAGAACTCCTCAAATAGAGGGCTGCCCTCTGTAAAGTAGGACACATGGCCATACCAAAGCTCACTCTCTTTCTCGCTGCAGTGCACCAGCTATTTTCATTTGTGGAAGTCTGTACTAGTTGCTGTTGTGTGCCAGCATGAGTGAAGAAAGAGTGTGACTAATGGGGAAAAAAGACTCATGTTTGAGAAATTAATTACATTAGGGCTATTGTTGTTTTGCACGGCTGTGATGCAGTGACTTAGCCGAGTGCTCTGCCTCTAAAAGTACTGCTGCTAAGCGGGGTAGTTGCTTGTTGGAGTGGAACTGTGCCGGGGAGTGGGGTGTGTGTGTGTGTTTCTCGTGAGGCGTGAGGTTGCAAAGTTTGAACATCCTTTAATTTGGAAACCAGTGGAGAGGAGCTAGGAAGAGAGAAGTGTGTGGTTGGTGATTGTGTTTTTCTCTGTTTCATAAGGACAGAATAAAACTCCTACAACTGAAACGTTTGTGGGATTCTGTCCTTGGATCTTACTTCGCAGGTAGACAACAGTTTGCAGCCTTGGTTCACCGTTACAGCTTAAAGCCATTAGATGGTGCTATTCTGTAACCGTAGTTCCTGGCTTGAATGACTGAGCTTCTAGTGCATTCATGCAACGCTATGCAGCCCCAGTCATTATGTGCAAAAACTACATGATAAATTAAGACTAGTACTTTTTTTTAGCTGAGAAAACCACACCACTTTGAACATTCAACGGAGTAGGCAAAAGAGAGAGCGGATTTACTGCTCCTTTTTCACTTGAAAGAAGTGTGCAATTTCAATGATTTACTTGTTTGCTAGGCCCGCATGGTGCTGTCTGCTGGGTTATCATTCACGGAAACGGCCAGTGTTGTACTTTTAAAAGTGAAAATGATACTGTGGTTACAAAATTCCTGGCAAATTTACTGGTTATTAACTGGTTTACTGGTTATAAGCTGAAACTGATAAATAAATGTAATTTTCATACTGAGCTGAGGGCCAATGTGGTGTATAGGTCAGAGTGTTGGATTAGGGCTGGGAAAACCCAGTTTAAAATTTTTGTTCAGCCATGAAGCTTACTGGGTGGTCTTGGGACAGTCATACTCCCTCAGCCTGAGGTAACCTTCCCCCTCCTCCAGGTAATTTGGACTACAGCTCCCAACAGTCCTGAGTATTGGCCATGGTGGCTGAGCCTGTTGGGAGCTGAAGCATAAAACATCTGGAGGATACCAGGCTGGCCTATTCCACAAGGTTGTTGGAGATGATGGGGGTCGGGAGAATCATGTGTGCTTCCTTGAGATCCGTGGAGGAAAGGCAGAGGTAAGCATAACGAGTAAATAAAATAAATAAACTTAATGCTCATTGAAGGTGAGAATTTGCACATGAAATGTGTAAACATACACACACATCCTCAGTTTGTAAACTGAAACTCTGCACCAGTGGTGATTTTTCAAAGGGTGGGTAGGGTTATTGTTGTCTCATTTAAAGCCTGTTTTTATGTATATAAAAACTTTCTCACGGGGCCTTATCAGTTTGCAACTTTCTGCGTTTTGCTGTCTGCAAAATCGTACATTTCACTCGTGTCTGTTTTTCCAATTGGCAATAAACTGCCTGGTTTCTTCTTCCCAGGTGCCTCAGATACAACTGTGCCCATTTCCCCTAATTTGCTTAGTTCCTGCATAAGACGGATTCTTACTGTTATATATGAGAAGAGGATATAAAGACCTGCTGAATCAGATTTTTCATCCATTTGTCCAGTCCTGCCTACTTGTACTGACAGCAGCTGTCCAAAATCTCAGAGATTTCTCCCAGCTTGATTACCCCTATTAGAGCTATGTGAAGCCTTTCCCTCCTCCCCCTTTTTAGGTTGCTCTGGATGGGGCAGTGGGGGGCAGGGGAGGAGACATGCCTTAATAGTGCTTAAGCACCAGCTTGTTTGCTGTTGGTCATCTGGTTCCCTTCCGAAGGGCCAGTTTCTTATCACAGATTCCCATTCAAATGATGACTGATTTATTTGCTGTTTCACATAGTGCCAGCTATTACTCAATAAACTATCTTTTTATTGTGTAATAGGGCATAACTTTTTATATATTTTATTCATGGATCCTTAATAACTGTTTAGAAACCTGTCCCTGGCTCTGAATATGTGATTTTCACTTGAGCAATCCAGAACAATGGATATTCATTGCATTTCAGCCTGGAACTTTGCAGCTAAATTAGGGTGGATAAGAGGTACAGAATAGGTGGTCTTGTTCCATGAATAAAATTGTTCAGATGTTGCCCGCTCTTGGCTCCACTGTGACACACACGGTTTGACTCTCCTCTCTGAGCAGTTTTATCTGATGTTACTGAACTGACTTTAATTCATTTCTAAATGCTCAGATAGCAGCGTAACCAGTTTGCAAACTGTTAATTAAACTTGTGCTCTTGGTATTATAGGAACTCCACAGTTGTTACAATTCTTAGCCTAACCCAGAGAGGAGGAGGAGGTGAGTGGGGTGCTTGTATGCTGTGATTATTCTGACAAACATTTCTTTGTGACATGGCTGTCTTCTTCACTCAGTCTCTGCCCGCATGGTACAATAGCTTAGCATCTGCTAGACATGGTGAGGTCCCATGAAATGAAGACGAGACCAGAATGTTATCTAGGCTGACACTGAACAATCAATGAAGCAGATGCTGCTGGATTTTTTACCTTCCCCCCCCCCTCTTTTTCACATACTCCTGCTCACATTTTGAAAAAAACAAACAAAATAGTTTTAAAACAATAAAATAACTTCCATTGATGTTTGGCACATGCAAATCATGAGAGAATAAAAGTCTGGATGGTTTGCCAGGAATTTAGTCTACTAGTAATATTTCTATTTTTCATATTGCTCAACTTTTCCTTTATTCTGTCTTGTAAATTACGCTAGTTTTGTTCCCAGTTTCAAGTTGCTCAATTCTTTCTTTTTTATTATATACTGTAAATTGTATCCATTTCTTGCACTGCTTAGCTGTGTAGTAAGTAAGTATTTTGACAGTCTGTGGTGATTCTCTAGTGGCTCATTTCTGTTTTTGGGAAATGTTTATTAAAAGATGGGTTTGTTTGGGTAAGTTATTAGGGTTACAATTTCAATTTTTAAAAACAAACAAACTTCATCTTGTAAGGCCAGTTCAGATTATTATAGTCCACATGGCTGGCAGTTTTGAATTTATTTGTTTGAGCTCATACAGAACTTTGTGTTCTCTTTCGTGGTCTCTGTGCATCACACACATATGGGCTCTGCGCCTGCGCCGAGCCAACCGTCGGAACTTCTAAAGCTGAGAACGTTGATTTAGGCAGGAACCCCTCCCCCACCATCGAGTGCGCATGCGTTGTGGGTTCCCGCCTATCTCCTCAGTTTTTCTTCGACCGCCTTGCTGGCAACACGCTCGGGACTTCGCTCCTATACTTACCTAGTTAATCCTCCTCAAGAACGTTCGTTATATTTTTCTTCTCCTTCTTCTTCCATCCTTCATGTTCTTCTTACTCTTTCCTAAAAAAAAATAAAAATAAAAAAAAATTCTTCCTCTCTCTTGGACTTTTCCTGTGCTGTCTATCGTCGCGTGTGGCACTAAGAGATCCCTTAGGAAGTGCGTAAAGTGCCGCAGCTGCGCCCATTGCATGAGTTTCTCTAAGCAAACTCGAAAAAATCGGTCTGACCACCTTAAAGCAGTCCTTTGGAAAAATGCGTTACTTGCAGTCGACCAACCAAGACCTATGTCGACGGAACGCTCAACGGGCACGCCCTCACGGGGACAGGAGATACCGGCTCCTTGGCCAACAGACGCAGAAAACTGCCCAAAAAGCTGAAGACTAAACATCAACAACCTCTTGATAAAGCGAAGGCAAAAAAGAGGAAATCAGATACTTCGAAACATGAAGTAAAAAAGGCGAAAAGATCGGGGATCGCTCACACATCCCCAACGCCTTCTGCCGCGCCCGCGCCCACCCCCTTCGACACCGACGCGCTCAATGTCGGGGGCTGATCATAGAGAGGCGCAAACAACTCGCAAGGACAGCATTCCTCGATATCAAGGAGAACCAACTCCAGCCCATAGCCATCGCTCATCTAACCACGGCGATCGGCCCCATACATCGAGAAGGAGTCAACAAAACACGGCATCATTTTTGGAGGGAGAGATTCAAGATTCGTCGCCTCCTGGCCCAATAATTGTCATAGATCTACCACAGCAGTCATCGCCCAGGCAACGGGCCTATGGCTCTAACCTGTCGATAGCGTCGAACACACCTAGACATAGTTCTTATGATTCGGAGCACAGATCCCCTATAAGGGATAGGAGTTGGATCCACTCCTCGGCATGGTCGATACCGTCAAATCAACAATGCCTTCGTGACTTCGACCAGGACTCACAAGCATCGAGAGCAGGCTGATCGTGTTTCTCAACCCCGCATCGACATACCACAGCTACCATCTCGAGACCTCAAGACCAACCACCACCAGTTCCACGCCATGGCGTCTCGCTTACTACCAGGCCAATGGCCATTGCATCAGTGGCACCGTCATTCGATGACCACCCACTACCGCCACCACCAACATCTCGCCCAAACAACAATCACTCAGATTCAGGGTCAGACGACGATTACCTGTCTGATGCTACATCGATGTCATCACCACGACCTTCGATCCCGTCTCCTGGAGAGGTAGTAGAAACACCAGAAGGTTCGTCCCCATCGCAGGACACCTTTCATTTCAATGACCAGATCCTGAGGATGGCACAGTCCTTAGGGATCCAGACTCATCAACCTGTGGAGAGAATTGAAGATCCAGTTTTTGACGCGATCTATACTGAGGCAGCAGCTCCAGTATCAATTCCGTTCCTACCCACGCTACTGCAAACGGCCAAACTATCCTGGAAATCTCCAGCTACTATGGCCCCCACATCGAAAAAACTAGAATCCCTTTATAAAGTACAGGACAAAGATGTAGGTTTTCTCTTTACCCATACAAAACCCAACTCCATTATTGTGGAATCGTCACAAGGAAGATCCCAGAGAGCTCATGCCTCCCCCTCAGATAAGGAGGGCAGACGCCTGGATTTAATGGGCCGGAGGATTTATTCCTCAGCAGCATTAGGATTCAAGGTTGCCAACTACCAAGCGACCATGGCCCGCTACCAACTCTTTCTCTGGGAGAAGATCGCCTCCCTATGCGACTACCTCCCAGAGGAAAAAAGAGAACTAGCCCATGTCTTTCAAGATGAGGCCATTCGCCTATCGAAACTGCAAATAAGCACAACCAGACACCAAGTCGACTGCGACGCAAAGGCCATGGTCGCAGCAATCGCCTTACGCCGACACGCTTGGTTGCGCTCAGCCTCAATAACACCCGAAGCGAGATCTCGCATTGAGGACCTGCCGTTTGACGGCAAAGGACTGTTCAACGCAAATACAGACGACACAATGGACTCCATACAGAAGGCCAAGCAAACTGCAAAGAAGATGGGCATGACACAGTTTCAACCCCAACCTTTCAAAACCAGATATTGGAACAGATCCTTCCCACAAAATAAACAGTACTCAGACCGTTTTCACCGCACGACTCAACACCACCACCAAAAGAAGCAACAATACCCCCGCTTCAAGCAATCTTGCGGAAAGACGGACACTGCCTCAAAGCGAAGGCTTTGACTCAGAATCTCACACCGCTCCAACCAACTCCTCATACGACTTCGACCACCGACTCCAACCCTTTGCCACCGAATGGGAAAATATAACATCAGATGCCTGGGTCCTCAAGATCATCCGAGAAGGATACAAAATAGAATTCGAAACGCTCCCTCACGTCGGTACCGTAAGAGTAACAAGACCATCTCAACCTCTGGCAAAGGAAATTGCCACCCTCCTGCAGAAGAAAGCAATCACAGAGGTCTATCCAGACGTAAAGAACAGTTTCCTGTCAAGATATTTTACGGTACCGAAGGCAGACGGAGGTCTCCGCCCCATTCTAGATCCAAGAAATCTCAACCGCACAATCAAGATCAGAAAATTCCGTATGACCACCCTTCCTACGATCCTTCCACTCCTGCATCAACACATGTGGTTCGCGTCAATAGACCTAAAGGATGCATATTTTCATATTACAATCCATCCAACACACCGACGCTTCCTAAGATTCCTTGTCGGAACACACATGTTCCAATTCCAGGTTCTCCCATTCGGTCTGGCAACGGTTCCGAGAGTTTTTACAAAATGTGTCGCCGTCGTCTGCGCTTCTCTAAGGAAGAAGGGTATAGAGATCTACCCTTACCTGGACGATTGGTTAATAACAGCCCATACCCACTCAGCGCTCCAAGACGCGCTAAGGGAAGTAATTCAAACAATGACAACACTCGGGTTCTACATCAACCTCGAGAAATCACAACTCACTCCAACGTAGAAAATAAAATTCATCGGCGCAGTCATCGACTCCAAAACCGCCAAAGCTTACCTGCCCAGCGACAGTATAGAGAAGATAATAGCCCTAGCACACCGACTATCCAAACACAACCAAACGACGGCCTTCCACATTCAACGCCTATTAGGACATATGGCAGCGACTGTGTCAGTGGTGCGATGGGCAAGACTACATATGAGAACCTTACAACACTGGTTCATCAAGTCTTTCCCAAACATTGTAGATGCCAGAAACCTCCACGTCAACATTCCACTAAAGATAAGGACATCTCTTTTATGGTGGCAGAACAGGGACAATCTCGATCGAGGGATGCCCTTTGCACAGACCTCACCGTCCTACACTCTGACAACCGACGCGTCGACACTCGGGTGGGGCGCTCACTGTGCACATCTTCAAACGCAGGGGAAGTGGACCCTTGCAGAACGCAAGATGCATATAAACTTACTAGAGATGATTGCAGTCCAAAAGGCGCTTCTCACATTTCAGGACCTTCTAACAGGTCACCACATACAGCTTCTGACAGACAACATGTCAGTCCTATGGCACCTGAACAAGGAAGGGGGAACACACTCGTCATCCCTAATCCACAAAACTCTGCAGATTCTCAAATGATGTGTCCCATGAAAAATCTCGATAACAGCGATACACATACCGGGACAAGAAAACATCCTCGCCGATGCACTAAGCAGAAAAATAACAACGTCCCACGAATGGGAAATGGACCAGTCCATCCTGACCCAACTTTTTCGGAAATGGGGACAACCAGAAATAGACTTGTTTGCTACCCAACACAACACAGTCCTACCGACCTACTGCTCCAGAGGAGGCGTGGAGAACAACTCAAAGGGAGATGCATTCCAAATCAAATGGAACAAACTCCCTTCTATGCGTTTCCCCCAATTCCCTTGATAACTCGCACTCTTCACAAGATAACAGTCGACAAAGCCAAGGGAATATTGATCACACCGTGGTGGCCCAGGCAAGCCTGGTTTGCCCCTCTCCTCAACTTATCGAACGATCAGTTCTTCCACCTACCGGTATCAATGCCACTCCTAACTCAACACCAAGGGAAAACACGGCACCCAGACCTCCAGTCTCTAAGACTAACGGCATGGAACATCCAATAGTAGATCGACAGCTACCACAGGAGATAACTTCAATCATTGAAGCAGCCAGGAAACCGTCCACTCGAAAGGCTTATGCAGCCAAATGGAACAGTTTCCTCCGATTCACTGCCGAGAATCACAAAGATCCGCATGAGAATTCTATCCATGGAATACTCACTTTTTTGAATATGCTTTTCCAGAAGGGTCTGCGACTAACATCATTAAAAGTCTACCTGGCCGCAATCTCCACCAACCGATCCACTATCGATGGATACTCAGCCTTCTCACATCCATGGGTCCGACAGTTTCTAAGGGGAGTCAACAATCTAGCCCCACCGCTAAAGGACTTCACCCCACAATGGAGCCTATCGGTAGTCCTCAAAGCCCTTCTCGACGCCCCATTTGAACCTTTAGCAACAGTGGACTTAAGGCTCTTCACTTTGAAAGTGGCCTTCCTAGTCACGATCACAACCGCACGGAGAACCAGTGAACTTACAGCCCTCCGCGTCGATCCACCCTTCCTCATATTCCACAACAACAAAGTAGTCCTCCGTACGGACCCATCGTTTCGTCCAAAGATAATCTCTGAATTCCACATCAATCAGGACATAGTTTTATCAACTTTCTTTCCATCTCCCACTTCACCACTAGAAAGGACACTGCATACCCTCGACGTTCGACGAGCTCTAGCATTTTACAAAGAAAGAACAGCTCCGTACCGAAAGACTAAACAGCTTTTCGTATGCTACGGAGGTCCCAAGAAAGGACTGCCAGTATCTATTCAGAGATTTGCCTCCTGGGTCATCCACGCTATAAAATTAGCATACGAATCCCAACACCTTCAACTGTCGCAACCGGTAAAGGCTCACTCCACTATAGGAATGGCAACATCAACAGCCTTTACGAGAGGGGTCTCTATCCCAGAGATCTGCAGAGCAGCGACATGGTCAAAGCCAGCCACATTTATAACACACTACAGGCTGGATACCAGAGCCAGAAGTGACTCTAACTTCGGCAGAGCCGTCCTATCAGCCATCCTTCAGTAACGATAGCTGACACCGACCCACCTCCGGTAAGTCAGCTTGCTAATCTCCCATATATGTGTGATGCACAGAGACCACGAAAGAGAAAGACAGGTTGCCTACCTGTAACCATAGTTCTCTGAGTGGTCATCTGTGCATTCACACAACCCCCCCACCACCATCCCCTCTTCGGTGTCGACTATCCTCAGCATCGATAGAGATACTATCTCCTAGAATCTGGGACCAGCAATTCTGTCTCGGAAACTGAGGAGATAGGCGGGAACCCACAACGCATGCACACTCGATGGTGGGGGAGGGGTTCCCGCCTAAATTAACGTTCTCAGCTTTAGAAGTTCCGACAGTTGGCTCGGCGCAGGCGCAGAGCCCATATATGTGTGAATGCACAGATGACCACTCAGAGAACTACGGTTACAGGTAGGCAACCTGTCTTTATCAGTCATCTGAATCCCTTCTCCAAAACACAGACTATAACACTGATTTCTGTTTCAAAGCTTCCCAAACTTGGTTGGTTGGTCCTATAATTGGAGCCAAAGCAGGTAAGCACTCTGGCTCTGCTTGGTCCCACGTCATTAGTTCTACCTCTTCTCTGCCATGACCCATTCACTCCAAGCAGATGCATCCTCCAGCCGTGGATGGCAAAGGGAAGCAAATTACCTGGGAGTGTGTGCACAGGAGGGCACAGCTTCCCCCTATGCAAGTCAACTTTTCATATATTGCCAACATGCAAAATGAATTTTTGTGAACCGACCAGAGAGCTTTGGCTATTGGGCAGTATAAAAATGTAATAAATAAATAAATGAATTTGTCTTTCGAATTAGGTAGTGTTTTTGCATGCCTGCCATGAATATTTATTTCAAATATTTATATCTTATAAAAGTTCAAGGTGGCTAACTCCAAGAATCATACACTATAATACAATACATCACACAAATTTAATAAAAACATTGGTATGGATAACATATCTTCATATCATTGATGATGGCATTTATTATGAAACTAGAGAAATCCAACTAAAGATCTGGCTGATTCTGAATGAATGTGTCGTATCAAGGTCTTCTTACCTCTTCACATCAGTTCCCAACAACAACAAAGAGTCCATACTATTCCTAGGCACTTCAAGGTGTTCTCCCAGGCCAAACTGCATTGATCTTCAGCATTTGAGTGCTGATCCTTCACTTTCAGAATTTAGAATGTTTGTGAATATTCAGTATCATCAGAGAAGGGTTTGTACTTTGTAGTGTTTGTACTTTGTATACCTTTGTTGCAACTTGACAAGAAACCTAGGGAGAGGAGAGGGAATTTGCTGTGGTTAAACTCCAAGCACAGCTGCCTTTTCAATTCTAAGGATTGCTAGAAGTAACTTGATCCTGCACATATTGCCTGCAGGTTGACCTGAGAACAACCCAGGGGAACCTAAGACCATAGAAATAAGGGCTTATCCAAATCTTCAGCACATTTTGTCCTTTGCATAATCAGTACAAAGTGAAATCTGATCTGGGTGAATCCTAAATCTCTCTCTTGTAATAATGTTCCCAACTTTCAATGATAGTCAGAGCCTTGCTTGATGCTTTCCACCTTCTTTGGGACATAGAGAACTTCTGATGAAAGTGATCAGGACAAATGGAAAACCAGTAGAAGAATCTGAAGGGAGATCCCTGGGGAGAGTATTCCACAACAAAGATATACTGTAACTAGAAAGAAGGCCCTGCCTCAGGACCCATTGAGAAGGTATAAGAGGAAGACCTTCCCAGAAGTTCCCAAACATCAGGGAAGTCCATGCATGGAAGATGTTCTTTTAGATATGATGGGCTCTGAGTTTTAAAGGTGATAACTAATGACTTAAACTGGGCCTGAAAAAGTACTAGTCTAATATGCCCTCTGTGGCCCACTCCTATGGAAGGCTCCAGAAAGTTGCAGGGATGGTACAACACACACACACACCCAAACAATGCACAAGCGCACTGTGCTTTGAACCACAGTGGCCCTTTTCCAACCAGGCTGTTGAACAGAGGGACAGTATGAGAGAGCCCTTGTCTACAAAATACCACAAACGTTCTGTGCATCAGCTGTCCAAGAGACCTTTCTTAATGTTGCAAATAGCAAAGAAAAGAGGTTTTCATACATATACTTTTGCCAGTGTGCATATCACCACTGACATAGTAAGCAGATGGCCACAGTGGTTACCCTCCCTTCTTTTATAACTGCCACTCTGTTTTGGCATGCTAATTCTTCCTTGGTTCCCCAAAATAGCTGAACAGGCAGAGTCAATTATTTTTGGACTGTGCTGTGTGTGGAGCAATTAGTTGCACATGGCAGTTGGTTTATAATGCAACATAGGCTCCTCTTCATAGCTGGCATCTCTTGGCTATCCCTTTTATGAAGGAAAGAGCTTGCTTTTATATATTAGCCTGCAAATTTACTAAAAAAAAAACCAAACAGTTTTGCACACACTAATTCACTCTTTCTAAGTGAGGCATTTGGTCATCTCAGTTCAAGATTTTTCATTCAAGATTTACAAGGAGAAAAAAAATGTGGTAAAACAAAATTGCATTGGGTGGGAGTAGAGGGTTAACCGGCGGCCCTTTGCTTGAACTCGGAACGAGCTCTTCAAGAGGAGATTGTCCAGCCTTCTTCCCCTTCCTCCCAACTACCTAGACTATCTGATGCTGCTCTTGACAAAGCAAGTGGATTAATTAGACTCCAAAAACTACTATTCTGAGTTAGAGATTTAAGAGGTTTATTTTTCTACATGAAAGCGATTGTGGGTGGATCCCTATAATGACAAGGGGCCCAGCCAGCTGTCTGAGTGAGCTTTATTATTTATCCAGCCCTGCTATTTCCTCACTGGCTGTAGGAATGGCAGTGGTGATATCGTTCCTTTTGACAAATCTTTCTCAGTGTAATAGCGCAATAGTGTTTATTACTTATTTTGGTTTTATAGTTATTTTCTGTGTGTTTTTTAAAGCCTTAGTTGCTTCTTTGTCCCTAGGTGTAACTTGATACCTGCAGCACTGACCAGTGACAAATTCATTCAGCCTGCAATCCCCATCATGAGACTGCCTAAAATGCAAACCTCATGGCCCGCACAACATCTGGCCCAAGCTTTGAACTTTTTGGTTTCCCCACAGATACACCCTGCATTTTGTACCATCTCGCTTGATGAAGAGTTCCAGAGAACTCGAAAGCTTGCTCACTCTTTTGTGATATTTGTATTGGTCTTAATAAAGCTACCATCCAACTGTGGATTTTTGAGTTAAAAATAATAATAAAATGTGTTATTTTTTAAAAAAAATCTGGTCATGTCAATATTCCATGAATAGTTCCATGCATTACATATGCTGCTATTCAGGCAACCACAAAACGTATGCAAGAATGTGCAAGCAAACATAGTGTTCCATATAGTGCAGATCCCTATAAAGCTCTATTTTGTATTTTAGTTCATAGAACTATTGAAACTCTTGTGGGTTGTTCTGATCCAGTTTTGCTGTTTTGTTCTGGCCAAAGGAAATACTAGCATCTCAGGGTGCTTTCCACACCCTGATGGACCTTTAGTGCTTCCAATCCACCTTTCCCCTCTTACAGAATTTTCTGTGGTATTTTATTTATTTATTTATTTATTACATTTCTATACCGCCTGATAGCCGGAGCTCTCTGGGTGGTTCACAAAAATTAAAAACATTCGAAGTATAAAACAACAGTATAAAATCATAATATAAAATACAATATAAAAGCTCAACCAGATAAAAACAGCAGCAATGCAAAATTACAAATTTAAAGTTAAGTTAACATTTTTTATAGACTGTTAAAATGCTGGGAGAATAAAAAGGTCTTCACCTGGCATCTAAAAGCATATAATGTAGGTGCCAAGCGAACCTCCTTAGGGAGCTCATTCCACAACTGGGGTGCCACAGCAGAGAAGGCCCTCCTCCTGGTAGCCTCCTTTTTCTCCTCCTGGTAGAAAAAAAGACGGGAGAAGAGGGCTACCAATACAAATTGGTGTTGTCTAGACCCCTGCTGAAAAATTCTGTGAATGAAGCAGGGTGATTGCACAATAAAAATCCCTGTCTGTCTCTCTCTCCACCGATTACTGATTTTAAAAAAATCCAAATCACCAGCAGTTACTTCAGGGAGGGAATGCTCAGTCCTTTGCTTTTTACCCTTTTATCCATGGTGTTATGTGGAGGAGGGAAAAGAGTATACACATTTGCTATTAGGAAACCTTGAGGAAACACAGATTTGAACTTTCCCTAACAGCTAGGTCTCTTCCCACTCCAATTTTACAGGTTTGAAGGGTAAGTGATTGTATGTTCTTTTCTCACCAAGGAAAAGAACATACTTTTAAAATCACACTTGTTCTTGATGTCTGGTAATGATACCACACAGTATGCCTAACCTGACATCAAGCAGAGCAGAGAGATAGGTTTCCTGCTGCCAGAGGCAAGTGACGCTAGCGATGCTGTTCGTGCATGTTTTGCAGGAGCATCTTTAGAAATTGATTATATACTTCTACTTCTTTAGGGTTAAGCACGTAGGTGTCCCTCCAGCTCATGAAAGAAAAAGAAAAGTCGAAATAGCTATTGTGAATGTAATGACAAAATAGAATAATAGAATCATAGAATAGCAGAGTTGGAAGGGGCCTACAAGGCCATCGAGTCCAACCCCCTGCTCAATGCAGGAATCCACCCTAAAGCATCCCTTGAAGGCCTCTAATGTGGGAGAGCCCACAACCTCCCTAGGTAACCTCCACCGTCGCACTGCTCTAACAGTCAGGAAGTTTTTCCTGATGTCCAGACGGAATCTGGCTTCCTTTAACTTGAGCCCGTTATTCCGTGTCCTGCACTCTGGGAGGATCGAGAAGAGATTCTGGCCCTCCTCTGTGTGACAACCTTTTAAGTATTTGAAGAGTGCTATCATGTCTCCCCTCAATCTTCTCTTCTCCAGGCTAAACATGCCCAGTTCTTTCAGTCTCTCTTCATAGGGCTTTGTTTCTAGACCTCTGATCATCCTGGTTGCCCTCTTCTGAACACGCTCCAGCTTGTCTGCATCCTTCTTGAATTGTGGAGCCCAGAACTGGACACAATACTCTAGATGAGGCCTAACCAGGGCCGAATAGAGAGGAACCAGTACCTCGCGTGATTTGGAAGCTATGCTTCTATTAATGCAGCCCAAAATAGCATTTGCCTTTCTTGCAGCCATATTGCACTGTTGGCTCATATTCAGCTTGCGATCTACAACAATTCCAAGATCTTTCTCGTTTGTATTATTGCTGAGCCAAGTGTCCCCCATCTTGTAACTGTGCATTTGGTTTCTATTCCCTAAATGTAGAACTTGGCATTTATCCCTATTAAATTTCATTCTGTTGTTTTCAGCCCAGCACTCCAGCCTATCAAGATCACTTTGAAGTTTGTTTCTGTCTTCCAGGGTATTAGCTATCCCACCCAATTTGGTGTCATCTGCAAATTTGATCAGCGTTCCCTGCACCTCCTCATCCAAATCATTAATAAAAATGTTGAAGAGCACTGGGCCCTGGACTGAGCCCTGCGGCACCCCGCTTGTTGCCTCTCCCCAGTTTGAGAAGGTTCCACTGATAAGTACTCTTTGAGTCCGATTCTGTAGCCCACTGTGAATCCACCTAATAGTTGTTCCATCTAGCCCACTTTTAGCTAGTTTGTTAATCAGAATGTCATGTGGTACTTTGTCAAAAGTTTTGCTGAAGTCAAGATATATGACGTCCACAGCATTCCCACAGTCCACAAGGGAGGTTATCCTATCAAAAAATGAGATCAAATTAGTCTGACAGGATTTGTTCCTGACAAATCCATGTTGGCTTCTAGTAATCACTGCATTGATTTCAAGGTGTTTACAGATTGACTTCTTTATAATCTGCTCCAGAATTTTCCCAGGGATGGATGTCAGACTGACTGGTCTGTAGTTCCCAGGTTCCTCCTTTTTGCCCTTTTTGAAGATAGGGACAACATTAGCCCTCCTCCAGTCGTCCGGCACCTCACCCGTCTTCCATGATTTCACAAAGATAATAGACAAAGGTTCTGAGAGTTCTTCCGCTAGCTCCTTCATTACTCTAGGATGCAGTTCATCGGGCCCTGGAGATTTAAACTCATTCAAGGAAATTAGGTGTTGTTTGACCATTTGTTTATCAATCTCAAACTGCAATCCTGCCCCTCAACTTCTGCTTCACTTTTTCCAGGGGGGTCATAGACCCGCTTTTGGGAGAAGACCGAGGCAAAGTAGGAATTGAGCACTTCAGCCTTTTCTTTGTCGTCTGTTATCAATTTGCCATCCTCGTTAAGCAGTTGAACCACCATTTCTTTCCTCTGTCTTTTACTACTCACATACCTGAAGAAAGCCTTTTTATTGCTTTTAGCATCCCTTGCTAATCTCAGCTCATTCACAGCTTTAGCCTTCCTGACGCCATTTCGGCACTTCGGTGCCACCTGTCTGTATTATTATTATTATTATTATTATTTATTTATATAGCACCATCAATGTACATGGTGCTGTAGCCTGGCCTTCCTTCCACTTCCTATATGTATCCCTTTTTGTTTTCAGGTCATCTCTAAGCTTTTTGTGGAGTCACATTGGTTTTCTCTGTTGTCTTCTATCTTTTCTCCTTGTTGGAATTGTTTGTAACTGTGCCTTTAAAATTTCATTTTTTAAATACTCCCACCCATCCTGCACTTCTTTTCTTATTAGGCTCCCTTGCCACGGGACCTTACTTATTATAGTTCTGAGTTTATTAAAATCAGCTTTCCTAAAATCCAGAGTACATGTATGGCTACGCTCGACTTTTGTCTCCTTCATAATCAAGAATTCAAGTATGACATGGTCACTTTCCCTCAGAGTTCCCGTAACTGCCACTTTATCCACTAAGTCATCCCTATTGGTCAATAACAAGTCAAGGATTGCCGATCCTCTAGTTTCTGTAGGAGAAAGTTATCACCCATACATGTCAGGAATTTCTTGGAAGGGCCGCTTTTGGCAGTAATGGTCTCCCAACAGATATCAGGGTAATTGAAGTCCCCCATCACTACTACATCACACTTCCTTGAAACACTGGCAATTTGTTTCTCAAAAGTTTCGTCCTCGTCTTCTCCTTGATTGGGTGGTTGGTAGTAGACTCCGATTATCATATTCTTTTTATTCCTAGCCCCATTTATTTTAATCCAGACGCTCTCGACGGGGCTCCCAGTCTCATCCGCCTGTTTTTCTGTGCAGGGATAGGTATTTTTAACATATAGTGCAACTCCACCTCCCTTTCTATTTCTTCTGTTCTTTTTGAACAAGTTATATCCTTCAATTGCTATATTCCAGTCATGAGAGTCATCCCACCAAGTTTCAGTTATACCTATCAAGTCGTATTTGCCTTCATGTAATAAGAGTTCAAGTTCATTCTGTTTGTTTCCCATGCTCTGGGCATTAGTATATAGACATCGAAGACCATGTGTTTTATAGTCTGGCTTTGTTCCTACATTGTTGCAGACACTATTTTGGGACACTATTGGAGCTGTTCTCTGTACTGTGGTGCATTGGCCTTCATCCATTGTTGCCTCAAAATTTACGTCTCCCGCCCCCGTAAGATTCAGTTTAAAGCCCTCCTGATCAAGTTCTTCATGCTGTGGCCGAACTCATTCTTTCCAGCCCTTGTGAGGTGCAACCCATCCCTTACCAGCAGTCCATGTTCCAAGTAGCGTAGCCCGTGGTCCCAGAATCCAAAACTCTCACGACGGCATCACCTTCGAAGCCAGTCGTTCATCCGGAGTATTTTTCTTTCCCTTTCTAATCCTCTTCCAAGAACCGGGAGGATGGATGAGAAAACTACCTGGGCCCCAAAGTTCTTCAGTTTCCTTCCCAGAACTTCAAAGTCTGAAATGATTTCTTCGTAGCTCTGCTTGGCGACATCATTTGTTCCCACATGGATGAGAAGAAAGGGGTATGTGTCCGTGGGCTTTATGAGCTTCGGTAACCCTTCAGTCACATCTCTACTCTGTGCTCCAGGGAGACAGCACACCTGGCGAGTCCATGGGTCTTCACGACATACTTGGGTTTCAATCCCACGCAGCAGGGAGTCTCCCACAACGACTACTCTTCTCTTCTTCTTGGTTGACCTACCTTCTGCCTCTTGGTCACTGTTGCATGGTGTCTCCTGTACTTCCTCCTCTGCAAACTGTCCTTCAGTCTCATTCTCCAGAAGCTGAAAGCGGTTGCTTAACTCCAATGGCTCCACTGGTGCAGAATGCCTTCTAATTCTTCTGCTCCTAACTGTCACTCTTTTCCAGGGAGTTTCCTCTTCATTGGCTTTCCTCCCCTCAGCATACTCCATTTCTGCTTCAGCTGGCTGTTGTTCTTCAATCTCATGTGCTTCTTGTTGCTGTTGCAGTTCCACCGTTCGGTCTAAGAACTCCTCGACTTCTCTTATTCCTTGGAGGGTGGACACTCACTGCTCAAGTCCTCTCACTTTTTCTTCCAAAAGTGCCACCAGCTTGCACTTGTTGCAGGTATACGCCATGTTGAGCTCAGGCAGAAACACGAACATTGCACACCCTTTGCAGGTCACCACCTCTAGGGACTCCTTTCCATCCATATTGTCGATTTCTGCTTTGGTTTTCCCCCTTTTTGATTATAGTAGAATTGCCTTTGCTTTGTTGTGTCCTCTCTGAAGGTACACAACTATATGAGTATGTCTTAAGGGAAAGTAAGATCTTTTTTTTTTTTTTTTTTTGGTGGTGGTTTTTTGGGTGTTTTTTCTCTTTGTTTTTCTTTGTTTTTCCCACCTCTTTTTTATTTTATTTATTTATTATTATTATTATTATTATTATTATTATTATTATTATTATTTATTATTATTATTTTTAGAGGCCTCCCCCTTGACCTCCCCTGCTGAACTCCCCCTGTCAAACTCCTGTTTGCTCTTCCTGTTCGCTCGCTCCCTGGGAATCTGGCTTACTTTTATAGCTCCTACTTGAGCTGGGCCAGCTGCTCTTCCCTGCTCCTGCTTAGCTCCAAGTCAGGAACCAGCTCAGATCCGCTCTGACTTGGATGCTATTGTTGATACAGACCCAGTGGATGTAACTTTGGCACCTGCTTGTCCAGTATTATTGGATACCTTTCAATTTGCACAGTCAGATGATGTGGACAGGGTCCTTGGATTGGTAAGAGCCACCACATGTATGCTAGATCCTTTCCCTTCCTGGCTTATAAAAGCAGCCAGAAGGGGACTGGCCAAGTGGATAGGTGGACTGATCAATACCTCCCTTCGCCAGGGTAGGGTGCCAGCCTGCTTGAAGGAAGCAGTGGTAAGACCCACATTGAAAAAGCCCTCCTTGACCCTCCACTGATTTGGATAACTACTGGCCAGTCTCCAACATCCCGTTTTTGGGCAAGGTATTAGAGTGTATGGTGGGCTCCCAACTCCAGGGATTCCTGGATGAGGTGGATTATCTAGATCCATCTAGATAACCCTTCAGGCCTGGTTATGAGACAGAAACAGCTTTGGTTGCCTTGATGGATGACCTTCACCGGGAACTGGACAGGGGGAGTGTGTCCCTGCTGGTTCTGCTGGACCTCTCAGCGGCGTTTGATACCATCGACCATGGTATCCTTCTGGGCTGCCTTGCTGGGACTTGGAGGCACTGTTTTACAGTGGTTCCATTCCTTCCCGGATGGGCGGACCCAGAAGGTGGTACTGGGGGACTCCTGTTCGACTCCTTGGCCATTGGCCTGTGGAGTCCCTCAGGGCTCTGTTTTGTCCCCCATGCTATTTAACATATACATGAAACCGTTGGGAGAGGTTATCCGGAGTTACGGGGTGCGGTTCCACCAGTACGCTGATGACACCCAACTCTACTACTCCTTTCCACCCAATTCCAAGGAAGCAGTTTCTTTGCTAAACTGGTGTCTGTTGGCAGTAATGGATTGGATGAAGGCGAACAAATTGAAGCTTAATCCAGATAAGACCGAGGTGCCTCCTGGTCAGTCGAAAGGCCGATCAGGGAATAGGGATTCAGCTTGTGCTGGATGGGGTTACACTCCCCCTGAAGACACAGGTCCACAGCTTCTGGATTCAGCCCTGAGCCTGGATGCCCAGGTTTCGGCGGTGGCCAGGATTGCATTTGCACAGTTAAAGCTAGTGTGCCAGCTGCGCCTGTTCCTAGAGATGTCGGACCTGTCCACGGTGACACATGCCTCAGTTACATCCCGATTGGATTACTGTAATGCCCTCTACGTGGGGCTGCCTTTAAAGAGTGTTTGGAAACTCCAGCTGGTTCAAAGATTGTTGACTAGGGCTGGTTATAGGGAGCATACAACTCCCCTGTTAAAACAGCTCCACTGGCTTCCAGTTTGTTTCCAGGCACAATTCAAAGTGCTGGTTATGACCTATAAAGCCCTATATGGCTCGGGTCCAGGTTATCTGAAAGACGTATTCTCCCTTATGAGCCTGCCCATGCTTTGAGATCTTCTGGAGAAGCCCTTCTTTCATTCCCACCATCTTCATAGGCGCATTTGATGGGAACATGGGAGAGGGCCTTCTTGGTGGCTGCTCTAGTGCTTTGGAACTCTCTTCCTGGGGAAACTAGACTGGCTCCCTCCTTGATGGGCTTTCGGAAGCAGGCAAAAACTTGTTTGTTCTGGCAGACCTTTGGAGAATAATCTGGTCCTCCATCTATGTTAAAGACTTGTAAAACTGTCGTGTATTTTAAACCTTTAATGTTTTAATGTTGTACTATTTTTTCAAAAAAATGTTGTACATTTCTTTTCCTAGGTTTAAAATGTATATGTTTTAAATTTTGTAAGGCCGCCTTGAGGCCCAGTGTTGGGCAAATGGCGGGATACTACTACTACTACTAATAATAATAATAATAATAGGACACTATGATTCTGTACTGCTTTTTTTTAACTTTTAATGTTTTTAAATTTATCTATACTTGTTTTATGATTTTAATTGTGCCCAGAGAGCTTCAACTGATGGGCAGGATAAAAATGTAATAAATAAATAAATAATCACAGAGAGCTTGCTATTAGATAAGTAGTTTGGCTGATGTATAGTGTATAATATTAAGCTTTATAGAGGAAACCTATTATTTTAAAATCATGAAGCTTTAAGGAATTGCAAGGTCATCAAGACTGACCCTCCTGTCTTTTTTTAATGAATTGTTTACTATTCCGTTTTCTTATTTATTTAAAAAAAAACATTTAAAAATCTCATTAATCCCTTTGCTGGATCAAGTATTGTACTTCCTGTTTATCTATCCCATATCTAAAATTATAACATGAGATTAAAAAAAAAAAGCCAGGGCAAAGGAGATGACATGCTGAATGCTATTAGTAAATCCTTAGTCATTTATTAATGTTTTCTCCAACCATGAGATTCTAGGATTCTAGATTTGATAACTGGCATCATATACTGGATACTTAGTTGTTGTTATTATTTTTATAAGACTATATTCTAACTGAAGTCAGAAGCAGTCTTCTCCTCAATCTATAAATGCATGAACCATCGGATATCAAAGACATCTTTACTCTTCACCTTGCCACAGCAAAAGCTCAAATTGACCAGACAGTTCTTATGTCTTCAGATCTGAGTGAGTGCAGAATGTTTTAACCCCATCATCTTGCTTTTGCTTGGGTTCTGAGCCATTGCAAGGCTGAAGTGCTGCTTATGCAGAAGCATTTGATAATAAAGCTGAATAATAAGTTAGGGCCTACCCTTATTTTCAATCACACCAGTGTGCTTGGGAGTAAAATGTAACCCAATAGCTTCTCTCTGTCTAAAAGGCAGAATATATGCCAGACAGCATTTACAGCAAAATCAATACAAATGAAAAAGCCAGGATTATTAGTAGCAGCTCAGTTGGAGAGAGAAAAATCCTTTTACAAAGAAATATCTCTGGCATAATTATACAACCAGGCTCCACAGCTGTGTGATCTCAAAAAATGCATCTACCTCTCAGTCTCCAAGTCAAATTAATTATTACTCAAAATAATCTACTCATCAAATACGTTCCAGAGAAGACAGAAGAGGTGGGTGCAACAAAGAAAGACAGTGGCCTAACAGATGACACAAACTATAGAACAGAGAAATCTGAAAGGTTGACTTACCTGTAGTAACTTATTTATTTAGCTAAAATTGTTATGGCCATGATCCAATGAAGTAACTTGCATGCAAGTAGGGGCACCACATTCAGAGCCTGAGCATCTATTTGTCCAGTATGAGCCTGGTTTAAAGATAAAACAGCCATAAGAAGGGAGAACAGCTGTCTTATTTATTTTTCGCATTTCTATACCGCCCAGTAGCTGAAGCTCTCTGGGTGGTTCACAGAAATTAAAACCACAAAAAGTTGCTCATCAACAGTTATACTGGACAGCAGAGAGCAGACTGAACAGGCATAAAGATCACATTCTTCCCTACTATGATGAGATATATTTATATTTAAATGGTCATGATTTCTACATTTGCATCAATACATATAAATTAACATATTCACGTTTAATGCAAATCTGTATCCTCTTTTGTCCAGGAAGTCTTTGTCTGCCCAAAAATTAGGACCACGTGTTTGCAGATATTTGGCCCTTTGTCACTAATCAATGTTTCACTGGAAATATTGTTAAATCTCCTCACCAGAGATAATAGCCCTGTGGCTACTTACGTGAGTGAGGGGCTTTAATCTTGGAGGCCCCTGTGTTCTTGGATCACAGTTTAATACCCTGTCTTTTTCAAGGGCCTGGCTATTGTGTCACTTAAGGATAAGGTGGGCTGTCAGTTTTAGGAGGTGATGTGAGTTTATCTGTTTCCTTCCATCTTCTCTGTGCATTGCATTCCTCGGCTGGCAGGCGCTCTGGGTCCTATTGAATCAGACATATGGGGTTGTCATTCTTATGCTTAGCTAACATTGATCTTTCAGCATTGTTAATGGGGACCATGTATCTTTGCTCACCGTTCTGTCTCCTTTCTCTAACCAGCTTGATCCATGCAATCCATATCCAGCATGAAGGCGAGAGCTGTAGTTAGTATTCTGCATGATTTTTCATCATCAGGATAAGGCCTTGTTGTTTTGTTTACTCACCCTGGGCAAACTCTGTTATTTTGTATTCCTTGCTCTCAGATCAAATGTAAAGATATGTTTGCTGTTGACCTCATTCTAAAAGCCCTCTAGAGGAGGAGACTGAAAAGGTTGATATAAGCTGGCGTGGTTATTCATTATGAATGGTAAATCACAATGCCTTTACTTTAATTAATTTTACATAGAAATCAGTTGCAATGCAACATTCTTTCCTTGTTTGGGAGACCTTTGTCTTCTGCATGCAGAAAGAAAATTTTAAGGCATGCTAGCAGGGCGGGGTTTGGTTCTCCTCCTCAAGTGAACGTGATTAAAGAGGTCTGATTTTAGCTTGTGATAAGAGATGCCACTCTGTCTAGAGCATGGCCAGAAAGACAAGCAACTGAGTACCGATGATAAATTCTATTTATGCTGAAGAACAGTTCCAGTTTGTCCATTGCCAAACGAAATGTGTGTGATATGCAAATGGAAAACGCGGAATCATTCCGAGAGGCTTTAACCATCTGCACTAGGTTTGGCTTGAAGTTCGGTGTGTGTTCTCAGATGTGCTGAATCAACCTTCAGATCCCTACCAGCTTATGTTACTCACCATTTCTCACTTGGCGAAATCACAATTATTTACCTGTCTTCGCATACAGGCAGAATTTCCCAGTCTTCCTAAAGATAGTGTTCTCCTTTACTATATGACCTTCTATAAGTAAGAGCAGAGAATATTTTCACTGAGGGACTTCAAAATGAGAGACAGAGAAAACAAAGCAGTCTAGGAAAGGCTTTTCTTCATCCTCACAAATCCCTTGGACTACCCAGAGTGGACCTTGAATCTGCTCTTTATCCTTCCAGCTTAATTCCAGCTCAGACCAGGATTAGTGATGGCCTCTTCCTCCACTGTCAAAGTATGAACTCGGGATGGATGGCCATGTGAATATACTCAACTTGGAATCCTGCTTTCTGCCGCTCCCACATTGATGAACATATATATCTTGGCTGCCTAGGTTCATGCCATTTGTTGGATGGCACAAAGCCCACTTCCCTTAGCTTTGTATTGTTCTAATGTTTAGAATGTCCTTCAGGCCATTTGGTGAAGTTAGGTTGGCTTTTTAAAGCAGACAATGCAGAGAAAAAGGGAATGTAAAATTCCCTTCAGTGGCTGTGTTGACTCATAACACTAAACCATAGTTTGTGTTAACCATGGTTTGTTGCTTTAGCCATGAAGTGTCTTGCAGAGGAGCAAAGAAATCACAGCTATTTTTCTGTTTCTTGTTTATTTATTTCTGACCCTTTTTGCCAGTTTCATTTTCAGGCTGTTAGGCATTTCTCTTTCAGGGTGGATAGCATCACAAATAAGCTAGGGATAAACCTTGGTGCTGGATTTAAACATTGTGACAAGCCATGGTTTAAGCAACACAGACTTCATAAGCCAACAACAAACCATGTTCCTATTTGTGGTTTGTAGCTAGTTACCAAAACATGGTATGTTTGCATCGGTGGGTTCAGGCACAATAACAAGCCAGATTTCAACAAACCATAGTGTGGCGTACTGTTACGTGCAAACCAGGGCAATAACTTGTGCGTTTTACTTACGTTTAGTAAAGAATTCATAGAATCATAGAATAGTAGAGTTGGAAGGGGCCTTCCTGTGCTTAAAGGGTAGGTTAGTTATTATGCGACTTTTCTCTTGTTCTGTCTGCTCAGTGTATGATTTTATCCATAGATTTTCTGTAGGACACAACTTATGCCATGACAGTATGTTCTGTGCTCCACACAAATCTATATAAGGGTCCAGTTTATACCAAGGAATTTGCATGAAGAAGCCCTGTTTTACCAAATTTATCTCAGCCAGGCAACCATATTAAATCTTGTTGGTTTCATCAACAGAATCTGTATTGAGAGCTAGTGTGGCGTAGTGGCTAAAGTGTTGGACTGGGAGTCGGGAGATCGGGGTTCTAGTTCCCATTCAGCCATGGAAACCCACTGGGTGACTTTGGTCCAGTCACAGACTCTCAGCCCAACCCACCTCACAGGGTTGTTGTTGTGAAGATAAAATGGAGAGGAGGAGGATTATATACGCCGCCCTGGGTTCCTTGGAGGAAAAAAGGCAGGATATAAATGTAATACATAAATAAATAAATATAAATAATCTGTTTTTACAATATGCTTCAATTGCTCAGGGGTAATTCTCTTACTATAAACTAAGGTTTTAAATGGCATTTCTCAGTGTTAGCAACTTAATCTTTAAGTTGCTAACACTGTTTCCAATCTGATTCATTTTTAAAAATCCCTTAATTTCAAGACAGAAGACTTGATCTTGATCTTGGACGTCCCTTTATGTTCTGCCCACCCAAGGAATAGTTAATTGCTTAGTCATCATAGTCTGAACACCATACAACCTGATGTATGCAAGTGAATCAGAAAATGTGTAAAACGTTTGGACAATCAGAAGTTCATTTAAATGCATTTGCATATGTCATATTGATGAGTGCTCACATGGGCAGAGGTGATGCACAATTTATTTGGATAATTAAGGAGTGTCTGATAACCAAGGAGGCTAAAACTATAAAGGTTATATCACAAGAAAAGTCCCATGGTACTTGAGCTTACATGGACATGATCAGTAAATTAATTATTCAAGCATATGTTAAAATGTCCTGTTTCCCCAAGCCTGAAATGCTTTTATTTGTCACTACCCTAGAGAACATTGGCGGGATCTGCAGCAACAACTGCAAAGAGAATAGGCTCATTTATACTGGCTACTTTTGTTCACAAGAGCAGGATTTTGGTAACTTTGGCTTGGTGCTTATTTTTTATCACCATAGGGTGATGCACACTTGCGCTGGCTGCCTATATGCTTCCAAGCTCAATTCAGGGTGCTGGTTTTAATCTACAAAGCCCTACCCTGCTTGGGACCACAATGCCTGATGGAGTGCCTCTCCCAACATGAATCTGCATATACTCTATGCTCAGCATCTAAGGTCCCCCTCCAAGGGAGGCTCAGAAAGTGGCCACAAAGGAGAGGGCCTTCTCAGTGGTGGCCCCCCAACTGTGGAATGATCTCTCTGACGAGGCCTGGCGCTAACCTTGTTATCTTTTTGGCACCAGGTTATGACCTATCTCTTTTCTCAGGTGTTTAGCAGCATATGATGAACTTTTTAATTGCTCCTGGATCTGTCTGATGGTGATAGTTGACTGTCTAAAGTTGTTTTTACACATATGTCACCTCCCTGTATATTATCTGTGTGTTTTATATAAATGGTTTTTAAACTTTGTATGCTGTATTTTAATGTGTTTTTAAATATTTGTAAACTGCCCAGAGAGCTTCAGCTATGAGGCAGTATAGAAATAATAATAATAATAATAATAATAATTAATAAACATTAAACGCAGCAGTATTGCATGGGAAACACTTTGTCTAAATCCTCCCATACTGTGCTTTGACCATGGCCTATATATTGACTACTCCTGCCTTAAACTGATCCCATACTGGACTGATTCCTCTGTGCTTGACTATTTACCTGCCTAATTAATTTGTCTGTTGGATTTGCCCCATTTATTTGCCAAGCACAGAGTCTGACCCAGCTCAGGTAGGACAATGCCAAGGGCCGGGGTTACAGATGCATCAAAATAAGCATATCAAATTAAATACTAAAACAACAGAATCATTAAAACCAGCATGAAAATTAAGACTAACTTTACCTTGATCCAAATGTTTTCTGGGAGAGGAATTTCTTTATGCTCTTCTGAGGTAAAAACAGAATCAGACAGAAGCCCTGTGTGAGTTCTTCCAGAGTTGTGACTCCACTGTAGAGGAAGGCCTGTCTCCTCCTGCTTGGCAGCCTAACTTGAGAGGGAAACAACATAAAAGATCCCCGTTAAGATCTAAGTGTATGTTGTGCATGTGGTGGTGGTGGTATTGTACAGGAGAAGGTGTTCCCTCCCCTTATGCTGTGCTCTATAACATGAATGTTCATGAGTTGGTTGATGTTTGAATTGGTTTTTCTTCAGATATTGGGGCTGCAACGTATCTGCACCTGGGTGCTGCTTGTACATACAAGTCAGGCTTGGCTTTTAACAAAACCCTCAGATCACTAGCAAGAACGGATGCATGGCTTACAGCTTTTTCTGAGCATCTTCTGCTGCTGAGACAGGGTGACTGTTCTTATTGATCAAAGACAATTGTTAATGTCTTTAGGAGGAGGATGTTGGAAATGGAAAGAACTGGGTTTTATAGGCTCAAATATTGCAGGCATTCCTATCAAATGAGATTTAACAGCAACACTGTTCTGTGGTGTGCGTATTCTCAGTAGTAAAGTAGGAAATGCTAAGTATTTCTTTAATAAACAAGCTGTTTATTGAAGGACCCTCGTTTTTACACTTTAAGTTCCTGAAACTTTGTTTTGTAAGTAAACTCTTCTTGATTTAAAGTGGCTTTTTTGTTTTATTTTACTTTAGCAGTTGGGAAGTAAAAGAAGCTCTGTCATTGGGACATCTCTGCAGGTTGAATGAGAATTTATCCCCTGTGCTAGGCCCCCTTTTTAAAGGGTTACACAAAAGAATGGTTTAGTTTGAGTGAATTGCCTGCTACTTTTTGTGAAAATCATATATAAATGAGCCCCAATCAATCAATACTCATGAGGCTGCAAATGTTTTTTTTAAATCTTTTTATAAAAAGATAGATCAGAAGAAATATTTTAGCAAAAAAAACCAAAACGCTCTTAAGTGCTGTTGTCTGACACTATGAACTCCAATCAATGTGTCAGTATTTTGGTATTTGAAAGGAAATGGGGATCAGACCTGACAATCCAGAGCTGAAATTTGATGCCCTGGTCTTTTTGATAAACTGACAGGCAGTGAAAATTGCACACGTCTGCAGGGAATCTGGAGAAAAAGAGTTTTCACAAAGGCATGTGCTTTATCAAAACGAATTTCTTTCTCATTCTATGGCAGGTTGTTTTCTTTCACAATAGACACTTTTTGTAGCTTGTAAACTGTTTGATGTTTCATACACAAGTCTAGGATACTGTAGGGTTTTTTTGGATCTCTGTTTTGCTTACCTGTTCTTGGAACTTCATGCACCACTTGCACAGAAGAATAGCACGAAAGGGGGTTCGGAATTTGGTGAGACAAGGAGAGTGAATGGCTGGGAGAACGGAGAGAAAATATGGTCCAGTTTATGCCAACGGTGGAAATGTGGTAGAACTCTTCCTGGATTATACCATTTCAACCTGCTGGAGAAGGGGTTCGACTTAAGCGTTCTGTTTGACATGCTGTGTCCTTTAATGCTGATAAAAGGTGCTTATAGGACAGCAACAATGAAGAAATAACATCTATGCAGCCACTCACTGGAGCACTTTCCCACACACTGCAGTAGCTATAACTGCTGTTGTTATTGTTTACTCAAGTCTACTTTACTTGATAGTATGTTATTGGTGCAGCGCCTATCAGAAAATAGTTATGAATATAGGACAAAACAATGAACTCTTGTGTGAAAAACCTATTTTTATTTAAAAAGAAAAGAATGAATGGCCTTTGTGTGTTACTACATGTTCTTGTATCCCTATTTTTGAAGAAACATAAAAGAATTCCTAATTTCCTGTCTTCATATGCTTCGTTATTTTGTACTATTTTATCTCTCCTCTTTGTCTCCCCTTGAAGTTAATAATCTTCAGATGAAATATTCTGTATACTTTGCCTGATTAAAACCAGAGAATCAAATCTTATTTAACCGGAAAGCTTTAAATACTACTTTGTTTTGCCCCCCACCCCAAAAATAGACTACAACATTGTAAGGAAAACATTGCTATATTATAAAGCCTAAGTGCTTCCTATTTGGCTTTGGGATGGTTAGCCATGTTGAAGTGGGCTGCCTTCTTAGGAGAGTTGGGCCACTAGGAACCATAAAGCTTAAAAAGTTGGCTAGATATGCTAGAAAGTTTGGCACTGCTTGTATGTTCTTTTATTGGCCATCTTGAAAATAGAGTGCTAAATCATTTAGTATGTGTAATGCAGCTGCAAGGGCTTGGAGTGGAGGCGTGAGAGAGAATGGAATGCTCTGAGGAGGGGAGGGGGGTCTTTAATGGGTTATAGAGTGATTGGACTCATGCTGCCCAAGCTAGCCTCCTTCTAGATAAAAATGAACTTCTTGCACTTGCGCTCCACTGGCTTGCATTTCTCCGGATCTAACAATCCTTAAGCTGCATTTGCTGCTGGAAGAATGGCTCGCGTTGCCTCCGAATCGTTATTCCAAGCAAAGGAGGCTGAGGCATACAGCCAATGTGTCTCGAGTGGAGCTGACAAAACGTATGGCGCCCTGGGGAAGAACCCAGTCTTCTGGTGCTGGCTGTTTATCATCCATTAGCCCGGTTTCACACAGCAACGGCAGGAAGATGTGAAGATGCCCGAGTGTCGCAGGGCTTCAAAAGTCATATCAGGCGCTGTGCTCAAGAATCCAAGCCATAAATCAAGCATAGCTGTGTCTGAAATAATTTTCTGCCAAGGCTAATACAGCTGTTTCATCCTTGTGTCATATCAGGTTGTAAGCAGGGCGTTATTGTTTAGGCAGCTGGGAACCTTTCGCTTGCTGTGTTCTTCTTTGTCTCAAACGCGGCAAAGCATAATCTAAGCAGCATGTTATGTTCTATACAAGCCACTTATGTGGAAGAATCAATAATGGCAAAGTAAGTATTGTGTTATCAAACAGGGAGGATTGTCATTTGGCTGCTCCTAACACTGTTACATTGTGTGCTGATGTCTCACCAGAGATATAATCCACCTACATGGATTGGAAGCAAGCACAAAAGGCTCTAAGCTCTCTCTCTCTCACACACACACACCATCCCGTTTTTTTCTTATTCTTTCCCCTCCTTTAACAAATAACTAGAAGGTTGTCTAGTCTCATGTCTTCCCTCCTTAATGTATATTTTCACCTTGGGGAATAGCTGCCTGTTATTGATTTAGCTAGGAAAAATATAACCCAGAATATATTAAACATGGTAGGTCCTATCTGAACTGGCAGTGCGTGTAAATTTTTTAGCTCTTTAGTGGAGGAGAAAGCCTTAGCTGCACTCAGTTTTCATCTTACAGATAGATTTCTTTAAAAAGGAAGACATTGTTATATGACTATTGATTTCTCAGTGCGCATAGTTGTACCCGTGACGTGTCTTGTTCCGGCTTTTATGAGAACGTCTTTAATGGGGATGCAGAAATGCAGTTACCAGCATCTGTGTCTGAATCTGTTTTTTCTTTCCTCTCCTCCCCCCGCCTTCTTTTTAATTAAATAACTTTCAGGCTTGCTTGTTTCAGGCTCCCGCTGCCCCCCCCCCCACTCCTACTCAGACAAGGCAACTACGTGAGCTGATGGTCACAGCAGCGCATCTGTTGTTTCAATGGTGACCGGCTTGACGAGTGAAAAATAGATGCCTGCCATGTGACAAGCTTTCAAATATAAATCTTGTTAGCATTTGCTCCTGAGAATGGAAAGAAGTGGTAAGGGCAGCAGAAAGGTTGATACAAAGAGGGGGAGCTTAACTGCCACTTTAAAGTTTCAGGGAAACTGCTTAGCCAAATAATAAGATCATAGAACTGGAGGGGTTGACAGGTCATATTGTGAGGGATTCTAGATGTTGAACCAGGGGCCTTATAACCTTGAGGCTGGGACATATCCTAGTGAGCTACCTGGGACTAGCCATGCCCAGGCTTCAAACACCCCCTGAGGCACAGAAAGGAATTGTGGCATGCGATGACAGGTACTGGAGAGCCAGTGTGGTGGACCGGGACTCAAGAGGTCTGGGTTCTAGTCTCCACTTGGCCAAGAAGCTCAGTGGGTGACTTTGGGCCAGTCGCTGACTCTCAGCCTAACCTACCTCATAGGGTTGTTAGGATAATATGGAGAGCAGGATGACTATGTGAGTTGCCTTGGATTCCTTGTGAGAGGTAAAAAGGTGGGATATAACTCAATAATAACTATAAGGCTTCTGGATGGACCTAGAGCCTGCCTTCGGCCTTGCCAATGAAGCAAAACCTCCTGCCCTTCAAGCTCCATCTGAAGGGCAAGTCCCAGCTCAGGATTTCAAGTCACGTTCCCACGCAATGCCAGGTCCTGGCTTTCATGGGCCTTTGGGTTAAGCACACTCCATAGGCTCCTTCCCACAGTGAATCTACCTCCTCATGACCATTGCGATGGGAAAACGTGCCCCAAGTGAATTTGTTGTTTCCTAGGAAAGTAACACATTCGTGCATATGAGCTCAGGTGAGAGCTCTCCTTTAATACAAAATCTAACTCTATGTATTGCGCATGCACAATATCAAAGTGCATCTTGGGAGCTGTAATTTGTAGTGTGGCATGCGCCACCACGTTATATATCCCCTTTCTGACTGATTGTTTCCATGTGGCTTGCCAGTGTGATGTCATGCAATGTTTACTCACCATCGCCAGTCTCCAGTATGAAGATGCACCTGCAGAATCCTCCTCAGAGAGTCCTCAGAGCCAGAGCTGCGTCAGTGGCAGTGACAACAGGGAAAGCAGCTAATGAGCCTGTTTCAAATGCATTTTTTGGAGAAGTAGGTCGTAGGATGGCTACTTCATATGTTTGTGTGAATTGGCCCAACTAGTGATACTTAATAAGTATCAGCTGGAGCCCTTTGCTCTTGGCATCCCATTGCTGTGATCATGTGTCCCACCAGGGAAGCAAGGCAACTTACATCCCAGGTAAATGTGACCCAGAACTTTTCTCCTGAGCATGAAAGCTTCAGGTCTTTTCCAGCAATAAGTAGTAAACATCAAAAGCTGCCTCTTCCATGATGTGGCTTGCTGAATGCTGTCAACTGAGTTTGTGGCTGAGGTGAAATTTGAACTGTGAACTTCAGGGATTATGTGCTTAGCCACTACGCCATGCCTTTTGCAGCACAGCTTTATTAGTTAACAGAAGTGTGCGTGTATTTGTATGACAGACAGAGAGAGGAGGGTATGCGCTGGACAAGAGAGTTTCCAAAGCTGCATATTTTGTACTTTGAGATACTGTTTTCTATCACAAACCCTCAGAAGCATTAAAGAAAACTATAAAATAGATTCACCCAGCATTGTGGAAGGCGGTGTGATCTTAATCATCTCACACATTTGGGTAGTCCAGCACTTTGTGTTTATTTTTGCTATGTTGCTGGCACCTGTGTTAGTCATACAAAACAAAAAGAAGCAAAGCTCTTCTTCAGCGTTGAATCATCATCTACTAATATTGCTATTTAGAAGTTTGTCCATCAGCACCATTAGCTGGGTTAAAACAGGAGAAGACATTAGGCCAAGGTTGATGCTTTTTTATATATAGCAAAAGCATAGATCTTTCATGTAGGCTCGTTTTATTTTGCCATGAGGTGATTTGCATGTCTACAGAGTAGAGTTTGTAAGTGTCTGAAATCGTTTTTATAAATAGAAGAGGTTGGGATTCCAACAGGAAAGCCGGAGAGGTGCAGGGAAGCACGTGCCAGGCTGAAAACTTTAAATAAAATCAATAGGATCAGCCATACTGGGCAAAACAAGCTATTGGCCTGGCTTGGTGAATGCTATAGTAATCCAATAGGGCTAGGTTAGGGTGTTCTTATCCAAATGGTAATGGCTTAGCTCATTTTATGTTTAACCATGGAATGGTATGCCCTTGATACAGTTAAAATTCCTGGTTGTGAACAGGGAGTGGGACAATTGTAAAAGAACTTAGAATATGAGCTTGATTTTTAAGGCCAAGACCGAGAGCAATACTAACTGTACTCTAAACGGTCAAAACACCATGACAGCAAAATAGAAGATGTTTTCCTAGCTTCTGCCTTGTACCCTACCCTGCCAGAACCACATGTATTTATAGCTAAGAAGTTGTATAGGGTGTTTATACCCCACAAGTGGACACAAACAACCCATTGCATCAGCTTACACCCGATACAATATTTTGAGTTTGTATGAGTGCTGTGATTGGACATTAACCTAAGACTTATGATTGGTGCCTTTTTGGATCCAAGCAAAGATTGGTGTTTTCGTTGTATTTGAGTGAGGATTGGTGGGTTTTGGAGCCACAATAACTATATGTATGATGTGCCTATAAAAGGTTTTTGCTGTAAAGCCAAGTTCTCTCTTTTCTGCGCAGAAAAGAATAAAGCCTTGCTGTGTGTGGAAATTGGTGTTCTTGCACAGTGGGCACGGAGCCTCCCTAGGTCTGTCTCTGGGATCAGGGATCAGGGATCAACTTTGGTGACCACGAAGGGACAATAGCCTAGTGGTTAGGGTCAAAGAAATTATCTGACCTTGCCCAGACCCAGTTCGCAGACGGCTTCCTACGGACAATGCACCAGACCTAGTAATCGCCCGGAGATTTCTTTGGAGGACTAACTGCCTTGACAGGGACAGTCGCTGCTTGAGAGGGTCCTCCAGCAACACGCTGCGGGGGGTGCCAAGCTAGAGAAGAGCCTTGGATCTGGTGAGTAAAAACTTTTTTCCAAAAATAAGTTCTTAAACGTAGACATTTTGAGAAAGCATGAAAAGTGGTTGCTGCATCTCTTAACCAACCAGGTTGGGACCAAGTTAGGCCAGGAAGTATGGGAAGTGAACAATCCAAGACCCCCGGCATCACCCCTTTGGGATGCATTCTTAAAACATTGGGACAGGTTTGGGGGAGACCCTATGACCAAGCCAGAAATAAAGCACTACTGTAACTAGTGGTGGCCACAGTACAAACTAGAGGGTGGAGAGAAATGGCCAAAGAACGGATCCTTGAATTATAATACCATTTTACAGTTGCAATTGTTTCTAATGCATGAAGGGAAATGGGATGAAAAATTGTATGCTGAATGTTTTATGCAATTGTTTAGAGATGAGAAATGTCCACGTGCATGCGGAATTGAGGGAGGGGAAGGGATGGCACCCTGTGTGGAAGAGTCAGGGGCAGAGGAAGAGGTCCAGTGGTTGGTGCTGCCTTTAGGGCTACCACCGCCATCTGCTCCTGCCGGTCCTTCCATCAGCCCTCCGCTCTACCAAGGAAATGTAAACTCTGTGTCACCGGGGATAGTGGGAGTGGGCCCCCTGCAAAGTACCCCGATAGCAGGAGCAGGCGTCTCTCCTTGCAGCTGCCCTCATGGAAGGACAGAGCAGAGGCAGGGGGAGAGGAAGAGGGAGAAGTACAGGAAGAGGAGGTTTTAGAGGAAACAGAGGAAGTGCTGGAGCGGACAGCAGACTGCTGTAAGAGTTCTGATGACATCAAAAGGGCTTTGATAACCTCCCCCGCCTTAGGATTACCAAATTTGCGAAAACCATTCCAACTGTTTGTGCATGAACGAAGTGGGAGTGGCTTTAGGAGTTTTAACTCAGGTGTTTGGTTCCTGGAAAAAGTCCGTGGCATACTTCTCGTCGTAGATCGATTCGGTCGCAAAAGGATGGCCAGCTTGTCTGGGAGCGGTAGTAGCCGCTGCACTGCTTGTAACAGAAGCAGTAAAGCTTACCCTGGGCCAGCCTATTGTTGTGCACGTTCTTCATGCTGTGCTGACAGTGCTAGAACTGAAAGGCCAACACTGGCTCACTTCAGATCGAATTGGAAAATATCAAGCTATCCTGTTGAATGAAAATGTTGCCATGCAAGTTGGTAACACTCTGAGTCCAGCTACCCTCGTGCAGGAGCTTACAGAAGAGCCCCTGCAGAACTGGAGTATTTCGTGGACGGAAGACATTTTACTAAAAACGCACTTGGCAAAAATTTGCCAAAACCCCCACCTGAAATGGCCTGAAGCTTCTCCCCTTGGCTTTGCTGTGAGTACGCATTTTCCCTAGGCTAGGGCTGGGAGTAAGCCCCTTTGAGATTTTGTATGGGAACCCATACCCCTCAAACATTGTGGTGACACAGGGGGATCAAATGCACATGTTGGGAGAGGGATATCTTGTTAATATTTGCAAAGCCTGTCCTCTATTCTTTTCCAACTCCACAGGTTTGTCCAGGCGAGACAACCAGTGCCCCTCGAAGTGCCAGTAGATGATATCGAGCCTGTGTCTGGACTGGGCCAAAAGAGCTTGTATTAGCGACATACACAGCAGTGAAAGTGAGGGGAGGGCAGGATACACTACACAAGAGTAAAGGAAGCAACACCTGAAGATTCTTCCCTGGCCCCACCAGGAGTGGGTCAGAGAAGCAAGGACACCTCGCAAAGCACCACACTGGAAGCTGGTGCTGGGACTACGTGGGATTCACAACACTTAGAGAGACTTAAATACCTTTTCAAGAAACAGCACTCCTAATGCAGTAGTGGGCAGTGTTGATTTTTGTGATTTTCGTTCTCTGTGGGCTAATCTTTTCGCTTTACATTTTTCATGCCTTGTTTTGTGGGCAGAAAAAGCACCAAGGAGATGGTGGGTTTGTCTCCTTAATTGGTTCTTGTGGGAATATCTAGCAGTCCCAGTAGTATCCCTTGCCCCACCCCAGAATTCCCTGATATCTCTCGCCTCTTCTGTTGCAAGTACACTAGAGCTAAAAACCTGTTGGCTTTGCTTAACTGGCTCAGACAGAGCTGGAATAACCTTTCCTTTCAGAGTAACACCTCTAACAGCACATGACCTGGCCAGTCCCATAATCCTCACTGATGACCCACGGAAACAGAATCAGACTTGGAAAGAAATGGGGTACCACAATGACGGTGAATGGTGGGATGTGAATGACCAAAAGGAATTTGGTGTTTTAGGAGGAACAAAACAAATGTAGCAAAAAGAGATATGGAGAATTCGCTTTGTGTGTGGACCAGAGACTAGGGCCCTGACCCCAGTGGACCCTATGATTGTTCAAACTTAGGGGGATGGAATGCTATGCACTTGGGGAGCCCAAAGGGCTATGTAAAATGTAATGCTAGCGTCCCTGAGGAAATGATATGGTGCCTTACTATAACCAGCCGTGGGTGGTCAGTCCCCTATGAATCTGCTCTTGTTTGTCGTGCCTTGAACCTCACTAAGGGGATGAGTACTCTACCTACAAAATTGATGGGTTGGTGGCACAAAAATGGAACCTTTACCTTAGGATTCCCAACAGCAGTAGTGGCGAACAACTCTTGGTAGACTACTAGTGCAATTTGCGATAAAGCTGCAGAGAATTTAGAAACCCAGACTCCGACTAGTAAAGAAGAATGCGATACCTGTATATGGAATGGGCCAGTACAGGGAGGGTGTTATTATGAACAACAACCAAGAAACATATCGGCTTATAAAGGACCCTATGAGAATGGAAAAGAAGCAAAAGCTGGGCGCTTCTTTGTCTGTGGGAGGAAAGCCTACTCAAGACTACCAGCAGACTGGTTTGGCAGCACGTGCTATTTAGCAGCTATCTACCCACCCTTTAAAGTCTTAAATGTATCAAGTTCTATGTATCACCCGGTCTATATAGCCTTGCCCTACCGATCCCGACAGAAGCGGGAAGAATGGACTGCCCACAAGATAGTAAAAGAATATGGTCCTGTAACTTGGTCCTGGATTGGTATACGAGGTGCCAGAACCATGACAAATGGAATAATCAGGTTACAAGCCGTAGTAGAGATCCTGGCCAATGACGCTTCCGAAGCCCTTAATCTGCTAGTCAACGAAGTGACTCAAATGAGACGAGCTGTTTTGCAAAATCGTTTAGGTCTGGACTATCTGATGGCTTCAAAAGGAGGTTTTTGTGCAGTATTCAATTTTTCAGATTGCTGTATTAAAATTGACGACCAACGGAAAGCTGTACGAAAACTTGCGCTCCACCTACAAGAAGTGGCACATGTTCCCCCTCAGCAGTGGGAAGGATTTGATTTGTGGTCATGGCTAACGTTGTGGTTTGGTAATCTCTCTTGGTTGTGGAAAGGCTTGGGCATTGCAGCTGTCATTTTTTGCTTCTGTATTTCTGCTTGTTGCTCCATTCAGTGCTTGCCCTCCCTCCTTTCTGTGTGTTCCTCGTTGTACCACAGGGCTGTGCCCTCCAAAGAACAAACGGTATTGAAAGGAAATTATCCACCTAGTACTGACTCTGCCCTGTATTATATGCAGTTAGAAACTAGAATAAATGAAGAATGTGGCTCACTTTGTGATCCTAATCTCCAAAGGGGGGATTGATACAGTTAAAATTCCTGGTTGTGAACAGAGAGTGGGACAATTGTAAAAGAACTTAGAATATGAGCTTGACTTTTAAGGCCAAGACAGAGAGCAATACTAACTGTACTCTAAACGGTCAAAACACCATGACTTTGCAAAATAGAAGATGTTTTCCTAGCTTCTGCCTTGTACCCTACCCTGCCAGAACCATATGTATTCTATAGCTAAGAAGTTGTATAGGGTCTTTATGCCCCACAAGTGGACACAAACAACCCATTGCATCAGCTTACACCCGATACAATATTTTGAGTTTGTATGAGTGCTGTGATTGGACATTAACCTAAGACTTATGATTGGTGCCTTTTTGGATCCAAGCAAAGATTGGTGTTTTCGTTGTATTTGAGTGAGGATTGGTGGGTTTTGGAGCCAACACAATAACTATATGTATGATGTGCCTATAAAAGCTGCCTGGAAACTAAACTAGGCAGAATTCTTGTTTTTACTGTAAAGCCAAGTTCTCTCTTTTCTGCGCAGAAAAGAATAAAGCCTTGCTGTGTGTGGAAATTGGCGTTCTTGCACAGTGGGCACAGAGCCTCCCTAGGTCTGTCTCTGGGAACAGGTATCATCCTCATGAATTCTTTCACACTGTTGGTCCAGTACTTTAGTGCTAAACCAGAAGTCCACAAAGCAGTATCCTAAACAAGCCAACATGAGTCATAGAGAGCTTTTTCTTAATTATTATATTTCAACGTTCCATTTTGTGAACTGTACCACTTGGATTGACACTACAGATCTTCCAGCCCAATGTGGACATCAATGTGAAGATCAGCATGGAATACTGATACTGCATGGAAGTATTGAATTATCATGTCTGAGTATCAGCAAAAACCCAGTGTAAACATTTCCCATGATGATGATGATTTATTACATTTCATTATTATTATTTATTACGTTTTTATACCGCCCCTTAGCTGAAGCTCTCTGGGAGGTTTACATAAGATTAAAACAATTAAAAACAATATACAAAATTTAAAAAACACAAAAACATACAACATACGCAGAAACATATATCTAAAAACAATTATAAACATCTATAAAAACAGATCCAGGATCAATGAAGCTAATCACATATTGCTAAATGCCTGGGGAAAGAGAAAAGTTTTAACCTGGTGTCGAAAAGATAGCAATGTTGGCACCAGGCAGGCCTCTCTGGGAGATCATTCCATAATTGGGGGCCACCACTGAGAAGACCCTCTCCCTTGATGATGATGATGAAGAAGAAGAAGAAGAATATGGAACCAAACATCCAAAGAGATGTCAATACTTCTGCATATCCTTCAGTTGTAAAAATCCTACTGTTAGAATTCTTGATCTTGTGAATTTCGGAGGATATGCTGAGTTTTGACATTTTGCTAACAGCAGTGTCCAGTAGCATGATTTCATTTAACATGGATTTATGGCACCTAAGTGTAAAAATCAAGTCAAAATTAAGCACCTGAATGTCACATTGATTTCAGTAGAGATGCACATTCTTTCATTGAAATCAATAGGACTTAACAACACGTTTGGCTTGACTGTGTGCCTGTTTTCTATGTAGAAGACAAACATACATTTTGAAATTAGGGCTTCCAGTTGTTTTTAATGCAGTATATCAAACATCTGAACTCCAGTTCCTCATGCTGCTTCATAGTCCATTTTTGTGCACTTTTTTCGCATGTATGTGTTTAGAGGATAATTCCCCAAATTGTAAAATGTTACTTGGTAATCACTCTTTACTTTCATTAATTACTACTAATGCCAGAGCTACTGTCTGCAAACTTAGACGGAAGCAACTTAAACTCACCGAAGTGGACAATGAGTAAGAATTAAAAATATTAAAGAACTTAGTCTATTGAAAGAAGCCTAGAAAAGTTTCTTGCTGATTAAAAATTCCCTTGTTGGTATTAGAATTATAGAATAGTAGAGTTGGAAGGGGACTATAAGGCCATCGAGTCCAACCCCCTCAGGAATGCTCAGTTAGGTTTTTTAATGGTGATGTTGAAAATGTAAGTGGGCTGTCATATTGGAAGACTGATGTGCACTTAGTCCTGATCAAATGAATTGGAGACTTGTTAAGGAATACTAGAAATGCATTTTCAAACGAAATGGCATCAAACGGCATCGAGCTTTGTTTTTGTAGAACTGTTTGTGAAGGCAGGACTGCAGTGGAAATCCTTCCACGAGAGCAGCGCGTGTGTACATCTATGCAGCTGTGTAACAAAGGGATTGAAGACTCTTGCAGCACTGGCAGAGAGTGCAGTGTGTGAGCAGAGTTGAGTGGAGTTGAGACTTTCACGCAGAATTCAAATCCTAGCTTAGGAAACACCCCCATTTCACTCACAGGGAGTGAAATGCTGGCAATAATGTGGCTCCTTATTCATTTCTCATTCATTAGCTGTCATTTTGCTGTGCTCCCGTAACAAATGTCTAAATAGGAGTAGAGAAAAGAACTGCCACATCAGACAAATGCTGCTTCTGTCACAAAAGTTCTCCTTGAAAAAGAGACAGACATTCCTGTTGGAGCAGTTGTGAAGAGAGAGGGGAAAAGGGTGGGGGGAAGGAAAAGAAAAGAGAGTGCCTCCATCCTCTCTTTCCTCTCCAGCAAATAAACATCTAATTTAAAAGAGATTGTGGCAATCCAAAATTTAGCTAGGTTTCAGAGATTGGATTAAAAGGAAATTTTAGGTAGGGCATCTGCTTCTGGGCCTCTGGATGGGTTTTGTGGTTTCAGATTAATTTCACAGCTCTGAAATGTTTTGATTCTTCTTGCTTTGTCTCTTGAGGCTGTAGGAAAGAATAAGCAACAGGGAAAAGTGGTTCTTGACAAAGTGCTCTCAAATGCATTGTTTTAAAAAGAGAGAAAACGCAATTATCATGGACTTCCGTGGCAAGCAATTAAAGATTTTTTTTTAGTTAATTAACTGTCTTGCTTTGACTGATTGATCAATTAATAGATGACAAATATTACAATATCTCAATACGAGTGATTTTTGGTGGGTAGTTAATTTATAACTGTTTTGAGACAAAAATAACAAAGAAAAAACATTCAATGTAAAAAAAGAAAGAAAGATGTTAAACCCATTGCCTGATATAAAAAATGTTTATAATAGATTGTTTGCAATAATGAAAGCAAAGTCCTTTCACCAACAACAATGCAGATTAAAATCCACATTTTGAATTTTCTGTGAAGAGTTAATCGTGTAGTACAAAGCCTCCTACAGTTATTTGGATCAGATTTCTAAATTGATACCATTGCGCGCGCTCTCTTGCTCTCTCCCACACTCTCTCTCTTTAAGTGTGTTAGGTTTTCCTTAAACAAAACTAGATATAAAATCCTACTTTTCAGTACAATAAAATGCTGAAAGGATGCAATACGTGTCGTATTTCAATTGCCTTTTTGACTATGTTGTAGGTTTTTATTTACTAGTTTTCAACAATGCAGTGTAAAATAAGCTGATCTGATCACAAGGACATTCTGAGAGGCATTCCCCAGAAGCATAATTAACTTCCTGCTTCTCGGTTTTTCCCTGAAATTTCAATTAGCTTTGGTTCTCTGTGCTACCTGTCCCCATGTGCCCTAAACGGCTGTGGAGTGTTGGCGTTGTACTGCTTAGCAGCTGCTGTGTTCTGTTCAAGAAACAGCTTAATTTTAATGTGATATGGAATGATTCTTTGCAAGGTTTATGTAGTTTGGAGGCATAACTTCAGCCCTGAAAGAACAGATCTTTGTACAGGGCACAGACTCACACAAACACACACGCACCACTTAAATTGGCATATTGGTTGTTTCCTTACCCCAGGAAACCTGGGAATTATAGTTCTGTGAGGGTGGCGGTGTCAAGGGATCTCTTAAAAATAATCCTCAGCATCTTTATCAAACTACACCTCTTAGCATTCTCTGTGGGAAGAATAGCACCAGTATAAAACTGTTACCCAGAAGTAGTGTAGCTTTGCTTGTACGCCCTGGCAGCAAGGCCACGCTGTGCAAGAGACATCTCCTTCGCTTTTGCTGCTGCAGCTATTCCTTAAGACATGCTCCCTAGGCTTGCTTATTGGTCCTGCTGGAGCTAAGTAACCACTTTAAAGATAAGAATTCATGCCTGAGTGATCATGTGGAAATCCCCACTGGATCCTGGCTGTGCTTTTTATATTGTATTTTGAATTTGTGTTTTTAGATTGTTGGTTGTTTTTATGCTCTTCATGGTTTTAATTTTTGTGAACCGCCCAGAGAGCTTCGGCTATTGGGCGGTATAAAAATGTAATCAATAAATAACCTGTTGACCAGGTCTCTAAAAAGAGATAGTGGTAGTTTCTTGAAAACTACTTGAAAACTTGTAACTGTGCTCCATGGGTGGCAATGGCTATTGGTTCTCTTTGGCCTGTAAGATAAGGACTGAGTAAATCCTTGTTCAGTCTGACCCTTTTCATATGTTCCTTGCATGCATATAGTGAATGCTGGCTGTACCCTCAGACTGTGCACATTTAGAAGAAGTGTGAAAAGGCCTTTTATGCACATAAACTATAGACACATAGGGCTCTCTAAATGTCCAGGAATCCTGATTAAACAAAGTTCCTGAGTGTATGGAGGAACATTTAAATGGAGCCTCTTCTCGTACTTCTGTTGAACACAAAGAGGTCTGGCAGGGCCAGCATGAACAACCCCATTCCACCCTCCTTGCATTCAACGGAGAGAAAGTATGAAAAGGAGCTCTAGTCATATGGCAAAGCAGTCAACAGGAAATTCCATGTAAGGAAGACTTGGGGAAATGTGGATGAGCAGTGCTATGTCAGAACTATTGGTGCATAGCTAAAATGAATCTCAGCCCTCTTTCTTCTTCCCTGTAGAAGTTATCTCATCAGAACATCATTACTAATGATAGTTTCCATTTTCAGCCTGTAGTGAAACAAACCCTCTTGTTCCGTTTGCAGCCTACACATTGACGCAGCACTCCTGTTTTTTATGGTGTTGTTTTTTAATTTCTAATTTTGAAGTGTCAAACAGAAATAAAACTAGAAATAAAATCCTCAGGTGGTATAAATCAGTATGAATCAGTGTTGTGGTCATTAGAGCTACATCCAGTGACCAGCTTTATTCTCCATTTTGTTATACAAGGCTAGAAGTGTGACAGTCATGCATATATGAAAAGGGTGTTTATGACCTTAGTTCAGTGTTTTGGTAGTCAGCTGACTTTTGTGAGCGTGTTGCAAAAACTATTGGTGCTGAAGAGTTTGAGGCTGACAAGAACTCATCCACTGGTATATGTGAGGTTGGAAGCTGCATTAGATTGATGGAGTCGGTCAGTGTGAGTTGAGGTATGTTACGTTTTGTATCAGTGGAGTTAAAGCAGGAGTTGATGATTATTTAAATTAATATACTTTAAACTGCTCAAATATGCTCAACATCACAGATAATAACATTATTGTGACTGTACACAACACAAATAAAGAACGAATAAAACCACAAATGTGAAAATTCACAAGACCAATAAAATCAGGAGTAACTCAGCTGGCATATATTTACAGTACCTCTTCACAAATGCCCACCTGAACAACTCGACATTCACCTGTTTATGGAAGCCCATTCAGGCCAGGCTTAGATGGACCACTTCAGGGAGGGAGTTCTATAGCTGAAAAAAAATGTTTATATGCTGAAATGCAATAGATAAGGTGAGTACAGTTTGATGGGTCTCCCAGTAATCAACATTTTCAAAAAGCAGGGGGCATTATAAGGATGGAGGCACTCCTGAAGGTACATCACTGTGGTCATTTAGAGATTTGTAGATAATAACTTTGAATTGTGCCTGAAAGATAACCATTGGAACAATTCAGGCAAGAGTCCCAAAATGTTTTTAAAATTGCACTTCTGCTTTACAAGATAGGTTGTAGATATTCTACTTTCAACAATATATTTCGATCCAAAGGGAGAGGTGGGTAAATAAATAAATAAATAAATATATTTATTATTATTATTATTACTATTATTATTATTATTATTTTCATGGCTCTGAAGACACCGATGCTGTTCATGTTTAAATTAATCCCTTTGACAAAATGAATTCTGATTTAATCATGATGTATCCTGTCTTTCCCAGTTGCTTCCTGTGTCTCTGTCTGGTTTTGAGGGTGTTGTCGTTGGTAAATCCATTAATGAGTGCACAGGGCATGATTTTCTAGTGCAAAGTTTCATAGAAACACACAGAAAGCTGTACAGAACAAGGCCCTATTCAGTGGCCAAAGGGGATTCATACTCCCCCCACTTGCACTCCTTTGGCCATAACTATATGGTCTTCATTCTAAGTGTCTTTTTTAAAGTTCTCTGGAAAGGTTTTAAGAACTGCATATGCAGATCTCCCCTCCCCCGGCCGCCCACCACCACTGCCATTTCTTCAGCTGGAGTACTACCAAAATATCTCTGTAAGCACAATATGGCTTGAAAATACTCTCCAAAGTAAAAGATCCCACATGCTGCCAAAGGGTTTCCACCCACTCCTTCAGATGTGAAAATGCTCCCAATACTAATACTGTGGTCATAAGATAATTTTTTATTTTACTGGGAATAAAGAATTACTACTGGTACTACTGTCTTTAGGTCATAATTACAGTAAGCACTGTACAAAATGCAGAATTGACTAAGAGCCGGGGCGTGCAATTGCCTCAGAAAATGGCTTTTATGTGGCAAATTCTCCATCCTTCACACACACACACACACACACACACACACACACAACCGCCCCATTTTGTATGATTTCACACTCAGATGGCTCATCACATAGAATTTCCATGTCCTTGATCTGTATTCCTGGTGTGGAGCAGCTCTTCAATGATGACAGTTATCTGAATGTGAACCGTGTTGAACTCTATAGGTCATGTAGTAGCGAACTCTCAATGGGAACAGAACAGCCATAGGAACATAGGGTGTCTCATACCAAGTCAGACTACTGGCCCATCTACCTCAGTGTAGTCTACACTAGGAGCAATTTGTCAGACTGCAATTCGTATCATCCCTGATCATTGGCTATGCTGAGTAAGACTGATAAGCACTGCAGCCCAACATCTAGAACAGAGCTTTCCAAACTTTTCATGTTGGTGACACACTTTTTAGACATGCATCATTTTGCAACACAGTAATTCAGTTTTACTAACAAACCGGAGGTTAAACTAACCCCTTATAAGAGATACGGACACATACATAAATTGTAATAACAAAATGTATGGGGACACAACATATCTCATGAAAACCTTTCATTTATATTTTTAAAAATATATGATTTGTAAGATAATAACATACATTTCCACGATTGTTGTCATTTATAAGTAACAATATGTAAATATGTGCAAGAATTTAAAAAAATTGAATAACACCAATAACTACTTGCCATTTTAATGAGATGTATGAGGTTGATGGGATGAACACAGCTTTTGAATATTTGGTGGAATATTAGATAAAGACACTCGCATTTTGTCATCAAACATTTTTAAGCTTCTACATTTCAGTGTCTTTAAGTTTGTCATTGTTGAAAAGGATACTTCACAAATGTATGTCGTACAAAACTGCAGAAGAATTTTTAATGCTTTTTTACCTATGTTTGGATGCATTTTTGAAACGCGAATCCAAAAGCTGTCTAAGGGCCTTGCTAGACCTACCTTAAAATCCGGGCGTGTGGAGGGGCCAGTCCATGCTAGAAGGAGTGCGGGTTGTCGCTCCTATCCACACATCGATATGACGGGTTAAAGGAAAGCCCCGTCGCTCGGCCATTTTGTTTTATATCGTGAAGGGGGCATGTGCGCAGGAGCGCGCCAACGATAAAGGTAGTGCGCCATACAAATTGGCACCTTTGCTGCGTAAAAATGCATGCAAGTTGGTATTGCTTATTTCACATAGACTCAGAGGTTTCTCATTACGTTCTCGCGACACACCTACACACTGCAGCCGACACACTAATGTGTCACGACACACAGTTTGGAAAGCTCCGATCTAGAAGGTTACAAGTTGCCCACTGACAGTAGTTTTTCCAAGATTTTCAGAGAGGAGACTTCCCAACTCTACCTGGAGATGCTGGATATTGAACTTGGGATGTTCTCTGTACATGCTCTGCCCCTGAGGTATGGCCCTCCCTATGATTAAAAAGTGGGAACTATTCTTTTTTCTTGTCAACACTTCCATGCATTTTTAAGGGAAAGTGCCACCAATTTGTTTGCCCCTCACTGAGCAACGTATAGATAACAATGATAAAGAATCCTTGATTAAAATAAATAAATTAATGGTGATCTCCAGGCTGTAGCCACCTGTATTAGAACATCCCATTCCTCTCTTAATATTGTGTGGCCGCCAGTATTTATTCAGCCTTGGGGTGTTCTTCCTGGATCCATTGCACTGGTAGCAATTCCATTTTAAGGCAGTGGCTAGGAGAAAATGTTCAACAACTGCTTGCAAAATTCTATTTTCCTTTCAGATTTGGACCTGGCAGCTGTCACTCATCCTTTGCATAACCTTGAGTCTATGGCCACTGTGCTACACTTTGTATATTGCTGCCCTTAGTCGCTGTCTGGAGATTGCGGCCAGTGCAGAATATGGCTTGATAGGACTGGATTGTGGGACAGCATTATGCCAGTGCTCTAGGAACTGTACTGGCTGCCAATAGCCATCCAATCATAATGCCTGATACTCTTTGGCCTTCTGTACCTGACAGACAGATCCCTTATGTCCAATTCAGGTGTTTTAAAATCAGCTTGGAAGCACTTTCTTGCAACGCAATGAAAGGAGATAATCTACTGCAGTAAAAGTAGGTCCCTTCGTTTGGTTTACTAAATTTCTCTATTAACACTGCAGTGTGTGTGTGTGTATGCGTATGTGCTGGATTTGTTCAGGTATTGGATTGTTTGTCTTAATTACGTTTTAGAATTGTACATCTGCTTTTGAGCTGTGAATTGCAATAAATATTTGGGGCCACTTACATTATGCAAAAGCCAAACTTACACCATGTGGTTGTATTATGCAAATCAGACATTATTTATGCCGCTCTAGCTGCAAATTTGCCATGGAAGGTAGATCTTCTTATTTCATGGGCTGGAATTTAGTCTAGTGAGCTGAGCTCCACTTGGTGTGTGTAGTGCTGGGGTGACACCTGGACCTCCTGCTCAGGCTTCGAACTCAGTCAATTATTCTAGGGTTGGGGGTTGGGGTAAGGCTCACTCTCTGCGACTCCCAAGAGATTCCCTTCCTATGTCACTCAAGCTGGAAAGAGGAGTGTAGAGAAGGCAAGTCCCTCTGAGAAGTGGTTTCCTCCCTTCCTGCTCAAAAGCAGACTCAGCTACCAGTGTCTGGGACGGCGGAGCTGAGTGACGGCACTCTGGCCCCTGCCATGGGCTCAGTGACCAAGGGCCACTTGGGAGAGTACAGGTTCCCCTTAACTCCCAGGAAGAAAATCAAGGCAAGGGAAGACCAACCTGGTCCCATTCATATGCCAGAGAAGGAACCGCTGCAGGGAACTTGCTTTGCCCCTTGCTGCCAGAAAGAACAATCAGCCCAAACTATCAGTCGTTGTGGACTGCAGCGTTGAATGAAGCGTGCTCTGGCCTGTCCATTGGCCAGAGGGTGAAGGGGTGCCGTGGGTAAGGGCGTGTGTCTTGTTACAACCTATTGCTAGCTGTGTTGAGAAACATTTGATCAAACAGCAAGATCTAAATCTTATAAATAAATAAGTCAGGGTAGAATATTGGAACTCTTGGGGGCTTAGCTTTGTTCACAGTCAGAAGCTCGCTCTGTGTGTGTGTGTGTGTGTGTTTTAATGAGCAAAATCTTATTTTTTTTTAATATGAAAAGGTATTTGCCTTGATGTAGTGAAATTAAAAAAAAAAACTTTCTATGTATATCTACGAGAGAAAGGCTGCCAGCTTTTCTCTCTCACCAGCCAAATCACAGCAGATTTACTGTGTGTTTCTGTTGCATATTTGTCACTTTACCATCTTGGAGAGAGGCTATGTGGAGTATATTTTTACTGCCTAGGCAAACATTTGTGCTGTTCAAATGAATATGTTTTGCTGCAAATTCCGTGTCTCCAAACTGGTGCACAAAAATACCTACTCTATCTTTGCAAATGGCAAAACTGTTAATTAGCCGTGATATCTAAACAGGACAAGAAGAACTTTAGCTCACGTGAACGGATTAATCTGCATGGTGTGGATGGGGCTGTGCCATGTGTGCCATCCTCATGCTGCAAATGTGGACATGGATGTTTATCTCTACCTGCTTTCTCAGGCCACTACTTGTGCACAATGCAGCTTTTGAATTTTGTGGAATGAGTCGGTTCTGGATTGGCCCTAGTCAAAGGACGTTTTTCTTATTCTTAGTAGTGTTCTCCTGTCAGGAACAACAGAAACAGATGTGAGTGTTTCACTAAAAACCTTTTTTTTAAAAAAAAACAAAAACACCCAACTTATATAATTTCTCATCATAGGAACGTAGGAAGCTGTCTTATACTGAGTCAGAACATCGGTCCATTGTTGACACTGACGGACACCAAGGTTTCTGGCATAGCCCTACCTGGAGATGCTGAGGATGAAGTCTGGAACCTCCTGCATACATATCCAATGTAATAAAAACTTGAATTACATTTATTTATTTATTTATTTAAAACATTTATATCCCACCCTATATCATTAAGATCTCAGGGCGGCATACTGATAAAAGCATACAGTATAAAACAGTAAATATACACAGCTAAAAACAAATTACACCATAAACCAATTTAAAACAATATATAATTTAAAAGCAGTAAAACAATGTGCCATCTTAGTGAATTTAACCATTAAAATCTTTGTTAAAAAGCCATGTTTTCACTTGGCACTGGAATAAAATCAGTGCTGGCTGGCGCCAGTCGGGCCTCCAAGGGGAGGGCATTCCACAGTCGGGGTACTACATCTCATAAAATGTAGAAATGTGTTTGTTCTTTTAAAGAGGAAAGGAAAACTACTGTAAAGGTAGATCCTCTAGTGAATCCCCTAAAAGCATCAGGAGAATAAAAAGTGTGCAGACTCTCTTTAAAGATGAATAATTAAGGCACAGTGACAAATATCTAGAGGGAAAGAGTTAGTTTAGCATAGTCTGGGAGTGCTGTAGAAGCTTTGATGAACTCTGAAGTATCTGGCAGGAAAAAGGCTAAATAGCTTGGATGAGAAAAACCAAATGGCAGCATTTCTGTGGCCAGCATTTAAGACACTGAAGATGTTGGAAAGGCAAGAAAGGGAAAACTGGAAGCCCTTGTCATAACCAGGAAAAGAGATCTAATGAGTCTGCCATGACTCAGGTAAGCAAACAAGATCAAACAAGAGCTTCAGCCCGGCATGCGTGTAACCAAACACCGCACAAAACGCTGACAGGACTCTGGCAGAGGAAAGGGCTTGGAGGGACAAAAACGTGACACACACTGTACAATCAGCATTTTCATGACACTGGAAATCAAACGACCCGTTTGCATTTAAAACTACAGCAACAAAAAACTGTGGCCAAACAGTAGTATATACTATACCTGTGCGACTCCATGTAGCAAAGCTACTTGACTTCTACAATGTGTAGCATATACACTTTACAATGCAGTGTTTGTGGGAAGGGCAGGCATCTCAGTGGTGGAGAGCAGGCATTACATGCAGAAGGTCCTGGGTTCGATCCTTAGCATCTCCATGTGCAGCTGAGAAATATCCCTGTCTGAATCTCCAGAGACTACATGCAAGTCAGCCTAAACCGGACTACACCAACCTGGCATCGTTCAGATGTTTTGGACTACCAGCATTCCTGATCATTGACCATGTCTGTCTCTTCTGCCAAGACGCTTGTTCATGCATTGGTTATTTCTCGGTTGGACTACTGCAACCTTCTTCTCTCTGGCCTTCCTTCTTCTCACATCAGTCCGTTGGTTTCTGTTCACCACTCTGCCGCGAAGATCATCTTCTTGGCTCGCCGCTCTGACCATGTTACTCCACTTCTGAAATCTCTTCATTGGCTTCCAATTCACTTCAGAATGCAATATAAACTTCTCCTGTTGACCTTCAAAGCTTTTCACGGTCTAGCTCCTTCCTATCTCTCCTCTCTCATCTCACACTATTGCCCCGCTCGTGCTCTTCGCTCCTCTGATGCCATGTTTCTCGCCTGCCCAAGGGTCTCTACTTCCCTTGCTCGGCTTCGTCCATTTTCTTCTGCTGCCCCTTATGCCTGGAACGCTCTTCCAGAACATTTGAGAACTACAAGTTCAATCGCAGCTTTTAAAGCTCAGCTAAAAACTTTTCTTTTTCCTAAAGCTTTTAAAACTTGATGTTGTTCGGACTTTATACTGTTAGTTTTACCCTACCCTGTGCCTGTTTACCCTACCCTGTGCCTGTTTGCATTCTCTTCCCCTCCTTATTGTTCTACTATGATTTTATTAGATTGTAAGCCTATGCGGCAGGGTCTTGCTATTTACTGTTTTACTCTGTACAGCACCATGTACATTGATGGTGCTATATAAATAATAATAATAATAATAATAATAATAATAATAATAATAATAATGTTGGCTGGGGCTGATGGGAGTTGAAGTCCAAAACATCTGGAGGGCACCAGATTGGGGGAGGCTGGTGGATCCGCTTTCTACTGAGTTAGATGGATCAATGGTGTGACTCAATGTAAGGCAACCTCCTATGTTCACATGTTTTACATCTATATGGTGCCAGGTTCAGTCCCTGATGGCCCTAGTTCAAAAGATCTTTAGTTGCTAGATTGGGAAGGGCATTGGCCCAAGACTTGGGAGAGACACAGTCAGTCAGAATAAGCCCTGCTGGGCTTGATGAATCCGTGGTCGGATTCTGCATAAGGGAAGTGCCATAAGTCAGTGCATCGGGTTATTAGCTAATTGTGGCTGGATCCTCATGCATTGCTTGTGGGGTTTTCCTTGATAACCTTTGAGAATGTTGGTGCCTCCTATGGCAGAACTATTGGATATATTTAATATCCAGGACTTCTGAATACATTTGCCAGCTATCCTGGCTTCTTCCATAGAATTCTGGAATTGTAGTCCTCTGATGGAGTAAGCACTTACCTATAGCACATACCTATAGTTCCACTGGTTTTATATGGAGAAACTGTGGTACTTTAACCTAAAAAGGTCATAGTCGTTAGAATTAAACAAGCAGGTATATGTATGAATTGAGATTCTAGGCGTAGAAGATTTGATGTACTTGCAAAATGAAGACTGTTCCATGCTAGGAAACCCATGGCCCTCTAGATGTTGTTAGACTGCAACTCCCATCATTCCTGGCCATTGGTCATACTAGCTATGTATGATGGAAAGAGTCCAACACCATCTGGAGAATCGCAAGTTCATCACACCTGATGTAAAAGTTAAGTGCCTTCTGTGGAGGTCAGAGTGCCTTCAGAACAATTCGGTCAACTTTGTGGTTAATTATTGCAGCCCGAAATATTTTCCCCAGGCTCTTATCTGTAATGTTCCCACCCAGAAGAGATGTTTCTTTAAGGAAAAGCAACGCTAATCAGATTTAAATATCATCCCAGAGAAAATCAGTCAAAACAACCAGCTGGAAAATTGTCTTCCGAGAATCATCCTAGGTAAAACTGTGGCACAATCCCCCTTTCTCTTGATACCTTTGTGCTAGAGTTGCAGCCTTGTAGTGCCACAATTCTGGTACTTGTTCAGCAGCCAAGGCCTGTAGCCTGACAGATAAGTAATGTTCTGCTCACGTCTTTCCTTGTAAAATGGAAAGAAAGTGGATAATTTAATATAGATGTGACAAGTAGCAGATAGATTTCTAGCCTGGGTGGATTGCCAGATTCAGCTTTGATTTGAAAACATCCTTGAAAGCTAACACAGGATTTTCAAGCCCCCTCTCCTCCCCTTCAACTCTTCTCTGCCCTCCTCCAATATTTTAGAACCTTTAAAAATAGAGGGAGTTAATTTTTGGGTCCTTTTCAGGGAACAAACTCCCTAAGCCAATCTGATTTATTGATTTAGAGCTGAACTTGATAAGGCTGCTAACTAAGAGCCATCTCACACACAAAACAGAATTGAACATGGATTTGCCATTCAGTATATACTCAGCAGGGAGCAACAGCCAATCACAATTCACTGGGGAGTTTATCTGTATGGTAACATGTATTTGCAAATGTTGCATCTACACTTAGGCCATTTCTGCATAATGCATTTATTGTGTGTTCATGCTTGTTCGCTCACAGAACATCATGGGTCCTTTTCACAACATTGCCTCTCCTGGCGTTTTTAAGCTTTATTCCGTCATTTTTTAAAATTGCTGAAAATGAAGTAATAAATATAAACTGCCATCAAAGAGGTGGTATACTTCCAGAATAGTGCAAAATTGCAGTGCCATCTACTGGCCGTGTAAATGAAACATATGGAACTTGACCGCAAAGGAAGCAACAACAACAAAAGGTGGGGAAGCACATGTATTGTGCTGATCATAATCCTGCAAAGACTCCAGAAGACAATGAAGCCCTGGTAAGAGTGGGGTTGTTTTTTTTAATGTAGATAAGCCCTTAAAAAGATGTTAATTATACATATAAAATATGTAATATGTAAAGTAGTCCTAAGCGTTGGTTCACTTGACATCTCTTAAGCAATGTTTGAAGCATCTTTATTGAGCCTGAATTGACATAAGATCTTAATGAATGCTATAGGTGAAGTGATTAATCTGTTATGGTCAATCATATGTGGAAGCCATCATTTAATGCTACAGCTGTAGTGAACTGGCCTTTAGACTTTATTGGATATTGCTTGCAGAAATTATTGCCCCGACTCGAATTTCCTTTCTTATAAGGATTGGTTTTCTCTAAGAAAACTGTGGGAATCCTCAGATTCTCTTAAACATCATGGGTTAAGCTGAGTAAAACTAGAAATTATAACAAGATCAGGGTTTCTCCTCTGACCCAACTTCATCTCATGATAAGTAATAATATAAACAGTGAGAAGGTTATCACCTCTGGCATTAAATTACTCTCATCTTCTACCCCACTCCTGGTAACACTCCCACAAGCATTGTCCTCAGCTCCATTCACAATCTCTTTCACGATATTCATGAAACCTGCTCCAGCTTTTCTATTCTTCGATGATGTGCACCTCCAAAGGCAGCTCCAGCCTAGGATTGGGGAGTCAATAGGCAGCAGTGTCAATTCATTCAAGAGAAGGACTTGTTTTTGCAAGAAATATGGTCTAGTATTGCCCTGGGATTGCAAAACTGCAGAAATTGGCTGCATTGGTCTGGAAGGACCAGTGCACTCCCTAATTCCCAGGAATAAAATCATGGCAAGGAGGAGACCATCCATTGGCTGAAGAAGTAGCAGCCAAAAACAAACTTGGCTCCAATTGCCATCCTCATTGGGACAGCGGAACTGAAGGACAAAACAGTCTGACTCCATTTGACGCCATCTACCAGCGAACGCACTAAGGATTGCTGGATTGTGTGAGCTTAGGGTTGGCATCCTGTATGTTTTGATTATAGTCTATTCAAAGCTTCTTTGAGGATAATTTGATCAAAAGGTGGGATATAAATCTTTGAGAATTAATGAGTGAATAAAACCATAACACCAGATAGCTGTGGCCCTGAAAAACAGAGTGTGTGGGGAATAAAAACTGGGCCTGTTTCCCTTGTCTGCACAGCAGTTTCTTTAGGCATGTTAGGATGGATTCAAAAAGAGCACTTCAGTGCATCATGGAGGCTTTCTGAAATGCACCCTGCTCTCCAGGTGTGCATTTATATGAACGTTTCAAATCCTGCCGTGCCTCTTGCAGTCTTACCGCTCGGTTCATAATATATGATGCAACTGAAAGTGAGAAGCATCATTAAAGTTAAACAAACATTTCCTTTGTAACTCTTGATTGATCTGAAGTGGCAGGGACATCCAATCTCAACAATCCGGATGCCAGAAAATGATTTAAATTCATTAAGCCATTTCTGATTTACACAGAGCAGGAATACCGTTGCTAGAGGCGGAAACTCTCACTTGTGCAGCTTTTAGGGGGAACAGTGGCCCAGTGAATTAGGATCACATTTGGAATGGCTTTAAACCATTACGATGGGATGAAACCTTTGTATGTACTTAGACAATATTCATGCTGCATAGTGTGAATTATCTCTTGCCTCTGACACTGAGCATTGTAAGTATGTTGTCACATGTGCTGCATACTGCAACAGTGCATGAAGGCCCTTCGTGCTTCTAGTTGTTTCTGGATCATGAACCTCCCAAATTGGCCTTTGAGTTTCAAATAATATAAGCCAGAGCTATGTGGGTGCTGAGACATAAGGGCTGCATCTGTAATGATACAGTTGGCCCCAAGCACCCTGTGGCCCTTAACCTTCCACCAGACAATATTGTACATGGATGTAATCATTATTGCTATCAATTGCATTTGTGTTTTATCTTTTGTCAAGGAGCTCAGAGTAATATTTTGCCTTCTCAACAGCTCTGTGAGGTAGGTTACGCTGAGAAAGAGTGACTTTCCCAAAGTGAGTTTCAAAGCTGAGCAGAGATTTGAACCTGGATTTTCTGTGTGCAAGCCAAAAGGGGTGAAATGGCCGCCTCTACTAGGTATGGCTTCTCTCAGACACCAGAGGCCTGTGCCGCCAGCTCCCCAAACAGGCAACTATTTCCTTGAGCTACTTTGTCTTAATAAATAAATGAATTTGCCAAAATCACAGTAGTGGTTTACCATTTATTTATTTCCAAACATTTCTATCCTGCTTTTCCATTTATAAAAATGTGCAAAGCCGCTAATAGGAATTATAAAATACAAAATGCAATATAATAACATCAGGACAGCAATAAATTGTGGGGGGTTTCCCCCCCAAAAAAATAGCAGCAACACCCCAGTTAAACGGTATTCTAAAACACATTGACTCGGTTCACACATCATAATAAACCACCATAGTTTAATTAACCTGCTGGGCTCCGAGATGTGGGCCAGCCATCATTTTGAATATGGAAACCAGAGTGGCTGGTTTAATTAACCCAGCCATTGGTTAATTAACCCTCCAATAGCCTATGACAGCCAGGTTCACACGGCACAGTGTGTGTGTGTGTGTGTGTGTGTGTGTGTGTGTGTGTGTGTGTCCATATGTCTGTGTCCCACCATGGCTTGCATATTCAAAATGGCAGCCATCATGCATGGTGGCTTATTGTGATGTGCAAACCAGTCCAATGGAATAAATATCCATTCACTGCTCATCAAAATGCGAGCAGAGAAGAGTCTGGCAGGCTTATTTCAGGAGGGTATTGCCCTTAGTCAACCTGAGAATGCCAAATACATTATCATGATATCCTTAATTCAGTTGATGTCTCCATCCCTACTTTTTAAAATAGAGCAATATCTGAAAATCACAGTTTAAATTATAACAAAAACAAATGTTAGATCACCTGGGCTCTTCTGTTCTGCATCTATTTTCTACATTTTCTTATGTTATAGTGTCCCTCTCATCTCTTGCTCTCTCTCACTTTGCCGAAGGCTTGTGTGAGAACAGCATCAAGTATCCCCTATTTTAAGAGTCACTGTTAATGTTGCTCTCTTTCCCTTGTCTCCATCGAGAGAGTCTCTGTGATTTAACTGGGAGAATGAGATAGACCCTTCTTAATATTATCTGCCTATTGCTGCAGCCTTCAAGCCACTTAGTCCGGAATAGCCCCCTTTTACCTCCATGGGACTAACTCAGAGAAAAGCAACCGGAAAAGCACTGCCTTTGTTGAGTATTAATTCCCTGGTGTGGTTATAAAAGCACTTTTATTCCCTCCAGCCTCTCCACTTCCACTTTTGGCTAGCTTTACGCTGTTCTGATCTTTTAAATGTTGGACGATATTAATAAAAGATGATTTAAACAATATGATCAGAGTTTTCCTTGACTGATTGTATGAGGGAATGGAAACTTTTTATTCCAGCACTGACAACTTTTAAAACCATTCAAAGGGCTGAAACCACACGTGTTTGCAGCAATAACACAATCTTTCTGTTCATACGGTTGTTTCTTTTTCTGTGTCTGCATCGCTTGGGGACCATGTAATATAGTTCAGGAGCACTTCTTCCAGAGAACCTTGGGAACTGCACTTCTGCAAGGATGTCAGGTGAGCATAGACCCTATGCAAGAACTTCCTATAACTACATTTCCCATGGTTTCCTAGATTGGAGTCATGGCAGTAGTTTAAATGGGTGGTATATGCATAACCCCAGGAATAAGCAGAATCCGTTGCTTATGTGATGGCATACCAATGGAGAGAGTTGTTTAAATGTCTTTTGAATAGTAGTGAGCCAAATTTCTGGATATATAAATGAACATAAGCAAAGCACCTGCAAGGCTGATGAAACAAATTGCAGGATGTAAGGAGAAGGCATTCCTTGGGGTGTTAAGTTTCTTTAAATTGTACAGCTTTTTTTAAAAAAACCAGAAGGGTAGCAAATTTGCTGTTGGGAGCATTTGCAAAAATCCATGCACACCAAAAACACAAGAACTCTGCCCAGTTCTAATAAGGAACCATTGTAGTCCGGAGATGAGATCACTCTGAAAAGCAAACAAGTTTAAATGGACTCATGCCTTCTGGGAAAGGGCAGCCAACGATCAAAGAGGAGTTTCCAATGTACAGCTGAATTAGCTTTGAAAATGTAATTTCCCAATTGCGGCTATACCCCCCAAATCTAGGACAGTTGCTGTGCCCAGGGGGGCGGGGGGCGGCGGGGGTGGGGGGATAACATACCAAAAGTTCAGACAGCCACAGACAAAGAGGAAAGGGGCTTGTGAGATGTTAAAATTGCCAGGCAAGGTGAAGAAACTTGAACTGGAATCTTTCTGCCTTCAATTTGAAGGCAGAAGGGCTGTTCTCTTTTCTGCCACATAGAAGCAAAGTGAAGAAACGCAGCCGGCTTAATTCCAATTTCTCAGATATGCTTTAAAAGAGATATGCAAACATTTTGGCATATTAAGGCTGCCATGAGGGCGGCAAAATGCTGGGAGTTGGAGGACTTTTTCTGTCTAAAAATGCATAGGATGATTGTGCCCTTAGTCTATCTTAGCCAACCCAGGGACTGTACATGCACATTTCAGGTATGGGAGGGAAAACTAAAAGAATGTTTAGTGTCATGTGTGAGAGAACGTCCTTCATTTCAAACTTGCTTATACTGTTGAGTATAATGCTATACGCATAGTGTCCAGTGTCGTTTTAATTGATCTTTTAATTTGCCTCTTTTCCATAGAAAAAAAGGCTTGCTTTGTTGAATTCAGTTTATTTTCAGAGTATAGTTATTTCACAGCTCACTGTAAGCGTGCTAGCATCCTAGATCTGCAAAAGACAGAAGGTACTCTGCATTAGTGATGGTTGAAGCCTGCTGTCTGTCTGTCTGTCTGTCTTTCTTAGTCCTTTACAATGATGTCTGGGAAGACGGCTTTTTCCGCAGTGTCAATGGAACCGCCACTCCCTATCGAGAGAGGAAATTGATGACTCTGCACAAGCACCCTGCTGGTCATTGCTGCAGAGTGCTGAGTCACTGATATTATTTCCTGCTGATGTGTTTTCTCTGCAGCCAGCTTAGAAATGTTGCTAAGGTTTAGGGAAACGAGGCTGGCATCAGCATCTCCCCCACCCCAAACACATAACCTTTATGAGTCTGTGGAGAAAATTAGAATGTTTTTTCCTGTGCAAATTCCCCTTTTCTATCCAACGCACTCAGTGCTTAGCTACACTTCTTCTCACTATTGTTCCAGACAATTTTATTGTTTAAAAGACTCTAGAGTGCAGAGATGAATATCTGAAAAGGAGACGACTGGTGTTTCCAGACGGAGGGCTCCTAGCGGTAATAATCCAAAGGCTTTGTGCAGCAATTCCATCTGTTTTTCCTTAACAGGTTTTCCACCATAAGGAAAAGACAGTAGAAGCACTGGGAAAACACGGGAGGGTTACAGATGGAAGGCGATGACGTCTGGGCCCGTTGTAAAATTCTGTAAATTAGACAGGGCAATGATGCAATGAAAGCCTAATCTGGAAGCACTCTTTCTCTCAGTGGTACCAGAGCTTTTCAGGTCATGTTTTCTTAAGCCCCTTCCAAAATTCAGTTCACAACTTGAAGCTTCGAAACATAATGAGGATTATAGGAAATTAATACCCAATGAAGTTTGAAAACTGAGTTCAACTTGGAGGGTGTTTTCTTCAGAGATCCCATCCCTATTTTAGGAGGAACAATCCCAGCTAAGAAGGAAATACAGTTCTGATTGTCTCCAAAAGTATATTGTAGAGCAGTGGTTCCCAATTGGCGGTCCGTGGACCCAGGGGGTCCACATAACCCACCCAGGGGGTCCGTGGCACCATTCACATATTTGCCATTCATTTCTGGAGTCCACTGATGACAGATTCATAGCAGAAGTAAATTATAACATCACTGAGCACTTGCGTGATTTAGCGACTAGCTTCAGAGATTCCTTCCCTGCACCTAATCCTAAAAACTCATTGATAAGGAATCCTTTTGAATGTGGTGATGTAGAACTAACAACTCTGTCTGCGGAAGAGCAAGATGCACTTGTTGACATGACTTGTGATGGTTCATTGAAATCTTTTTTCAAAGAATATAGACTGGACAATTCTGGGTGAAGGTATTTCCTGATTATACGAAGTTAGGTGAAAAAGCTTTGAAACATCTAGTTCCCTTTTGTTCCACATATCTTTATGAACAAACATTTTTACATTTTGTTATATGAAGAACAAGCATAGAAATCGGCTCAATGTCGATCCAGATTTGAGATTAAAAGTAGGAAATATTGAACCGGATGTGGAAGCGATTGTTCGGGACAAAAAGAGGCATGATTTCTCCCAATCACATTTAGGTTTAGTAGCTGCTAGACATGTCATAATTTGTTCAATTGTAAACTAGACATTAGTAAAATTAAATTCGTCTTTATATTCCTAACTAAATCATTGTCATTTTTCTGCGGTAATATCATAAATATCACATTTTTATGGTCTGTTTTTATCATACCTAAAATCTTTTGCATATTAGGGGCTACTCCTTATTTTCTCCAAAAAAATTGCTTTGCACAGTTAACTACCATAGAGATAACAATTTTTTCAAAAGGAGGGGGGTCCATGGCTTGGCATTTGAAAAACAAGGGGTCTGCAGTACTTAGCTAATTGGGAACCACTATTGTAGAGCTTGAAAAGATGTGGGGGAAAGCAGTAAAATAATGAGGGGCTGGAGCATGTTCCCTATGAGTAACTGTTATAGGGGCAGTTTGGGTGAGTAAGGAAGGCCATGGTAGAAATTTATAAAATTATGCAATTTGTAGGAAAAGTGGATAGAAAGAAGTTTTTCTTCCCTCTCTCATAACACTAGATTTCAGTGTTATCCCATTTTCAGTGTTATCCTATTGCTGTGTGTCCCTCTCCACATGTGATTAAGGAACACATGTTGGGATCATGGTACCCTTGGAAAAACTAATATTTCCACAAGGACAAATGAGCGAGGAATCAATCCAGAAGGCTGAGTGAGAGCTGAAAACCAGATATACACAATAGAAGCCAGGTATGTGGGAGAAAAGCCTAATCAAGTTAGAGAAGTGAAGTTAAAATGTCAACCTTGCTTGAGGTGTCACAGATTTGGAGATTTAGCTGGGTACTAAGAGGAAACAGAGTAGAGCACAAACACGACCTCTCTGGTGGCAAAGGAGGAAGGATGGATCTCTTCTTGCTGTGGACCAGGAGATCTTTCCTTTCACCAGAGGACTAGGGCCACATGTATTTTTCTTATGAGTTACCAATGAGCTAAGACACCCTTTCTCTTAGATAACAAGAGACCCCTGTATATGGAGCTAGTGAAAACCTGTATTCTTCTTGACCCCACCACTAGTGGTACAAGAACAGGGTTTAGTGGCAAAAATAGGAAGAGAAAACTTTCTTGTTGAGCAGGAGACAAACTCTCTTTCTAAAAAGTTTTTTTCCCCTTTAAGACTCTGGTTTTGGAGAAGGGTTTTCCATAATAGAAAACTAAGTCAAAGGTGTGTAAATGGCAGTAATAAGGTTTGATGTTTCCACCATGAGTGTGGTGTGCAAAAAGTTGTAGGCAAAGGGAGGTCAAGTGCAATCATTGGGTGTAAGTTCCTAGCCTTAACAGGTTGTATTGATTTATTGAAAACCATAAAATACAACACGCTAAAATATAACATAGAAGTTTAAAACTTCAGTATGAAATAAAAACCAGAATAAAAACTAGGAGCAATGAAAATTTTTAAAATACAGTAATAGATTTGAAACCACAGAAACTGAAAGACTGGTAATGCATTCATAGCACTGTTCCAAACGTGGGTTTCACTGTGCTTCCTGTATGATGACTTTCTTCTTAGGGCGCTAAGAAAGCAATCAGTAGAGTTGTACAGTGAAGCTCAGTGGAGAATAGGGCATTTATGCTCCCTGGAAATAGCTCATGTATGCCTGCAACCTACCCTGTCCTTTGTGACCTGTCCAGTACTAGCCCTCCGTCTCAGTCAAAATGGGGACTTTTTTGAGTGAACGTTCTGAGGAAGCACTCAAAATGGCAGGGGAATGTGCTGTCTTGGAAACAAAGCCAATGGGCAGGAGATTCAGGACAGTCAAAAGGAAGTCAGAGGTCGAAAGGAAGCTCCTGGTTGCTCCACATGGACCAATGGACCAATTGGAGTCCACTTGGAGAAGAGCCTTCAGTGTGGTGGCCCCCTTTCTATGGAATCCCTTGCTTCTGGAGGTCAGGCATGCGCCAAAACTATATTGTTTCTGGCACCTACTGAAAACAGCTTTATGCCAGGAAGCCTTCCTTGACTGACCAGCCATGGTTTTATTATTACTCTGTTTTTTAAAAATAATTCTAACATTTTATTTCTTTTATCTTTTTATTGTTTTATCTTTTATTGCTTGCCATTCCAGAATCTGTTTAGATGTGAAGTGGTATATAAATGCTGTAAATAAATAAATAAAGTACTTTTCACACAAGGCACAGTAACCAATGTAGCCCCACCATGCAGCCACCATGGGGTTTTAAACTGTATACACCCACACCCACAACCACACCCTGGACTCTTCCCATGTCTTTCTGTTCACATCTCTTTCATTCCTAGAACCACAAATAAAGGAAGCAATCAACCCAGCAGACTGTTGCTGATGCTGCCTCTGAAGTAGCAAAGTTCTAATTAATAGTTCCCCAATGCTGTCATTAAAATGACTTCCAAGCTAACCATGTATGTATCATCATCCTCATCAGAAACAGGAAAAAATATGCAAATGTGTTGTTATTTATAATATGTACACTTGGCTGCATTTGTAAAATAATTACACTTGCTAGCTAACTTGACCTTAGTCAAGTTAGCTAGCATGAAAAATCAGAGCAGCACTGCGTTGGTTTTGGGGGTGGAAATTAAATTTTAATCTAAATGTTAATTTTTAAAATGGTTAAGCAGTTAGGAGCTATTCTAACAAATGTTTCCATTGCATTGGGTATCAGTACTCCTGTCTGGATTTGTATTTCATGGCATTAAATATAGAACGTACGGGGTGGGGGTGGGGAATTAGCTTCCTGAAAATCTTGGGTTTCTTTTCATTTATTGTTCTAATGCAACCTTAATAGATTCAAGGTTGTAAATGTTTTGCCATTGGGTGAATTCAGAAAAAACGGGTTCTCATGAATCTCTCACTCTTCCTCACCCTGTTCACGTCTGAAGGAGTTTGTAGTTCACCTTCTCATGCACCTTACGTGGTGAGCTTCAATTCCCATCAGCTGCCTGGGCCCTGCCCATCAGGGCTCCTAAAAGAATATGCTGTGGTAACTTTGGTAACTTCACCTCCCCTGCTGTTCATCTCATTAGGTTTGTCATGCTGAGGTCTCAGAAACCAAAAGTAGAAGGCTCGTAGAAATCAGAAAACCAGGGAGGCGAGGGGGAGCGTTCACGTGTTTCACGTGGTGCAAACTGATCCATAAGTCTGTTGTCCTGGTTGAAAGTTACTTGCTTTCCTGTGGGACACTTCCTGCCTCCCCATGGGATATACTGTAAGTCCCTGCACTCTTGCCATTCTGTCTTGTTCAAAGCAAAGTAAGATAAAAATAGATCTTGGAGAGACCTGTAATGTAATCTTCTTTGTAATCTAATTAACATAGCCCTTTCTTGCCACCTTCATGATGAGAGCTGCAGCACAGGCTAGGTAGCCATCAAGTCAGAAACTAACAAGCTGTATCTTTTTAATGTTATTTCTTCTGTGAACTCCTATGATAAAAACAACAACTGTGAGTTTGAAAAGCTTGTAGACCTTATCTACTTAATCTGAAGATGTCCTTTCACCTCCTGTATATCATTTAGGCACAGATAATTCATAGACCTGGTTGCATTACCAAGTTAAGACTTGAGTACAAAACAGATAAATGTAGTACAACCCCACACACTGCAACAGCCAAGCTTTAAGCTTAATATCCAGTCTCTCTCCTCCCAAATGTTCTCATAGAAATGCATAATGTTGATCTTGTTAAAAAAAAAGATCTTTGCTGGCAAACCTAGTAATGCCCAATAAATTATGTAAAGTGTTGCAACACACACTGCACCAGTGTGGCTGTTTCGATGGGCTGTGATTGTTTTCCAGTGCTTACCCCGTCAGCTGGTCTGGCTTCCAACTGAGGGAGAAGTGAATAACAAGCCAATCAGCATGCAAAATGTAGAACAGGGTGGCACGGCACACCGCCATCAGCGGAATATGAGATTATCATGTGGCTGCAGTAAAAACAGGCACTCTTTAAATCCCCCTTTCTCAGGGCTGGTTAGACCTGCTCCCCATCTATTCTCTGACCCATCAGAAAAAGTTCTTCACCTCTGCAGGACCAATAGGTTCGCTTGTTTCTATGAAAGCTGCTGAGGATCAGAAAAGTCACAGAGACAGTCTTCTTCACATGATGTGTAATTAACTTACTCTTTGAATTCACTGTCTTAATGTGTGCCAATTCGAGAAGGGCTGTGCGTGGAATATTTCAAAGCTGCATTTTTCTCATAAAAATAAATGGCTTCAGTTGATTCCCCATGGGAGAAAATGGGACCACAAAACCTAGCCCGTGCCCTTGATATCAGGACCCAGTGTCTAGGGAGGGCTAATTCCCCCTACCACGGTGACATACCTGATTACAGCCCTTTTGTTGTTTTTCTGAAAGACGCAAATTGTCCCCATCACCATGTATGTATAGGAGAAGTGAAGGGGCTTCAACAGAGACAGCTGAGAGGTTCCTCTGCCTCCTTGCTCTGAGGCTTGCCGTTACCCCAAGGAGGACTTAACAGACCATTTCTGGGGCCAGTTCAAAGTACTGGTGGTATTACTAGTAGTATATAATACTGGAATTCATATAGAGCTATCATAGCCGCTGATAGCCTTCAGTGATCCAACAAAGGGGACCAAGTGAATCCTGGAAATGAGGGGGACAGAAAGTGCCATTAAACACTCCTTTGGTTCATGGACTCCCAGTCTGCCTGCATAAGCTGGTTAAGGGGGGCTGTTGGTTGACCTTCCCAAGGGCAACCAAAATGTTGGAAATGGCCTTTGCGTTGCTGTTCCAGAAGAGAATCTTTTATAAAGGAGTTAATCTGTATTAATGTTTTTCTCAGATTAAACAACCACATGAATACACACACTTACAAATAACTTCCCTTCCTTGCATTTATGACATTACAGCCTTTCCCATAGCAACACGGATAGTCAGATATTGAGTGTCAAAGTTCAAATGAGTGAGAAAAAGAAACAATGGATAATTTCCAGTTTCTTAAAAAGAATAAGAATTGATAAACCTTGTATACAGTATTGTCTGTTTGCATGGAGTCCTTTATAATGTTTATTCATTTTCTTCCCATTGGACTAAAATGTATATACAGAGTCCTTTTAATATCCCATTATACTGTATACCAAAGCATTCAGGCCTAATACTATTACTGATAAAGAAACCGCAAGCATATTTGCAGAGACTGAATGTCTATAAAGAGGCGATCAAGGAAGTCCCTTGAGAAAATAAAGTCCCATATCAGATTATGTTGTGAAAGGGCTGAAACTAGTATGCTCAGCTCAATTACAGTACCAATTGGCTCTGTGTGTGTGTGTGTGTGTGTGTGTGTGTGTTTTAAAAGGAACCAGTCCTACTTTATATCACACAATCATTTTGTTAAGCCTATGAACATTAAATTAAAAGTAAGATAAGGGTCATTTGGCACAAAAACAAGCCCTGTGTTGTATATTAATGCTTTGGATAATAATTAGTGGGGATTTAGTAATATAATCAGTTAATATTAACACACATTCAGAAAGACTTTTATGGACATTTGTGTCCATAGCAAAGACACAATGTCATTGAGAGATAGGATGTGATTGAGATAAAATTGAGAAGCTTCCAAATACATACCTGCATCTGTTTATTTTTCAGTCATTTTAAGCCACGAGCTGGCCAGTTTCTGGTTCTGTTTCAATTTGGGCTGAGCTGTCGCTGGACGTGTTCCTGTTTAAGCTAATAAAATAATTCTGTAACTACTTTGGAACACTTGAACCCGCACATGGAAACAATTGAGTATCAGTTGCATTGCAGTGTTGATTTGCACATGATAAGATTGCAACCTGGCAACTTTATCCTTGCAACCTGTTGAAATGCCAGGATCTGCCCCTGGAATAATTCTATATCCCATTAAATGCTAGCATAGCACAAACACCATATATATATGACTACATAGATGACCACTTGAAGAACCACAGTTACAGCTAAGCAACTTGACATGATGTTATCACACATGCTGGAACTGCACAGATTTAATACAAGATTTTCATGAAACACTGTGCTCTGAAGATACATAGAAAAATAATAATTGGGGAGGAGAATTGCCCACAGAATCCACAAAAGACCAAATGAGGCGTGAAGTGGGGAGAATCCCATGACAAGAAAAATGAAAGGGAATTCTGGGGAGAGAACGGCCACAACTGCTGGGCGGAAAGCACCCTGCTGATCCACTGCTCTGCACCCTTGAATTTGAGCACAGGTGAGAGCAGAAATCGGGGAAGACAGAAGACCAGCTTGGAAGCAGAAGCTGGACTCATGGAGGCTGGAAACGATGAATATTTTAGACATTTAATTGACTAAGATTTTAGGTAAACTTAATGAAACTAGCCCTGAGGCACAAAAATTAGGCAAACCAGCCAGATGGCACCCAGTAACATTCCCACCTGAACAAAAGGATAAAGGCAGCACAGAAATGGTTAAAACAGAGAAGAAGAAAAGATAATGGGGAAATAACAGAAGATTTATCCCTGAAACAAATTTCTCCATGAATTGTCAAAAAATAAGATAAAAATGTGATAGTTCTACAATGCTTATGGACATTTCCTAGTTATTGTAAAAACCCACATTGAGATGACCCAACATGTCATGCCATTTTGTAACAACAGTATAATAAGAGTGATAACACTCAAACCACAAGGGTATCAAAATAGCTTTCATAGAATCATAGAATAGCAGAGTTGGAAGGGGCCTACAAGGCCATCTAGTCCAACCCCCTGCTCAATGCAGGAATCCACCCTAAAGCATCCCTGACAGATGGTTGTTCAGCTGCCTCTTGAATGCCTCTAGTGTGGGAGAGCCCACCACCTCCCTAGGTCACTGATTCCACCGTCGCACTGCTCTAACAGTCAGGAAGTTTTTCCTGATGTCCAGCCGGAATCTGGCTTCCTTTAACTTGAGCCCGTTATTCCGTGTCCTGCACTCTGGGAGGTATAACGCCACGGCTACAATAGAAAGAAACCCACCAGGGTTTATCACCATATCATTCTCGTTTCCTCAAGCCGACAGTAACGCTCGAGAGCGTTACTGTCGGCTTGAGGAAACGAGAATGATATGGTGATAAACCCTGGTGGGTTTCTTTCTATTGTAGCCGTGGCTCCTTCTGTAAACTTAGTGGCGTTATACTGAAGAAGAACCCTCGAAACAGCAAAATAGTACCGGACTACTGTTTATATAAAAGACGCTTCATGTGAATAGTTCACCTATGTATATTGGATGTTGATACTGCAGGCTTTGTTAAATATTGTTGATGTGCTTGTATTTTGTACATTTGTAAAAGTTCTGAAATATTCATCTATGACAGCTATTTTGATACCCTTGTGGTTTGAGTGTTATCACTCTTATTATACTGTTGTTGTTTCCAAACCACAGCCTTCTATTTTCCTTATAATGCCATTTTGTGAGACACTTTTACTACTAGTACCAGAGGTAATCTCGTTGGCCCAAAGAAAAATACCAAAATCCTCATTAGTGTAATCTCTTTATTAGGCCAACTAAAAGGATACAAAATTGTGTGCAAGCTTTTGAGCGCTCTAAATCAGAGGTGGGATGGCGGTGAGTGTGTGTCTTCCTTTTTCAAATGTATTGCATGATGAAAGGCTGGAGATCTTGAAAGCCGGAACACATTTTTGTGTCCTTTTAGTTGGCTTGATAAAAGTTTTACACTGGTACAGATTTTGAAAAGTTGCTACTGGCATTTTCCTCTGGGAAGTTCTTTTGCTAAAAACTTGTTGAAATAAAATGAACCGCAGCTGCATAGGAGCATAGATGTGTCTACTGTTTCTTGCTCTGACTCCCAATTCGCATTTGGTAAATGGACCAACGGCAGGCTGTAGCACTCCGACTGGACTCCTCCTTCCTTTTGTGCTTGAAACCACAAATCCTAAGAAGCTGCCACTGATTTGGCAGATTTTGGACAGCTAGTGTTGTCCTGCAAGATGTATTTGAGTGCTGAAAATGCACCTTAAGAAGGAAAATAACATTTTGAAAATTGGGCCTTGATCCTTCTTTTTCTTCTGTCTCCCCCCCCCCCCACCATTTTTTTTAAGATAAGGGTTTAGCTAAATACCAAAGGCAGAGCAGTGTCTTGATGTTGCATGCTGACTTGAGTGCTGTGAACGTCTGCTATTGCTATACTGTGACGCAGCCACCACAGACACAGTGAGCCTTCATGACTTCCAAATGAACTCTGCCTCCATGTCCTGGAGACATTTTAAACTGTCTGACTTACTTATCATCTCTGGGGTTCTGAAGCCATCTAGAATATTGGACGGAGAGCTGATAGCAGCTGACCTCTTTATTTTCCTTGCTGCTGTCTTATGCAGACAGGGAAACATTAATTTGATTATGCCGCTAATGAATCCTTTATGCACTTGATTTGTCATTGCTTAACTCTTCTTTGTGGTTAACATGTTACATTTTTAGCATGTACCCCAAATCGTGCGTGCTAAAAATGTAACCTTGCTATTTTAAAATGCATGTTTGATGAAAGCCAGTGCATGCTGCAGGGACCTCCTGATTGGCTGGTTGTCCCTGCACTGTATACCAAGATCTGAATGAAAGCCCTTAACATATTCACTTATTTATCACAATTGTATTCTGCACTTTCTCCAGGGAGCAAAGGGCAGCTAGACGGGGTTATCTCCAGTGCAAATCTAACATAACCACTGAGCCATACTGTCTTTAATGGAGATTTGAAGTCAGCTGCACAGTATTGTAACAATTTTGACTGCATATGTTACTGTTCTGTAGTTTCCCTTTTCCAGTCTAATGAAATATGGACCGTCATCACACAGGGGGAAATTGTGTTTCCTTACTGTCGCTTCTCTGCCCCCCCCCTTTTGTCTCTCATTACTTCCACTTTCTCCCCAGAGGGGAAACAGGAAGTAAACAAAGGCCACATGGCCTATTCAGGGGGCGTTTTCATCTTGCCACAGAACACAAATGTGACGAGCAAATAAGACTAGCTGGTTTAATTCGAAAACTCTGAACATGGAACTAACCTTATGGTATTTCTTTAAGCCTTAACTTTTGATTTGGTAGACAACTCCTGGTGCATCCTGAATGGTTTGCAGTGATATCACCACATAAAAATGGGCCATTTGGAATGCAGTGTTGAATGGAGTCAGACCCCATTCCATGAGATTCCTTTTGCACTTTTCCCTGTAGCTCTCTTATGCGCTTTCAACAATGCCTTAGGGCTGGTTGTAGGCTAACTCTTTCCCACTGATGTACACCTTGAACTCTTTATTGATTTAACTGGTATACTGTGAGACATATTTGAGTTTGTAGCTGCCTGGAATTTGTTACAAAAGACAGTTTCCCATGTTGATGGCCTTTGGCATCCTTTTCAGTCTGCGTGTTATTGGTTAAGGATAGAAGAAGACACAACTTCTTCTTTGTTGGGTCTGTGAAGAGAGGGTAGCAGCGTTTCAATCTTTGTTTGCATTCAGATGATTCAAAGTGGATCTACTATTTTATTTATTGCTACTATTAAAAATACAAAAAACTGCCGCCACCTACTCCTCTTTACTATTTGCTTTCATAATGTGTTCCAGCAATATTACATTTTTCCTCTTTCTTCACATTCTCCAGTCTATAGCAACCCGCCCCCTGGACCTTTTACCCACCCACTAAGTCCAGATTAATTTATTACATTCCTTATAGCTCTTTAACTGCTTCTTCTAAATGTGTGATGAGGCTTAGAGGTGTGCAAAGGGATTCAGAGATAAGGAGGTAAGAAGTTTCCCAATTCTATCTAGCAGTGAAAGATTGAGCTATAATGCTATCACCTCTGATTTTTATTATGCATGGCCATGGAATAAGATGCAGGACGAATGACTGATTAGAGCTCATGTTTAGCTAAATTAACATCTCAAGTCCATTTTTATGGCTAAATCTCAGTTCATCATAATCTTAAAGCAAATATTTGCCTTTAATATCTCTGATTTTTGCATAGAATACCATGTGCTGTTCATTTCTCTCTTAATTATTATTATTTTTTAAAACCGCTTTCAGGCAGAAAGTCAAAGCCTGCTGTGTTTCATATTATACTCTGCAGCTCATTTTCCTGTGTGTGTGTGTTTTTTTTAAATGAAACATCTAATTAATCTATGTACTGTGAATACTTTCTGTTTAAACTCTCCATGCTCATAAAAAGAGCTGGACAAAAGTGTAAAATGTTGCTAATTTGTTGCATCTAAGGGGAAATGGTAGATGTGAAATTATCTTTTCATATTCTCAAATGCCTTTGCAAATCAAGGGTTAGCACACCCATTGCATAAAAAGAACTAAATGAGTGAAATTCCAGCTGGAGGGAGTTTGAAGAGACCCTTGATATTCCATAGGAAAAGGGATTGTGTCTATGAATAATTCTGCTAAGTACACTGTCTATTTTCTGTACTTTTCTTCCTTATTTTTAGTAACAACACCCAAAATTAATCATGTTCACTTTCTTTGTAGTTACTATTAAAGACTGTATTGGTTCATACATATCCTTTTTGACAAGGGAACTAATTTTGGATACTTGATCTAGAGTTACTTAAGGCGCACAATATACGCAGTGTGAGCGTCCTTTTTTCTCAAAACCAACTCATGTTTGAAGATCCTATCCTTTTAGATAGGTAGATTTAGGGTTTGGGGCCAGTGGCATTAAGGCTCTGCTCAGTTGGAATGTTGCTCTGAAATCTGGTCAGTTGAGTTCACTGCATTACTACACACTTCCTTTGTGAGCTTTTGCAAATCACCTTGGCCTCAATTAGAGTTGGTCATGTGCAACCAAATGTCAATGTGACCAGTAATGGCTGTGGGAGAACCGTGCATAGTGGCCGCAGATGGGACATGATGATGCACATTCCTATCTACACCAGGAGACATGTGGGTGCATTCTTCTTTGTCTGCAGTCTTCATAGGGAATGAGGGATGTATTTAGTTAGGTACATCTTGACCCTGATAGTCTGAACCAGCATTCCCATGTGTAGGTTAGCTTCCCTGTGTACAGCAGCATCAAGTGGTGATCCTTGCACTGTTCACGGAGAAGGCAAATTGTGGATGGTCCACTCTTTTTGCTGCAAAGAGCCGCACCTATCACAAGGTTGCACTTGTAGAACAGTTGATCAGAGCAGAGTCCATTCGTCCCAGCCCTTTAGCAAAATGATTATGGCAGGATCAGGGCCATTATGTTTCCCTGTTCCTAAATCCCATATATGAAAGGGTGGGAGGGAGAAGACTCTGTGTGCAGCAGTTTTGAATATCATTTTGTGTTGACAGATGTTTGGTCTATGGTAGCTCTCAGCTTGAGAGTATGAAAGACCAATAAGCTATTGACATCAATGAAATATTCAGAAGCAAAACGTCTGCTTCTCTATCAAAGTTCATAATGAGCAATGAGGGAAAAGAAATTAGATAAATGCACGGTATGATGAATTGTATCAGCAGATTTTTTTTTCTCTTAATGGGATTTTGTCAAGAGTTTTACAGGAGGCACCAGCTGATCCTTAATGCCTTTAAAACTTAGTATTTAGATTCTTTACTGTGTTCAAAAGCAATTTAGGAAATATTGCCAGAGAAAGAAAGATGCCACAGAACAGTAATATATGAAGACTCACTGGGGATTGCTTATTTGCAGGGGAAGCTCTCTTGCAGTAAAAAATACTATAAATCTTATATAAGTCACTTAATGAATAAGGAGAAGAAAAAATAATTATCAAGATAATGTTCAAAATCCTTTAAGCATTCTGGGATTGACAGAGTATTACACTAGAATTCCCCGTTACCTGAACTGAGACTATCTAAAACTCATAGAACTTTAAAAGATATGAAGTTCATTTAGTTCAACTTTTTAAATGAGGTAAGATCCAGGAAACAAACAAAATCGTAACATTTTAGTGTGCTACAAACAATAACACATAAAAAGAGTGTTGCTGGAGTTCAACCTAGCCTGCTGAACCAGTATTCCTGTCCTCAATTTTATTATGTTTAATAACAGTGAGGTACCAGCTTTTGTTGGATAAAGTTGACTATCCACCTAAGACGCTAACTCACTGCCTTGTTGTTCAGGTACTTCCATAACATGTAGGAAGTTGAAATTTGGTACAGCCATAGTGTAACACATGCTAATTACAACGGAAGTATGACTAAGGAACATTTTAACCAATTCTCCCTTGAAATTCATGATACAAAGTCTGCTTCATAACCGTGTCTATGTCAAAGCAAATCATGACACAGAAAGAATGGGGAAGTATTCACACCTTTTAGAAAAAATTGAAGGGGAGGGAGAAGGGTCTCCATTGGCAGCCTGGAAGAAAGCAAGATGTATTTTCCAATATTTTTATATATCAGTAGTATTAGATCTACTCTTCAGTATGCATACAAATCTGCATTGGCAGTTGGTTGTATTTTTACTGGCTGGATTAACCAAAAGGATGTTTGTAGTCTGTACAGATGCCCCTGCCTCTGCCCCCCCCCCAACTGGCCCGTTTAGTGAAAATAGCAGCCACTAATTTGGTAGGAGCTAGGAAGTAGCACCTTTACTGAGTCTGGGGGCTCCCTCTGCCTTTCCATACCACAGATTTCTATTAATGTAGCAGATTATCTTTTCTCTCCTTAGTGGAGTTGGATCTGACTCAGCCCAGCAATAGCATAATTATAACACCCCTAATTTGATATGCAGGAGTTTTCCAAATCAATCAAAGACTGGGGTATTTTTTAGTAAAAGATGATGATCTCTAACCTATAAACATATCTTCAACGTTACTTCCTAATTAACTACTGTGTGTTCTTGGTTGAAAGAATGCTTAGTAGCTTACCGAAACAATTCCTAAACTCTCCAAATGTACCCTCTGATTCATTGTTTTAAGGAAACTCAATCTAGCCAAAGTAGCATCCTGTCCCATTCCCACTTCAAACGAAAATATTTAATAGGCTGCAGGGTTAAAGGAAACTTACTAGGATTTTAATTTGTTCAGCCAAAATAAGTGCCTTTGTATTTTCCTGAATATGTGCTTGCATGGATAATATCCTGACCCAGGGATTTATATGAAGTTTCCCTTGCATGCACCCTCTTCAGTGCCACATAAAACCTACTGACTGTGGTTTTCCTTTCATGTACCTCAAATATCCCATAGTTAGAAGCTCTTAAAGGCATATCTACATGGAGATTTTCAACTGATTTGGAAGTGCGTGTTCTGCACTGATTCTCCAAATGCCCTAAAGAGTTCACACCAGGGAAGAGGATCAGATTATTCTCAAAACCAACCGTAGAGTCTTTCATTATGAAATCAGGGACTGAAGTTTCTTCTTTTTTAGCAGTTCTTCTCATACAGTATTGTTTTTAGAACCTGGTGGATGCTGAATGTATTGTCACTATATCCTCAGAAATTCAGAGTGATCTGCTGTTACAATTTCAGGGCTGTTATCTGTATTTTTTTGTAGTTTGCTTGAAGCTTTGGCTGGGGAATCCCAGGAATTCCAGTGCACTATAAGGAATTAAAAGGTCTTTGTTTTAGGCCAGGATTTGAAACTGAAATTGAACTGCATTTTCTTCATGGTTTCTCAGAGTCTCCCTCTCACTTCAAAGGCCTATATTTAACAGGCAGCAAAGGCGAAGGAAACTCACAGAGGGTCTTGTTTTGACAGAGTGGAAGCGGACAGCCACTGGTCGCTTTTAAAAGAATTACCGCGTGGTGGCTGTAATCGGGTATAGCTGCTTCACAGACATATAACCATCCCTTAATGAGTGCAGCCTTATGAGGTTTTGCACGTATGAACAAGCCTTTGCACGTTAAACACCACAAAACAGAACCTTCATGCCACAAGTGCAATGCTTGACAATGGTGCCACGCAGCTACAAGTAATGAAGCCACGCACATGCATATGTGAATGCAGCCATGTCGTAACTTAGCTCTGTGTTACCATCAGATGCACACACTTTCTTCCTCAGATATCCAAGAAGTTACAGAAGGTGGTAGCCACAGGTGAGCCATAAGCTAGTGGGGTGTACATGCGCTTAGGACTGAATTTCTGCTGACTTTCTTCTACCGACCTTTTCTACTTGTTAAGTTTCTAGCAACAGTATGTTGTGTTGGTCTTCCTGGCTACAAAAGAATACTGGTTGTTTTGTCAGAAAGCAACTAGGGGTAACAGATGAAAGGTGAGACAGAAAAGGTAGGTAAGAAGGAGCCCCATCATTTTTCAAAATAGCTCTGCGTAAGGTCTCTTGAAAGAATTGCACTACAGCTGTCATTCAAGAGTTTCATGTTTTTATTTATTCTGAAGTGTAGGAACACCCAGAGGTAGAAAAAACAAAAACAAAAACCTGGCTAATTGCAGATTCTGATATATTCTATAATACTCTGAGACAAGGTCAATTTGAATATGGTTTGTAATATTTTTTCAGGTGGTAGGCTTCCAATGCCTTCTATGTAAACAGCTGATATAAACCAAACCAGATGTCCTAAGTATTTTGCAAAATCTGCTGCAAGCAAACAAATTAAGCTAAGCTTGTTATTAACAAAGGGTCTCCTGCCTTGAGATTTGGGTGTTTCCTAGTAAGTAAGTGCTAGAACCACTCAGCTTTCTGCCTCACCCACTCTATACAGCAGCTCAGATCTTCTCAGAGCACCCAGCCAGAACCAACGAGGAAAGACTTCCAATCTGCGTGTTCCAGCTGAAGCCTTTTTTTTGGCCTCTGCCAGAGATTGCCCCGTTTACATAAGGTTCTTTCTGTGCCAATTAGAGTTTGTGGGTGCAAGTTGCACTGTAAATCTTCTGTTTCTGCCCTAGAATTTTTGATATTGCAGTCACCAGACAATGAAAGCAAATGTGTGAACCAGTCTGTAGTTTTTAAACTATATAAGCTGAGCATTGTTTTATCTCTGTTCATTTTTCCATGCTAAGTGTTATCATTGTCCATAATATTGAAATCAATTGTAGTGGACTGTTGTTTCAAGGGAACAGAGAAGTAGTTTAAGGTCTGGTATAAATGGGCTATGTCTGCTGTTCAGATCTCAGATGGTGGTATGCACAGGACTTCCAATTGGACCAATTCAATACTGTCGATCCCACAAGCCACAGGGCACCCATACAGAGTCCATTCTGATCCCTAAATAATCCAGATACCAGATGTGGGCAGTTGTAGGCTGTACGTTGGTGGTGTATGTCATGTTTTCAAAACCTCCCGCCTTCCTGGGAGACAATAATGAGGCCTGCTAACTAATCCACAAAGCTTTATTCAAGCAATAAACATCTCTTCCCACCTGAAGAGAGTCTGATCTCTAGGAACTTTCCCCTAGGAAAAACTATGCAAACTAAGCGAGACAATTGTCCTCTCAAGAAGAATGGAAAGCCCTTTCCCAAGACACGTTAACGTCAGAGAGACTAGTTCTGAGGCACTTTCTGATGGGACGCCAGCTGGGCCGACTTTCGCCTTCCTTTAGCTCTGCCCGTTTTAGCCTGCAGCGTACTCTAGGATCGGCTAACCTCTCCATGCTCTTCCCCTTGGAAGAACGATGGCTTCCCACTGACTGTGTATTGCTTGTCCTTGAGGGGATAAGCTCTGGAGAGGGTTCACTCCCAGCTGGTGAAGAGCCCGTGAGAGCTTTCTTCCCCACTGATACAGGCTGGCCTGTCTCTGGCGCCAACTCCTCTACTTCAGAGTCTGATTCTGATGGATCACTTGAAACACCTTCTTCCAACCCAGGGGGAGCAGGGCTAGACATGACAGTGTAATCCAAAAGGAATGACTCATTGTTGTAGTACAGCCCTATCTATATTATATTGTATCCTTTCTTCCCAGTGTTGCTGTGTAACATGGAAGACAGGGTACAGGAAGCCACTATGAAGAATATGTTCTAGCAGAAAGAAAACTCTGGTAAGTTGAAGATTATGTTATGGCCACTTCACACAGAAATAACATTTACTGCAGCTAAGCCAGTTTAGGCTGCTGTTGCTGCAGTGAAATATTTAAAGTGTAAAATGAGAGGACACCTCTCCAAGCAGGCAATGGATATATGCCAAGGGGCCATGGCTCATTGTGCCCTCCGTAATCCTGAATGTTAGATGGCCCATATTTCCTTTCCACACTTTGGGTTTTTCACTGCAAACACCAGTGTAACTGCAGCGAATGCAATTGCCAAATAAAACTGTAAATCATCTCCTAGAAAAATGAAGCCCACAATCTTTGAAGACCATCCTCCAATGGGCCTCATGTTTGAAGCCAGTGCAGGAACGTGTGCAACACTATTATTGGATTCTGCTCTGAAAAAGAGTTTACATGTTGACACCCTTGGACTGACTGGTTTCCATTCTGGAGGAATTATTGAGGCTGGGAATCGTTTTTGTATAAGTTGTAACTAGGGGAAACATGATGTCAGTGTTCCTCCTTCCTACTGAGCAAGAAGCAATGTAATCCAACTCATACGTTTCTCTTTAGGGGGGTGGGGGTGGGGGTGCGTCATCTGTGCTAAGCATGAGTCAAACACTGCTGAAAAGTTCATAGTAAATTAAGTATGCATTTCCATGGTACACCCATTACTTTTGGGTGCACTTGTACTTCTTGGTATTTGAAACTATTTGGTGTTTCTAACCCTTTCCTGAAAGCCTTGTCCTAGTTGTAAAATAATCCTTCCATAAAATATAAGCTGCTTACTGGTAATAGGTACAGTAGGTAAATTTGTTTCAAGCACTGCTTTATTGTCATTTGTTCAGCCAAACTGCTTTTCAGAAACCCATTATAAATAATGTTCGTGCATTTAAAGACGACTATTAAATTACTTTCAATTTAGAGCTCAGGCGTTTGATTGGGGGCTGGATACAAGAGAGAATAAAACATTTTTCTCCTTTTGGTATGCAGTGCAATTATAATTTTAAATATAATACTTTGCATGTCTAGAACATTGTATCTGCAGACAACAATGCATCAGTCACACAAGGCTGTTGTGCGCATTGTCAGCAAAACCCTCTGGGATCTTCTGTGCGGGTCTTAATAAAACAAATGGACACGGGTGCAGATTCCCTCCTCCTTCCAGCACAAGTGTGTGTGTGTGTGTGTGTGTGTGTGTGTTTGTGTGTGTGTGTTTTACTGAAATATCCTCCACCTCTTAAGAAGCCACCTTTTCAGTGATTAACTTCTCAGTGCTTCCTTGGAGACTCAAGAGTTCTTAACTAAGGACCTGCCCTGCCCTCTGCTCCTCTTCCCTTCAGATGTGGCCAAGAGGTTGCGATGACCTTCCACAGTGCCCATGATGTGATGAACAAAGAGAAACTGGCAAAGACTAGCAAAGGATTCACTAGGTTTGTATAAGTGTGTGTGTGGGGGGGAACCATTGAAACGACTGAGAGAGCATTTAGAGTGTGCCCAGGCTGCTGATTCCTCCTAAATGCCTGACTTGAGAGCTTTTGAGAGACACTGTCATGTTAATTATGGTTAAAGACCAATCTGTTTTGGCTCCTCTCACTGCAGTCCTTCACCTCAGGAATCCCTTGATTAAAAACTAATCATTTGGATTCTCCTCTTCAGTGCAACTCACTTCTAGGCACGTCAGACTGAAAATCAGCCAGTTCCCTAAAAAGAGTTTACAAATGTTAACTCCAGACAAATGACTTGCCACTTATGTGCATCTTCAAGGTCCTTTCTTTGGGAATGAGATTTATATAGTATGGGAGGACTTTGATGGACAGAATATAGTCAATGTCCTTATTTCCAGCACTATCTCTAAAGGCCAGTTCGCCAATTCTGTCTTTTAGTCACAGCAACCTTCCTTAGTGGAAGACCATTAAATCCAAGAGAAAATGAAGTCACTGCCTCTGTATGGAGCACCAACACAGAGGCCCTGTTCAGAAGACACCTAAAACCATGGCTTTAACCACAGTGAAGAAGGCTTTTTGTTTTATTCACTGTGGTTAAAGCCGTGGTTTAAGGTGTCTTCAAAACAGGGCCATATTCTGCCCTCTCTCCAGGGATCTCTCTAAACAAACAACCCTTGTCTCTTCATCCACATCTCATAATTACAAGATTTACAACTTGATCTTTATGGGAAACTGAAATTTATCTGTTTAAGGTGGAGATTTGGAAAAAAGAAAAGCAAAGAGCACTGATTGTTAGGATCTTAACGTTGGAAATAAAGGGCATGATATAATCAGAGGTAAGCACACTTAAGTCCTATAGATTTCAGTGGGAGAGTTAAGCACATGCTTAGATCTCTCCTATTGAAATCAATGGGACGTGGAAATGCTTAGCATTAGTTACTCCTTGTGCAGAGATTTTTAAAGCATTTTTAACCATTTAAGGGAAGCACTTTTATCAGTAATCAGCCGTTTTGAATGTTGCCATGTTACTTTTTTTTCTTTTTTAATATCACAGATATACTCAGCTTTTAACAAATAGCACACAACAGTAAATTAAATGAAAGGATTTAAAAATCATATTCTGCAACTGGTGATGTATATGGTCCTAATTAACAGCAGAAGGTTTTGTTGTGATTCTTTGCTACCAGCATACAATATGCTTCTTGCTACCAGCTTAAAAACACTTATTACTCATTCGGAAGGTATTCTGCAATCTCTCCACCACCGTTGATACCTTTTCCCATTTTAAAGATAGTGGAGTTTAGTTTACATTTTCCTTCATTGTTCTAATATGTTTCGACATCCCAGATGTGGTACATCATTAACACTGACTATACCCATGACAGATGACATAAAGCATCATCATTCATAAAACATAGTATTGTGGGAGATATCCTTGAAATCCCTTTCTTTGTTCGTTCCCAGTTTAAGGTAAACTTTGTGCTTTTTGTTATGTTTTGTTTAATGTGAAGTATGAGTTTCTTTCTTTTCCTGCTTTCCTTTTTCAAAAATTATCATCTGATTGTAGGAAAGCCAAAATATGTGCCTTATTTCGCAATCGGAGTATTTTTTTAATTTCTTTGGGGGTAGGGTAGGGTATAGATATCAAATCAGTTCCTTCAATCCACAAGCCACTTAATCCAGATTAACTCTATTGAAGTCAACAGGATTGCTTTAGGCATATTAAATTAATTATGGATTACAGCCAATGTAGGAATTGAGGAGTTTGGGTAATGTTTCACAGCTAATGATGACCAGATAGGAAATAGAGAGAAGAGAGTGTAATTAGAGATATTCTTCTCCCCATCTTTGACTTGATACCAAATCTTTCAAGGCCAGTGCTCTTACTTTAAAAAATTCCTATTTATTCCTCTAATTTCTCCTTTCATTGATCCTGCTGTTTAAAAAGAAGAAGAAAACACTACTGTATAACCCTGTATTCTGGGGTTTTGTTTTATTTTAAAAATGTATATGCTGCCTTCTCCAATTAAACTCAAAATAGCTTTCAAATAGAAGTAGTGAAGAGCTAAGTTGACAGCTGTGTGGTATTCAGGGCAGCTGTGTGTTGTTCAGAAGTCAGGGAATCCATCATGTTCATTGAATAAGGGACACGCAGCTGACAACTGTGTTCCTTCCAACCTGAAGGACCTTATTTAAACCATGGGTATTGGGGTCAAATATTTGGAGAAATGTAGCACGCAAAGTTGAAGTTGGATTTTCTCACCCATTAATAGAATGTTAGAACTGTTCCGAAAGCTTTGGTTTTTTCGCAGGTGTAACTTACTCTTTAAGTTAACATGGGAGGAGGAATACAAGAAGGTACCCTGGAACGGTCCGCTCTTGTCCTCTTATCCTCACCTGCCACCCTTATTCATGCTAACATCTGGATTAATATCCACTATCCCCTTCTCCCAGCTCAGAAGAAAAACCAGGTGAACACACACTGAAGTTGTTAGGAGGTGGCATATTTTTCTTCTCAACAAGCTCTGGGACACTCTGCAGCATTCATGAAATTGGGAAATGTGAAAATGCATCTCGACTCCTGAAATTTAAGTTTGGGAAGTAAGCTCTCTCTGGTATTTGTCATATCAGACTTAAGGAATGCTGTTTCAGCACATCTGGTCCTGGAAAGTCAAGACATAGAAGAGGCTAAGCAAATAGGGACTAGTCCAGAATAGAGTTGTAAAATTTCTTGAAATTTTGAAGCCATGGGGGGCGGGGGGAATGGGGGTTTTGTCGTGGATTTTCAGGGGAAAATGCAATATTAGCACTTTTTACAGATTGAAAATCACTTTGTTACTTTAGGAACATAAAATGTAATTATGTACAAGTTGGTTTGGCATAAAATTATCACATTTGGTATATTAAAAGTACACTGTATTCAAACAATGATTAAAAATTTAACTTAATTGGTTTAATTTTATTTTTATTTTTTTGGTAACAAATGGAGCTACTGTAAGGAACCTCTTTGGCTTTGCCAGTTTATGTGGAGCAGACAAAAAACAGTTAAAAACACACACAGAAGAAACCAAAAACATTAGTGACAAAGAAAATTATTTATTGTCCTCCACAGTGTCAAGCAGACATAACTCATCCATTCCCATAAAAAAAAAAGTTTAGAAATCATTTGGAGAAGTAAGTATATGAACACCTTGTCTTAAACTTTTTATTCATCATGCTAAAATAAAACATTCCATAATCCATTTTTATTCATATTTTTTTTCAATTTTCCCAAAAAAATTTTGGAAAAAAAACAAACAAAGCTTCAGGAAAAAATGGGGGGGGGAACAGTTTCCACCACCGCCTGAATTCCCCCGCCCCGCCCCGCCCCCGGGCCTTTCACTGTAACTAGACTTGTATTTTTCCGTTAGTTCATCCAGCCCTGGGTTAGGAATAGGCCCATGTCTAGAAGAGCAAGAAGGATGTTGAACTTGGCTATGGGCAGGTAAATCAAACCAAATGAAACCTTTACAAAGAAGGGCTGGGACAACAAAGCCACTCTTGACATGCACTGGAAGTTCATTATTCTGTGGATTTACCACAATTGGCTCCTGTGACTGGGTGTCTACATGCTTTACTAATTATCCCCAATCTGCTTGGAGGCACAGTTGTGAATGTCAATCATTGTATTGTCAATTTACATTCTCCAGGGTGAGGGTGGCAGAGAAGCTGTTGATAGTACAGAAACATTTTAGACTTAATGCATCAGCATTTCCATACGGATCATACCATACAGGGACTTGACAAGTCCATCTTCATCCTAAATAAACATAACCTTTTGCATCCCTTTTGCAAGTGACAGGGAAGCTGAGCAATTTCCTTAAGGGGTCTTTAATTTCTTGGAATAATGCCAGCTCTCATGTTGCATTTTTTGAAGGAGTACAATATTGTCTTTGCATAATTCACAATTGCAGAAACATCAGGCAGCATTTCAATACCTATTCATATGCCCTCTCCTCATTTGAGTGTAATTCAGATGCCAGTTCAGATACCCTCGCCTCTACCCCTGGCCTTATGATTTTGCTCAACATTAGAGAAAGAAGGACCCAGCCTAGATATTGGAGTAGTGCCATGAATCGCCTCCTAACCAAGGGCTAAGTTACATATTACCTTTGTGCTACAGTTGCTGCTGCCAAACCACTTCCCTATTATCAGCTCTCATATGGGATTGATAATGTGTAAAAGTGAGAATTTGTAGATGTCACCCATATACAAATCGGCTGCTCTACACTGCACCACACTGACTCAAGAGATAAGCTGCTCCCCAGCTGTTAAACTGTGTGCTTTAGAACAGGGATTGCCAAATGGCCACTCCTGAGCCAAAGCTGCCCTATGAAATTCTTGGTATAGGGTTCCACTCGGCATTCTTCAGCAGGCCAAACTAGATGGATGCTGAAGGCATCTCTCTCTCCCCTGGGCGTCCATAGATTTGGGGGCGGGGAGGGGCAAAGCTGCACAGTAGTTTGTGATTGTAAGTCGTGCTCATTGTGTGCGCTACTATACCACACCCGCGCACTTTTCTTCTGAGCGTGCTTTGCTGCTTAGCATCATATTCCATAACATTTTGAAATGTTATACATAACCCTACAGAGAGTAGTAGACCAGCCTTCCTCGACCTGGAGCGCTCCAGATGTGTTGGACTACAACTCCCAGAATGCCCCAGCCAGCTGGCTGAGGCATTCTGGGAGATGCAGTCCAACACATCTGGAGCGCCCCAGGTTGAGGAAGGCTGTGCTAGACGATCCCAGGAAATGAAGAGTAGTAATGCAGAAGAGTGTCGTATTCAAGAAGCATTATGTACTCCAAGAAAACTATTTGGAATAAGGGATAAAAAAAAAATACCTAGGGACAAGAGAAAAAACTCCAAAGTACAAATACAGTACAGCTGTTTTCAGAATATCGTATCAAGTTTTTTTTTGGCATCCTTGCCCTTAGAACATTGACAACTTCATAGGACTTGTCCTGGACTGTTGGAGAAAGAGTTATCCCTCTCCCTGTGGGTTGGAGTCCTGGACCTAATCACTCCTTGCAGCAGCTATTTAGAGTACAAAGAGAGTCAGAAAGCACCATCACACATACTTTTCCCACTAGTATGCATCTGCGATTACCACCTCCATTTCATTAGCATGTCAAGCACTGGTCACGTTCATGTGCGTGCGTTCTTGCGCTATTTCTCCTTGTTTACCTTTTCACCTGCGCCAGCTCGCACTTCCTGGTAACGCCACTGCGCTCGCCCCACCCCTCCCCTTTTCCTTCCCCTTCCAGTTCATTGGTTCTTGTGGTTGATGGACATTGTGATGGATGTGGACACCTTCCCACCCCCACTCTGGTTTTGTTGTCTACTGTTTTAACGGTTTAGCATTTGATTAGGTGCCACTTCTGCCTTTCAAGGGGGAGAATTAGCAATGAGAGGGTTTGGCAAAGCAGAAATACATTAGAGCGACTCAGCGCAAACTCGGTCGTTCAAGCGATTCAGCATGCCTTTCATCAGCAAGACCATCCTTCAACACAGATGCCCCCAAGAAGGGAGGTTCTGCGACATAGCGCAAGGATGGTAATACACGGGGATGGAAGGATGGTTTTATCCTACATGGAGAAAAAACACCGGACTTCCCCCACCTTAGGAAAACACAGAAAATGGAGGGGAAAGGGCGAGACGACGGCAGGACAGGGACAACATCACATGAGTTTCGTGGGGCAGGATGCTGGTGTGATGGAGCCGAGAGAGAGAGAGAGAGAGAGCTTCCAGCAATGCATTTAGTATCCTCTCTAGTTTGGCCCTTAGAGGAGACTAACACAACATAGCAAGGAAATGTACTCATTTCCTATTGGGGAGGAGTTTAAAATACTAATTAATGTCTCATCATGATCTCTCTCTAATGCAGCAAGCTTGAGGAACGGAACGAGCAAGTCGTGGGAAAGGTGACTTTGTACGGGCATGTGTTTGCGCATGTGCATGTGTGAGCAGGCAAAAAGAGATTTATTGCATTTTGAAGTTGTGAGGTCATCCCAAGTGGCTCTGGATAGAGGTCCCTGGGTAGAGTCCCACTTTGGCTTCCTAGCAAATGGGTGATGTAGTTGAAGGAGAAGCCCAGTTTGCCATTTCCTTGGAAAGTACGAAGTGCTGGCTAGGTCTTTTGGTGACATAAATTATAAATCCCCCCCCCCCAATGAAGAACCTTAAACTCAGTGAGCAGAAAATCTCAATTATGTAACTGGAATGCATTATGGAAATTCTAAAAATTATGCACATTAATCTGACATGCACACAGTAGTTGCATTAGGGTTTAGGGAGTTTATTTGCAGGGCCTGCAGGAATAGCAGGCAGCTTGTAGAGAGAAATAGGACGGTGGAGGCTTTGGCGGAGGGGGGTGGGTCAGGAATTACCCTGAAGCAGGCAGTATGTCAGTGATCAGTCAACTCTACACTACTCTACATCTTGTCCACAGTGATATTAGTTTCTGAAATCCCAAAAAGTGGCGGAGGGGACGACGACGACGACAACAACAACAACGGAGTCCCATATCATAGAAGTGTGGGAACCACTTTCCTGACCCCAGGGAACTTGGCTGAAGTACCAGAATAGAAATCACAAGATAAATAGTCTTCTAGTCAGCATATAAGACATGCAGAACTGCCGACCTTGTACTACCGCCTGGCTGTTCCCTTTCATTGTGTTTGCTTATGGGATTTATTTGTATTAGGCAAGGTCTGAGGTACTCTACCAATTGCTGTACATCTTCTGTGCCATGTTTGTGAATAGTGGCAGAGAGTCCAAAGAGCCTTTTGAATCATGAATCCAAATAACAGTGTGCATATTTATAGTTTCTTCTGGTCTGTATTAACAAGATGTCTTGAAAGCAATGTGTTATTTTTTATGGCTGTCCATATTAATTAGCTCATGCATAGAGTACGTGAGGATATCAGACTCTACCTTCGCCCTACTTTCAAATGGGCAGATATAACTAGACTTACTAACTTCTTTAGATGTGTGCTCTGCTCTATATCTGTCATATTTTTCTCACCTTTATTTTCTTGTAGAGTTGGTAGGTCAGTGATACTGGGTGAGTTCGCACATAAACCAGGGTTCCATTAGACCCTGGCTTATCGTTTATGAGCAGTGTGCTGGTGCACACTGGCTGATCGCTCCCACTGCAAAACAAAGCACAGACCTTCTGGCCATGGTTTGCTTACTGTGATGCGCAAATCAAGAACTCTGGCTTGGTTTCTTTCCTGTTAAGCCAGAGCCCTAACCCTAAGACTAGCTGTTGTCAAAATTCCCATGAACTAACTAACTGCAACACTTGATATTCATTAGTAGGTTAAGAGTCTTATTAGGTTAGAGCTGCAACACTTGCAAATAAGCTTATATTCCAAGCCTATTATTCAATGGACTGAATATCCCACTGCTCTTGCTACATTTGAATGCATATCTTCCGGTCGTCAGTTTCGTCTGGATGCTTATTTAGACATTTGGTCTGCTTATGTTAACACATATGTTTGAAACAAAAGTATCGACACTTTTTTTGTTTCATTGTTTTGTTTCTTTTAAATCAATTTTGTTGAGTTAAGTTATTGCCATCAGATATGCTGTTCTTCTCGTTTTTTAAATCTTTTGGGGTAATGTTTCCCTTTGTTTTGTTATAATTGTAAAAAATTTTTTAAAAAAAATCCTTTTCCATTTACTAAGTGCAAAAGGCTTAACTAGGTGACTTTAGGTCCTTAATTGTTGCAAAATGTCTTCCCTTGTGAATAAGGCTCACCACAGATTATGCAGCCTTTAAGTCAGTGGGGTGAAATCCCATTGACTTCAGCATGTTTGACATTAAGACCATAAAACAGCATCTCAATCTTCCTGAAGCCTAACCCTTTCCTGTTTTAAATGAGCATGTTATTGTCATTATCACTTCTTGAGTGCAAATCTGCTGCAAAGAGCAAAACAGCTAACAAGGTAGTGTGTTCAGTTGAAGTCAAGCCATTAACAGTAAAAATATGTTTGCTGTGTGTCTCACAAAGGCAACTCGTGCACAAGTCAGTTGAGGTAAGAGCCCGTGTAGAACCAATTCATGCTCCTTTTCCCACCCACTGCTCTCCTGGCAGTGAGAAGTTCAGGGCCGCCTAAGGAGGGCCAATTTCCTTTAGCAAGGGACATTGGAGATGCAGGGTGTCTCTGTGGCCATAGCTAGACCTAAGGTTTATCCCTGGATCGTCCAGGGGTCAAACCTGTTCATCTAGGTGACACACGGGATCCAGTGCTCAGGCAGGGGCGAACCCCGGATGATCCCAGGATAAACCTCAGGTCTAGCTGTGGCCTGTGACTGTCTTTTATGTCGGTTGGTATGCAGCAAGGAAACTGGGCAGGCTTAGTCACAAGCAGAATCCCTACAGGTCCAAGAAGCACAGAGGCCACTGTGCAGCTTCTCCCAGACTTCTCTTTCTAGTATTTACCAAAAACAGATCAAAAGTAATTTTGGACTTTCAAGAGGATGCTATGCATTCCATGTGGCTGGGAGCATGCGCAGAAGTCAGAATGGCTTTGCTAAGGGCGCAGTCCTATCAATTGCACCCTTGATGATTGGAAGATACAGGACTCGGAGGCTTCTGATCGTCCAATGCCGGGCAGGAGTTGCACGTCTAGTGAAGGCACTTTGGAGGGGGAGCGAAGGAGACTGGCAGAGACTTGGGATAACTCATATTCTGACCTCTCCAGTCTCCTCCCCGCCTACTAAAATGCCCCCTTTCCCCCTTCTCTGGTATCCGGCATGGGTTTTTCCATGCCAGCTGCAAGATGTCTGGGCAGGGGCAGGGGTGGATCTCCAACTCCGCCTTCCAAGGTCAGAGCACTGTCTGAAAAGAAAAGGTTGAAATTGAAAAGCTGAAATGAAAGGAAGGAGATCTCACAGGTACACAGAATATCAGGGAAGACTCGTTCTTTCAAAAAGAAACCAAAGCTGTCTTTCGACACCATGGTATGGTTTCTCTTTGAAAGCGCTAAACCATGATCAACTGAAAATGGATGCAAACACTTCCAACCTCCTCCTCCTCCTCACAGTTTCAGTGGAGGAGGGGAGAGGACGGAGGAACACATGAGCCGTAGGCTCGCTCAATTAACACTGATCTATAGCTTAGCGTTCTGTCAGAATCAGATATATGTATATTCTTAGTGGTTGGATGTTCAATTCCCATCTTGTTCTTAGTTTAGTAAGCAGAGGAGATGGAGTTCATTACAATAAGGTATACAAATAGCAAAAGAACAACATGAGAGGTCTTAGTTTCAGTCTGAAATTACAGAAGCACATGTTTATTGGCCTGCTTTTGTCCACTGAGATTATTTTCCTGATTTGAAAAGGTCTGTGAGAAGAGGAAGTTCACAAACTACCAAGTCCATGGAGTGGAATGGCCTTTCTGACCTCCCTTATCCAAAGCATCTGCTGTCCTCCTACTTATAGTAGTGGGAGTTGCCTAGAATCACATAAAGGAAGCCCAGCTGCTGTTAAGGATGAAATGGAAGTAGTCCTGCCCTCTTAACAGTTTTTTCTCAGCTTCTTCCCCAGTATAAGTTCACATAACTGAGTGCCATAAGAACGTTTTGTGTGTATCTAATACCTTATCATCAGCCTTTCATAGTTTCATGTAGTACAGGTGATTGTGTTGTGGGTATCTCCCTAGGAACTGCAGTTCTTTTTGTATCAACGAAGGTGCCAGGGACTGCCCATGCTAGTGCCTAGAAACTTCTTTCATGTGTTGAGGAGTAACCTTTTGAATATGTTATTATTCTGCTGTCTTCGCCATGTAACGGGGCTTGCTTTCTTGATTCCCCATCTGGAGCAATGCATCCTGCCAGCCATCTTTGTGCTGTGTATCAGCTGCCTGATGCAAACTGTGTTCTGGATTGAGGAGAATGGTGTGTGGGACATACACAACCTTTGACTACACAACCTTTGGTCTCTGCAGCTCTGTCACATCAAGCTTCCATGAACTTCCCAGTCACCCAGCAGCAAAAGGTGCCCCCAACTTCAGATGTTTTATTTAGAGAAAGTTTGATACTCTTTGTACCCCTCGTTGCAAGAGGTTGTTTGTGGCTATTCTTCACCAAAAGGTTGTTTTTCTCTCATTTTAAAATAATGGTTGAGAGGTATTGTTAGGGCAAAAGTCTGGGTGCAGAATCAAGAGGGCTACATGAAGCCAAATGGGCCCAGGCACACCTGGTCCTTTTTTGTGCCACCCCCGGCCACCCTCATATCACCATGCTGCCACATTTAGGGGGAAAGCTCTGGAGAGAAGCAGCAGCAACCCATGAGGGAGAAGATCACCATCCCCTCCTTCTTCTGAGGGCTATGCCCTTCGGGCCCTTCTCCATTTCCAGTAGTGCTATGACTACTACCCTTCATCTTTTTAATATATTTTTAAATTCCCCTTAAATCTCTATCTAATTTATAGCCTTAGGGACTGAGTATGTTGGGAATTGAAGGCTGCAAGATGTTTGCGTGTTAAGTGGTTGTCCTTTAAGTCAATCTAGAGAGCACCTGCATTAAAATAGTAGAAAATCGCAATTTCTTGTTGTCTCTGCTTGGGAGGGGGCAGGTTATTATTATTATTATTATTTATTTATATAGCACCATCAATGTACATGGTGCTGTACAGAGTAAAACAGTAAATAGCAAGACCCTGCCGCATAGGCTTACATTGTTTGTCTGTGATGGAGAAGCAATCTCTGACTGTTAATGATTATGAAAGGGTTTCAGTATTAGGAAAGGAATAAAAAGAACCAATGTCTTCCGTTCTCGTTTTTTCCATTTGCCATTTACTGCAACGCCACCAGTTTAAAAATGGTGTGCAAGGATGCCAAAGAAATGCTTGAACGGTTCATTCTCTGTCCCTCACCCCACCTTCCTTTAATACCTTTCAAAATATCACAAACCTCTGGTCACAGTCGTTCACTTTAACAGCATCACTTCCCATACATGGCAAGAACAATATGACAGGCTAGTGCAACAGCATCATTAAAATGTCTTCTGTGTAACATGCCAGTGTGCAAATTGCTCCCATATTAGTAGCCTTCAATAAAGTAGAAAGCATGTTGGCACGGTGGATGCAGCAGTCAAAAATACGAGCCAGACAGCGTAGTCAAATCACATTGAAAGAACATCAGCCGTCTTTCCCATAGCAATCAACAAAGTTTGACCAGGTGGCAAAGAAGCCCAATTATCTGCCGGAAGAAATGGAGGCCGGGGGAGGTGGGAATCAATGGCAAAGGTAAACAGAGTAGTGCATATTATATCAGGCACCTGGTTACAGCCTTGCTTCAGCACATCAGCAGTATATGGATAAAACTTTGTCTGTGCACAGTGAGCTGAGGTTTCACAACCGTTGCTATCTGGAAATTAGCTCTAATGCAAGCTAAAGATGTACTTTTTGCTTCAAGCTGGAGTACTTGGTTCAGAGCTTTTTCACAACTTGTGTACAAGACTCTGAACTTGCTCTCAGGCTGTTTCAGAACTCCAGAGTATTCGCTGCCCTTTCAACCGACTGCTGTTAGTGCCTGCCACAAACACAGTTCTCTTCGTGAATTAACAGGGTTGCTCCTCTATGGGGGGGGGGGCACTTCTAGGCATGTTTATATTTGCCATCCATATTTATGCCTGTATTTGCCACAGCAAATGAGATGAATGCAGCGTTGCAGGAGGCATCAGCAATAGATAACTGGGAGCAAAATATACCCAAATCAACCCCCCCCCCCCAAATGCAGAGACAAATACTCTTGATAAACAGGTGCTTCTAGACATTCATCCCAGCAGGTCAAAAGGAAAATAAAACTGTACTTAGCCAGGTAATGGCCTTATTCCCATTTCTCCCCACCCCAACAAAAGAAAAGTTTCAAATGTGATGTTGATCAGCAAAATTATCAGGAATCCTTTATTGATAGCTGTTGTATACAAACTATCCCTGAATGTATCAAAATGGCTCAAACTGGAGGGGGAAATGCCAAACATATTATTTATTTATTTATTTATTACATTTTTATACCGCCCAATAGCTCTCTGGGCGGTTCACAAAAAACATATGCTGTTGAGTATATACTAAAATAGGTAACCTATGCACCAAAGAATTTACTCTTTGGATTCCATAAACTCCACCAGTGTTTGGTTACTCTGTAGGGCCAAACTCATTATTCTGACATTGAAATAAGTACCGTGGGATGAAGCTACTGAAAACACTTGCTTCAATTAACCAAGTTTGGCCCTGCACTATTGGCACCTGAGCAGTTTGAAGGATGTCTGTTTCATTGTACAAACACCATGTAGCAGACAATTCGGTAAGACACAGAGGCTATTCATGCAAGTGCATATGAGGTGGCACAGTCCTTGCAGAGGGGTGGCCTGTATCACTATCACTTGGCTTTTAATGGAATTTGCAAAACATACCGCACTGGAGAGAAGGCCTGAAAACTAGTCTTCTCTATTGTCACCTGAGATTCAAGTAGACCTGGAGATGGTTTCACACAAATTGGACTTTTTATGCCATAAAGAAGCTAGGGCCAAGGTAATACAAGATCTGCTGTGATTTGCAGAAAGTATTGTTTTTAATCCCAGAATGAGCACAAAGAAGTTGTTATCAGAGCCACAAGTGGTTTAGATTGATCCCCCACAATGGCCGAAATATGTTTCACTTCTAAGAAGAAGGTAGCAAATTGATGTGTAAAAGCTCTTAAAAATTTCTCAATTCAATTAGCAAATTCCTTGAAAATAGGAAACATCTTTGTTCCAAATATGCAATTACTCTGAGTAATTTTAAAAGTGGGTAGCAGAGTTTATTTGCCAATCACTGATAGAGTAAAACTGCTGGGAAATCAGAGTTTAAAAACAAAGGTTGTAGTTTAACAATCCTTTCTCATACAACTTGTTTAAGGATTATCTGCTTCTTTAATTTTCTTGGTAGCATTATAGCATGAAAGAGAATAGATTATTTCTCTCCTAAAGGCAGAATACATTAAGTTAAATGTACATAGTTTTTTGTTTCTAAGAAAGTTATCAGATGTATTGTATTTCCATAGATTCTTTCGTGCAGATGATGATTAAACAGAGCCATGCTGTATCATCAGATAGTAAAGCAGCGACCTCAGACAAATGCGTTGCAATCATTTCCTCCACATGTTGAACAACTTTTGAAAACTACAACTCCCAGCATTCCTGACCATTGGCCATGCTGGCTGAGGCTGATGGGAGCTTATTATTTGTTAGATCAGTATCCTGCCTTTCCTCCAAGGAGCTCAAGGCAGCATACATGATGCTCCTCTCCATTTTATCCTCACAACAACCCTGTAAGGTAGGTTAGGCTGAGGGTCAGTGACTGGCCCAAAGTCACCCAGTAAGCTTCATGGCTGAGTGGGGACTAGAATCTGGGTATCTCTAGTTCTAATCCAACACTCTAACCACTGTACCACCCTGGATTTTGAAGTCCAAAACATCTAGATGGAACCAGGTTGGGGAAGGCTGATCAACTGCTGGATTCTATAATACCCTCCCCTCCATCATTACGCTTACATGGCGTGAGTAGACCACTGGGTGTTTAGTAATTTAAACTCACAGGTAAGTCACTGAAAATCATGTATGAGCTGGTTCTTGGACAACAAGTTTGCAATGGACACACTGAAGTCTGGTCTGATAGAAAATACCATCCTGTAGGGAAACTAGACTGTTGTCCAAGCGATCAAAGTGACTTAAGTTGCCCCCCCTCTCCCCATTTTTTCCAACCATTTTAGCTAGCATTGCCCTTTAAGGGCATTTCATTTGAACTGCAGGCTCTGACTATTTACAGTCTCAATGCTCGTGGTTTATTATGCTTTGTGAAGAACTACTTGATCAATCCACATGGAGTTTTAGGCTGTGGATGTATGCTGAATCCGTGAGAAAGTGCTTCTCTGAGTGCTTTCCCATGTGCCCAGATCATGGCTCCTTATGTCAAAGTAAGCCTTCCCAAAACAGGTTGATTGGCCCTATGGCAAAATCTAGCAATAAGATAAAGGAACCACAGTTTTGCAACTAATTCAAGATTTGCTTCCACTATACAAAAGTCTGTTGTTACTGTATGTTTTGGTGATGGCAAGATTGTCTCAGCAACTACATGGGCTCCTAAGCACATAGAATAGAATCATAGAATCATAGAATAGCAGAGTTGGAAGGGGCCTACAAGGCCATCGAGTCCAACCCATGAGAGCCATTGGAGAGAAGGGGCTGCACCACATGGTTTTGGATGCTCATAACCATGCTGGCAAAACCATAGCATCAGAGCGGGCCACCAGTTAATCGTGTGGACTGGCACCTTCCTTTGACAGCTCGGATTGCTGAGCTTAACTTTGGCATTCACTACTTTTCTTGTTGAGGCTCTTTTCTACATCCTTCCCTTCTCAGACTTGAGGTTTTTGTTTTTGTTTTAATGGCACTGAAAAATACCTAATTTTCTCTTCTATTTTGCTAATTTAAACAGCTCTTTTGTCAAGCTTTTTTGCTCCTTTGACTTTTCTAAATTGGCTCATTTTGGCTGCATTCTAAATGTTTATCTTCTATAAATTAATGTGGGATCAGGATTAATTGGAATGAAAAATGTGAGTAGCTGTTCAATAGCACATTTGAACAGTAAATAACAAATTGCAGGGATAATTTTTCTGCATTACCGCCTGTGTGCGAAAGCTGGCTGGTGCAAACCTCAAGGCACGGCTTCCTTGTTCTCTATTGTCATTGTGCACAAGCCTCTTTTGACAAGTTTTTGACACATTGCTCTTCCATCAGGTTCCTTACTTTCGATTGTGGAATGACAAGTCTATTTTGTGGCGGTGTGAAATGAACCATGGGCTGCTACCGCTGTCTCATGTCTCATAATGGAAGGTTCACAGCATGGACAATTGGGAATTTCTCCAGGCAGGGGAAAAGCACTTATTTTCAACCCCTGGCTTTAATCAATCAAGGAGAAACTGGAAATTGCTGTAGAGTAATGAATGTCAATTTATGTACATGCTATTGATTTTAGAAATTTAATGCTCTGTTTCCTTATTTCATGTTGACCTTAGAAATCTCTGAAAGATTAATACGAAAGGTGAATATTTGCAAGACAGGAAGAACCGTTTTTGCTGCGTGGTGGGGGCTTGAGCAAAAGGATCTGTTTGGGTATGAAAATGTACCAGAGGCCAAGGAAGTAGATCTACTTGGGAGGGTTCACTTGGAAGATAAATCAAAAGTAAATTGAATGAAGGAGGAAGAAGGCATTTAAAATCCAATAAAATATCGCAAAAAGGACAATGCCATTCCTAGCAACTGAAAGTTGAATGTTGGAAGCCTTTGGCTTCCTTCCCTTTAAAAATAAATAAATCACATTTCGTCCAATGCAGCATATTTTTTCTTACAAATGGTTACATGCAATGCACCTCCTTCTAGCCTGCCTCAGAGTAACATTCTGAAAGCAAGCAAAAGAGGGATTAGTAAAGCTGACCCCAAAGACCTCTGGAACTGCCTGCCTTGCATAACTTACTGACTCAACTTTCCCTGCTTTGGGAAGAGTTCGCTAAGCAGGCTCCATGTTTTATGATCTCTTTTACTTTATATTTCCCTTTTCTTTTACTAGCAGAGAAGAAATTAGGGCTTTATTCTCAGAATGCATTTTTCTTATCAGCATGAATCATATTATGCTTCCTTTTGCATACTGTTATACCTATAAGCCTTTTTTTTCTGTCTCCCTGGATATTTATGTATTTGCTGAATTTATATACTTTTCATACACGCTTCCCACCCCCAAAATGAAAATGGTTCACAAGCAGCAATACATTAGGGCTGAGCTCTTCAGTTCATTTCATTTCTGCTTGCACCAAAACTGTCTCATTTTCACCTATTTTTTGGTATCCTCCTTCAAAACTTTTTAAAATGTCTGTTCTGGTTTGACTTGCACAGCACAGACTTATGCTCAATAATGGCATCATATGCAGCCTCACTACCTAACAGATTTTCTGGTTGGCCCCTGTATTTTTATTTACTGAGGCAAGGTCTAGTGATATTACTATATATACATCTCTACATAACATCATTCATTTTGTCCTGTGGTATCTTACTGAGTGTGGTAGACCCTGTGATCTTATTTGTAGAGTCACTGCTGAAAATAAGACAGAAATCCATATGTTCTCCACACCATGCATAATTTTCTACACCTCTTATCATGTCTCCCTGTAGCCTCCTGTTTTCCAAGCTGAACAATCCCAGGTGTTACAATCTTCCCTCATAGGGGAGATGCTCCAGCCTCTTGATCACTTCAGTTGCCCTTTTCCGCACTGTTCCCAGCTTTTTCCAGCCCTGCACGCTTAATGCTCTTTAACTCCCATTTGCTGTCATCCAGTAAGGGAAATCTTGACGTGTGTGTGTGTGTGTTTAGCGCACCAGTGCAGAAGTGAATCTAAAGCTGCACATCCCTGAGAGTCATTTGAGGCCCATTGAACTGCTTGGTTTTGTCTTTTGATGCATGTGAGAATATTGCAATTGCCAGTTCTGTATAGGGATGTTCAAGGATTTCATTTAGTCCACATTTCAAAATGAAATGACCTGATCTGCACTCTCCAGACTAATGAATGTGCAAATTGCACCACTGCTGTTATCCTTCAGATTTTGTAGTTCTCCGAATGTTGTAATGTTACTCTCAACTCAAAAAAATGTACCAAATGCATATGAAATGCATAATTTAGTATACCCCACTTCTTCCAGGTGCACTGGAAGTATATTGCCCAAGCAACTGTGTCTCAAACCCTGGGTCCCAAATGCTAGGCCAAGAATTGCTCTGTAGCATGAAGAGTTAAATAAAGTGAGACTTCGAAGCGATCTACACTAAGCAGGATATAACTCTTTGAAAACGTTTTGAAGACTGTGTATATAGGGAGTGTGTCCTGGGCCTCAACAGTTGTCACTACTGTTATAAACCGTTTTAAAGCAGTCGTGTAGATCCTGCCTTCATGTGAGCCCTATTGCCAACTGTCTAAGTTGGCCAGTAATACAAATCTCAATGTGGACTTCTTTTTTTACTGCAAGTTAATAAAGAAATGGGATGGGATGGACACACACAAAGTTGAAACAGTTGGATTTGGAGCTTCATCCCACGTACCTGCTTCCCTCGGATTATCCCCGTAGCGCTAAGCTTTTGCCGTTGTTGTTGTTGTTTTTGCTAACGGGCGACAGCAATCCTTTGCGTACCAGGAGGTGAGTTGAAGGGGGGAAATGTAAAAAATCATTAAAAATCAACGAATGACCCAATTCAATTCAAATTTGGTATGCTTAAAGCTCTCCCTAATATATATTAATGTGCCAATTTTGGTGTCTTTATCTTTAAAGCTTACACAGATGTAAGCATTTCTTTAAAATCCTGCTCCTGTGCCCCAGTGGCGGCTCAGAAGATACGCTTAGAAAGCAGGGCTAAATAGGGCGAATCTTTTTGCTTTGAAGCACAATTAAGGCAGGATGCATGGGAGTACTTCACAATAAAAGCAGATTATAAGGTGGAAAACTTCTGAGTCCTTTGCATGCAATTCGCAGTGATTGCACACTGCGTGTGATAAAGCTCATAGACTGATTTTCCATCCCTTGTTCTGTGTGACTAGCTGCCCTCCAATGTTGGGTCTGTTGACGTTAGTGAGATTTAAATAGCTTAAAGGTATGCAGGATTGCCCTGATCATAACATTGTTCCTTTCCCACATACACCACTCTTTCTTTCTTTCTTTCTTTCTTTCTTTCTTTCTTTCTTTCTTTCTTTCCATGGTTTCTGTCATTCTTTCTTAACCCAGAAATGATTCCCATCTGAAACCCACATGCGATTCTTTCATCTGCCACCATGTTCTGCTGTGAGAGGAATTAGAAAACACATACAGAATGTTTTGTTCACTCGGAGGGTTTCTTGTTGATCTCCGCTGCGTATTTGTACAAAGGATCTCCAGAGAATTCTCATGTTACTTCCCTGAACATACAGTTACAGGGCTGAGCAGGAAAAGCGCTGCTGATCGAGGAGAAAAAAATTTCTTTAAAAGAGCATCCCCTTCAAGTAGCAAGACTGGTACTATAAATGGGAGGGGGAGAGATGACTCCCGCCACCACCCCTGTGTTGCAACTGAGTTTTACAAACGAAATCACAATTCTCCCTGAAATTACTAGTGCACTTGAGTCTGCAATCAATTTACTCCATTTTCAATATAGAATTTGACAAGAATGATTTGTTTATGCTGTCACATAAATCAGTCTCGGTAAATTAGGCCTGTCAGAGTTACTTTTTCAGCACTATACTGTGTTCTGCATTTTCAACACCTGTGCGTCTGGGAGGATTGTTGTAAATAGTCTGAAAACCTAACTAGAGCTAAATCTCTAGCACAATGAAATGACACAAACTGTCCGGGCTTCAACTACTGTTCCCGGCTGCAGTCATGCTCCGTTTCAGCCTTCCCCAACCTGGTGCCTTCCAGATGTGTTGGACCAGAATTCTCAACATTCCCCAGCCAGCAGGGCTGACTGAGGAATGCTGGGAGTTGTAGTCTAACACATCGGGAGGACACCAGGTTGGGAAAGCTGCTTTATTGCAATCAACTAGAGTTTTACTGTTGCTTTCATCAGGACCAGGATTGCTTCCTTAGCATCACAGAGTTCCAGGACTGGATTCATCATTATACTGCATACTCTACGACATGACTGGCTCCAGGGAGTGGTAAGGCTGAGCATTTGCCAGGCCCCATTATCAACAAAGGGGCCATCATTTGATGGCAGTGCCATCCTCACTGTTGGGATTGGGCCCAGGCTCCCTAGTTTGGCTTTGGACTCTGATTCAGATTTGGATGTAGAACTGGCAGAAGCCCAGCCAAGACAGGGAGCAGGGGAGGAAATCCCCAAGACTCTCCAGATGTCAGGGATGAATTGCCCCATGGGTTTATTGGGAAAAGGCTCAGGTTCAGAGACCTCCTTCCTCCTTCTCTGTGGCAACTCAGCTTTTGTCAGAGTGGGGAGGGAGCACCGAAACTGACAGATGCCAGAGTTAAGTGGGCAGAGTTGAGAGGAGGTGGGAGGTGGTCCACCAGATTGAATGCCCATCAGAAGTTGGGTCAGGAGGAGCCCAGCAAAAGCATGGGCATGGTGGGAAACCATGTATTTGAGTTGAAAGGCAACTGCCTTGCTTAATTTTTGTGAACTGGCCTAAGAGCTTCAGCTATTGGGCGGTATAGAAATTAAATAAATAAATAAATTTAGCTAATTAGACTTAGAAGATAGCTCCTGGCCTTCACTGATGCTACAGGTGTGAAGAGGTGTTATTAATTGAATAAAGAGTTTGTGGACTGCACAGCAAGTCCCTGCTGCCTCACTATTCAGTGAGAATCCCTGACACTTAGTACAGAGCACAGAGGAAGGTCTGAGGCAGAGCAGGAGAATTCTGAGTTTGCAGACCCTGCTTCTTCCAGGTTAAAGAGATCCACTGAAGTACCTTGCTTGAAGACCTGTGTCCCAAACCCTGGATCCAACACTGCTCTGTAGTGTGAAGAGTGAACTTAATTGAGGTTTCTGTTGTGCTTTGTTGTGAGTCCAGTGTTGCTAACTGGCCAACCCAGCCAGTAAATGGTGCATTCCTTTGGCAACAATTTGTTGGGTCCAAGTTTTGGTGAGCGAAGGATTATGCTTATAACCAAGCGTTATTTGCACGAGAACAGAAGTCGTTTTGGAGGGAAATAAAGCCATGTGGCTGTTTGTTTCACATGCCAGATTCTCCGGGTTTTAGGAAGTAGCTTAGATGGTGAGGATTGATGGCAGCCAGAAACTGGGCTACAAAATATTATTATTAGCAGCACCAGTTGTAGTAGTAATAGTAGCAAAGAAAGAAAGAAAGAAGTAAGCTGAACAAATAATTAGCTGAGTAGTGGGAGCTGAGCAAACACCGCACAAAGCAATAACTCATAGGCTATAACGATGCTAATTACTGCTACAAATCCGGCTTCTTTCTTAATCTGTTTGGCCCTCAGCTTTTCATTTGCTGCATTTCAATTCAGCCCACCCACCTCTTTCGAATTTGAACCCCCCTGCCTCCTTCTGGAGAGTGAATGGCATTCAGCACTTAAGAGACCTTCATGATAGAGTTCATTTGATCAAGGCAGGCCCAATTTACGGCTCCTTCTCCCCAGAGCCTATTTGCTTTGCTAGGATTATGATTTGCTGATGTAATATTGGAACGTCAACAGAAGAAGCCAACGAAAAAGGCGCTTGATTGATGGTACCTTGCGCTTCTCCAAGAGCACCGCTTTGTCAACATCACAGATGATCTTATCCTTTTCAGCCAAAGGGACCATTTGTGAAGTCACGGTGCAAACAAAAGATTTTTTTAACACTGAACCTTTAATGTGTTTTTTTGTAATTAACCATATAGTAATTTTCAGACTCCAGAGAAGTACCTTACTCCTCATACAAAACCTTTAGGTGTTGTTGTTGTTTTAAAAAATACATAATTTGAAAATCTGAAAATAGAAACAGTTTTTAAAATGTAAATATGATCCATAAATTTATGAGCCTGGTTTAAGGCTCATGCTTTTTAATTAAAACAATATTTTTATTAAAATTATGATGATCACTTCCCACAACTCGATTTACACAAATGATACAGAAATCCATAATTAATATAAAAGAAAAAACAAACACCAAAATCAATATAAACCATAATCAGCACAATAATACAAATAAAAATGAACATTAAAACCATCTAAAAATAAGACAATTTGAAAAGTGTTTATCCACAATACATAAAATCTTCCCTGCATCACAGCCTACAATGAATACCACAAAGACAGACTACAACAGTTGGGCCATAACTAATATTCAAATGCCTGGGAAAAGAAATACATTAAAATAAAAGTAAAAATCTGATATTCATACAATTTTTTTAAACAGAACTCTCTAGTACTTTTTTAAAAAAATCTCTTGGATAATGCATAGTTAACTATAGTTAATATTATATTGTTGTTTTGAGAATTAAGGCACTTCTGCTAGCCATTCAAAATGTCACGATAAAACCAGTCCCCCTGCTCTTTGGGCCATTTCTTATGCTGTCTTAGTGTTCTGGTGGCCACTTCTATGAGGCTGCTTCCACGTGATGTTTAGGTAATGTATGTGACAGAAAACCATGTGGAATTGGCCAGGACTGGCCCTAATATTAGGCAGAGTGAGGCAACCACCTGAGGCAGCAGATGCTTGCGGGGTGGGGGCGGGGTGGGTGGAGAGGGGAGGGGAGGGGAGAGGAGGAGCCCTGTCAGCCCTCTGGTCCTTCCACTGTCTTGGAGGATAGAGTTGTATGTACTGTGGAGCCTGTACTGTGTCTTCTAAACTAGCCTACTGCCCTTGGCTGTGGTGGAGGCCCCTATGCCATTGCCAATGTTGAAATAAATTTCAACTGCCAGTCCAATTGGCTTCTGTCCATGAAGGCCACAATTTTGGCCTTTGCCTCAAGCAGCAAAATGTCTTGAACTGGCCCTGGGAGGAGCGTGCAACTTGGTTTCTTCCCATGATCCCGCCTTTGATGCTGGATCTTGGGTTGATGTGCGCACCGCCTACCAGGAGGCAATCACATCTTCTGAGCATTCATGAAGGACCATCCACACGCAATGAATGTGCAACTCACGGCTGTACTGGGCTCAGAGGCCTCTATGCTTTCGATACCAGTGAAAGCACAAGCATGTTTTTCAAGACAGAGGGTGTGGTTCCATTTTAAACCTCCCCCTAGTGCCTTGCCAGCACAATATTCGAACAAAGGCAAGCCAGGTAAAACCCCAATATAGTTCGTCGGGCAAGGGTTACGTCACCACAGCATGTTAACCGAGTTAGCAGGTTTGGCTTTTAGCTGCAGAAGGATATTCTGAGCTGGTCTTGGAGACAGGTCTTCTCTTCTCTCTTCTTCCCTTCCTTTAGGTTGTGCTTCCTCTTTGGGCCAGATTCCTCCCAGGGGATTCTCTCCCATGAAGGCCCCTCGTCTGCAGGGATTTCTAAGAGTGCTGAGGCAAACAGGTGTCTTCCAGCTCCCTCACCTATCCAGCCCTCCTTCTTCCTCTTCCTCCTCCTCCTGATTCACCCCCATCCCACCCCCGGATTTCCTGCAGGAGGACCTGCTGCTTTTTCGGAGGCCCAGGCAGGTGACCCTTACTCTGTTTAATTATCTGCAGGTTCTGATTTCCCAGTTTTCTCAGGAGTCGTGCTTTTCTCTTTCTCCTCCTGAATTATAAGTTAGAAACCCAATGATCCCATCTGAAGAACATAAGAAGAGCCTTGGTAGATCAAACCATGGGTTCTTCTGGTCCAGCATCCTGTTTCTACAGTGGCCAGATTCCTCCAGGAAGCCCCAAAGCAGGACATGGGCAGTAGCCCTCTCCTGCTGCTGCTTCCCATCAACTAGTCAACTAATGGCATACTGCCTCTGAATCTGAAAGGTGCATGTAGCCCTCAAGACCAGCAGCTGCTGATACTCATCCTCAGTTGGTCACATAGGGAAATGCAAAACTGACTGGTAACCTTCCTGAAAGTGCATTTATTTATTTATTTATTTATTTATTACATTTGTATACCGCCCAATAGCTGAAGCTCTCTGGGCGGTTCACAAAAATTAAAACCATAATAAAACAGCCAACACGTTAAAAGCACAAATACAAAATACAGTATAAAAAGCACAACCAGGATAAGAACCACGCAGCAAAATTGATATAAAATTGAAATACAGAGTTAGAACAGCAAAATTTAAATTTAAGTTAAAAGTAAGTGTTAAAATACTGAGAGAATAAAAAGGTCTTCAGCTGGCGATGAAAGCAGTACAGTGTAGGCGCCAGGCGAACCTCTCTGGGGAGCTCGTTCCACAGCCGGGGTGCCACAGCGGAAAAAGCCCTCCTCCTAGTAGCCACCTGCCTCACTTCCTTTGGCAGGGGCTCACGGAGAAGGGCCCCTGTAGATGATCTTAAGGTCCGGGCAGGTACATATGGGAGGAGGCGTTCCTTCAAATAACCTGGCCCCAAACCGTTTAGGGCTTTAAATGTCAATACCAGCACTTTGAATCGGGCCCGGACCTGGACTGGCAGCCAATGAAGTTGTAAAAGGACTGGCGTGATGTGATCTCGCCAGCCAGTCCCTGTTAGTAAACGGGCTGCCCTGTTTTGTACCAGCTGAAGCTTCCGGACCGTTTTCAAAGGCAGCCCCACGTATAACGCATTGCAGTAATCCAAACGAGAGGTTATCAGAGCATGGATAACTGTAGCTAGGCTATCACTGTCCAGATAAGGGCGCAGTTGGTATATCAGCCTAAGCTGATAAAAGGTGCTCTTTGCCACTGAGTTCAGCTGTGCCTCAAGTGACAGTTCTGGATCGAAGAGCACCCCCAAACTACGGACCCGATCGTTTAGGGAGAGTGCAACCCCGTCCAGGACAGGGCAAACATCACCTCGCCGGACAGATGAACCACCCGCTAACAGTACCTCCGTCTTGTCTGGATTGAGTCTCAGTTTGTTAGCCCTCATCTAGTCCATTACCGTGCCCAGGCACTGGTTCAGAACAGTCACTGCCTCACCTGGGTTTTCTCTCTCCCCACCCCCCCTCTCTCAAACACACACACGCACACATACATTATGGTAAGTTACTCAGTACAACATGTTTCCCGACTTTTCTCTCGAGTGGCGGAGTATATGTCCTGCTCCCAATGAAGTACGTGGTGATATTTTCACCATCTTTGCAAGGAGCTTGATCATGCCCTTGGCCGTGCATGGCAGGTGAATAGCCACATTATGGCTCTAATGTCTCCAAAGGAGACATTATATTCTACAGGGTTAATAATCCATGCACTAAAGAAGGATTTACAAGATGGACTATAACAGCTCCTAAGGTAGCCATTACTCTCTGTGGGTTAATAATTTGTGTTTTCAAGATTAGTGTTAATACCTCAGTAGAGAACGTAACTACCTCAGAGCCTGCAACAAGCCCTTATTGACACGCAGGTAATGGTAACGCAGGCTAAATAAGTATACCAAAAAATAACAACAACAGCCAAATTTAAGTGACAAAGAGATGCAGGTAAATGACTCCTATTTTACAAAGAGAAGCATACAGGTCTCTTGTTACAGAGAAGCAGAAGTCTTGGGATGATTAATAGCTCAGATGAATAGATACACAGCTACAAAGTGAACATGCAAATGCATTTGGATAATCAGACGATTGAAATAATACTTCAGTTGCTACTATTTGATATGTAGCTCTCCAAATATGCCAGGGGTTGGTACAGATCGCTGTAATGACGTATAAGTTGTCCAATGAGCTCATGAACCAATACTGACTCAAATAGGCTCGATGCAGCTGTTAGGTACAGGGGCTGCCCAGCTGCACGCCGGTTCCACACCAGCTGCAGCCACAAGGAAGAGGGGGATGCCGTGCTCGGGGACGGGCGTCTGCTTTAAACAACCAGCATGTCGTTGCAGGGCCCAGGAGGCCGGTGTGTTGCTGACCCCTCTGACCTGGTCACAGCCTCTTGCACACCTCCACACAATACAGCCCAATAAGTCCACATTCCCGGAAGGCTCGCAACCTCCCCGTCAATAAACAGTGGGCACAGACCAGAGGGCTGCACCCAGTCCAGTCTCCCCAGGGCCTTTCCCACACATAACCCCAATTGTTTGGGGGTGCACAGCAGCATCTTTGAACTGTGCAGGATGTACCAGTGGAACCCAATTGTCATGTCAAGTGATTTTAAATGTGGATGAGAGTGGGGGGTGGGGAATGTATCATTCGACTTCTGATAAGGTCCTTGAGAGCCCTGGTGCAAAGCTGCCGCACTATTCCTGCTTTTGCAGTTCTGTCAGCCTAGGAGATGATGCTGAAGCAGCCTTTCCCTCCCTCCCTCCTTCCCTCCCTGTGTGTGTGTGTGTGTGTGTGTGTAGGAAGAAAGTGGAGTGAACAGTCCTCGCTGCAAGAATGCCTCCCAGTGTGTGACTAATCAACCCCCACAAGGCTTCATACTTGTTTATTCCAGTTAGACTCTTCTGGTTCATATCAAAACACAACAGCCAGTTCTCTTAATTCATCTCCATTTTCTGAAGTGGCAAGTGAAGCAAATGTCTCGATAAAAATGTTCCTTTTATCACTCGATGCCACCGTGACCAAATTTTCCTTTCCAGAATAACAGATGACTCTGTGTGTGTGTGTGTGTGTGTGTGTGTGTGTGTGTGTGTGTGTGTGAATTGTACAGAATTGTAATAATAGTAAGGATGTTGGTGGATACAATTTTTAATCAAAAATCTCTCCCCCCCCCCATGAACCTTTACCGCTAAACATCAAGTCCAACATGCAAGATTTTCTGCAGCAACCTTGCCATCAAAAGTTTCATTCCATTCACAGCATTGCATTCAACTAATTTATCCCATAGACCCACCCATGGAGATGCTACAAATTGGATTTAAATTAAGTTTCATTCTAAACACATACATGCCAGTCATAACAAAACAGTGACAAATTAGCTTATTCCATTTTGACGCATCGTACAGGATCAGCTTGAGCTACAGCCTCCAGCCTGGGGCTGGTTTCCCAAAGGTCAGGTATTTAAGGAAAAGGCTTACACACACAGTAGGGTAACTATCAGCTGATTGGTGTGCTTTACTATAGGAAAGAACCAATTGGAAAATAAAGTGTAAATACATGGAAAAGCATATTTTATTTAATCAGGTCATGTCTGAAGAGGTAAAAGCACAGTATAAACCAGTAGGGAATAGATATTTATGCATTCTTACCATTTTGAATATCAGACTATTTTAGTATGGAAAAGGATTTCAAGGGTCACCTGGCCGTACCACATGTATATACAAAGACAATGTCTCCAGTTCCAAAAACACAGTGTTCACCAGTTTTAATGTGCAGCAGGGCATAACTCAAACCCTGGTATTTGATCTGAAGTTTACATGCTGCAAAAGCAAAGCTTCCGCTTAGAAAAGTATATTTCTAGTCATTGGGGTTGGAAAGCAAAGTTGGCAACATTTAATAAAGATTTAGAAATGAAAGTATTTATTTATTGGACTTGTGTGCTGCTCTGTAGTTGATTTCAGGGCAGTTTACACAATACTTTTCATTTATCTAGTTATTTATTATAACATTTTACAACCACGCTTCATCCTTGCAGATACCAAAGCAGTATACAAGTATTATTAAAATAATACACAATACAATAAAAGCACTAAAAGAACATCAAAATAAAAACAAAGGCAGCAAATACAATTTAATAGGCAAAAATAATTAACATGCTTGCATAAAGAAAAAGGTTTTGGTTTTGGCTGGAGCTGAAACAATTCCAACATTGGCACCAGTTGCATCTCCTTGCTGTACAGTTGTGGTGCCCCAAGCCAGGAGGCTCTCACCCTTGTTGGCACATAATTGAGTACTTTGAGGAGAGGCTCCCCTGATGTATCATACTACCATCTGTCAGGGATGCTTTAGGGTGGATTCCTGCATTGAGCAGGGGGTTGGACTCAATGGCCTTATAGGCCCCTTCCAACTCTGCTATTCTATGATTCTATGATGCTACTGAGCCACTGGCAGGCTGGTATAGATGCAAGTGCTCCTGCAGGTATCGGGGTCCTAAGCCAGTTAGGGCTTCAAAGGAGAACCTCCAATGCCTTGAACTGGGCTCAGAAGGGAGTGGGCAGAGCCAGGGCAGCTCCTTCAGAATCGTTGTGATATGATTCTATCTGGCTGCACCAGTTACAATTCTAGCCATTGCATTCTGCACTAGCTGATCTTTCTGGGTTGTCTTCAAAGGCAGCCCCATCATGCACAGCACTTTACAGTAATCCAATTGGAGGGTTACCAGAGTATGAACCACTGTGGCCAGGCTTTATCAATACAGGTCATGCCTGGTGAACCAGCCAAGGTCAATAAAATGTACTCCTAGCCACCAAAACTACTGAGGTCTCAAGGTACAATGTTGGATCAAGGAGTACTCCACACCTGATCTCAGTACAAGCAAGTTGGTGCAAAATCAGGCAATCCTTTAGAAACGTCGGTCCCAAACCATTTAGGGTTTTTTAGGTAAGTGCCGTAATCTTGAATTGGGCTCAGAAATGTAGTGGCAGCTAGTGAAACTTTGTCTAATACGAGCATGCTTTGGTCTCAAAGCATGGTCCCAGTTAGCAATCTAGCTGTTTTATTTAATACTAGCGGAGTTTGCGAACTGTATTCAAAGGTAGTCCCACCTGTAACGCAATTCAGTAGTCCAGATGGACAATTCCAAGTGCATGGATAACAACCATGCCAGATGGGCTAGACAGGAACTTGGCCTTGGTGTGAGGAACTAATGGCCCCATTAGGTCCAAATGTAAAGCTAGATATGACATTAACAATTGTGCAAATTTTGAAAAACTAAATATTAGGAATGCTGCCACCATTGTGGGCTCTCCCACCCTAGAGGCCTTCAAGAGGCAGCTGGACAACCAATTGTCAGGTATGCTTTAAGGTGGATTCCTGCATTGAGCAGGAGGTTGGACTCGATGACCTTCCAACTCTACTATGTGAACTCTTCTGTGATCTCATCCAGAGTGGGATTCTGCCTGGGGGTTAGGAGCAATATAACCCTTAGCTCCCTACTGTGGTCCTGACCGAGATTAAGCCGGGGTGGGTGAGTGGCGGCTGCTATTTGCACCAGGAAGAGTAAACTTCCTTAGATAATGTGACAGTGGGGTAGTTCCCCAGCGGTCCTCTTATGGCTACAAGTCTTTGCCTCTTCTGCTCCCATTTCCCAGCTTTCATTCTTTGCTTTCTGCCCTGTTCTTGAAATCCTCAAATGTTGTAGGCAGAATAAAATAATGCAAAGTAGAGCAATATGTGCAAATTTGTTGGATTTATGTTTATTTGTGAGGGAATGGCAGGGCTAGAAGGGATATAGAAGGGATATAAATAACACTTCTAACAGCAACAGAGAGCCTTGGAGCAAACAAGCTACAATTATGAGGTTTATTTTTGTCTTCTGCCTTAAATATGATGGAATATAATATAGACGGAGGCTTTGCATTGGTGTGATTTCCAAACACACTTGCACCATATATTATAGATGGATCCAAATCCCTCTCCAAACCACCCTCTCCCCCACTTGCCAAGGGATAACACATAATTAGATTGGCTTGTTTGGCTTTGCTCATCAGGGCAGGGCCCTGGCTAGTTTTAGAATTTCAAGGCAGCCAGAATGGGTCAGAAGCAAAGGGAACAGAGTGAATCTGATACTACTCCGAAGAGGTCTTGGCTTGTTTCCAAATCAATCAGAGGGGGTGGAGGGAAGCAACAGGCATCACAAAGAGATCCTAACAGTTACCATGGCTGAAATATCAATTGTGGTGAGATCAAATGCTTGCAAAGAAAGGGATCTGGAAGCTGTGTATTTTTTAAATAGGGGACAGTGCATCATTTCAAAGTTACTGTGGGATGTGTTTGGGAAGAGACATTTTCAGTAAACAGCCCTTTTCTACTTGTAGGTAAGAAATCTGTAACAGGTTAATGTTAATCTGCTACAGGCATCATTAAGTGGTCATTCACACAAATACCACCTCTGCACACTGTTAAAATGCAAGGGATGAGACATGTCTACTGAGGGATTTGCTTTCCTTGTCTCTCAGGTAGCAACAACCATGCCCAGGCTTGCAGTCCCCGAATGTGTGTCTCGCTACAAGCACTGCTTAATCCTAAAAAGTGCAGATGAGAAAGATGAGATGAGTTTTCAGAAGTTCCTGACCAATTTTTGTAAGAGAGGGGCTTATCTTAAGTTGCTGCTTCAACTATTCCCTTAGGAACAAATCCGTCCCATTAGCACTTTGCTGGAACTGCCACTATAAGAGCCATGACAACCACCTTCAGAGTCATGGTGGTGGCCCAGCATTAAATCTGTTTTAGTTAATAATAGAGGATCCAGCAGTTTTTCTTTGAATCCCAGTGGTCATTGGTGTTGGGCTATTGTTCTACGGCAGTATGTGGCTAAAGTGTTGGACTTCATTCAGGAAGAACTGGGTTCAAGTCCCCATTCAGCCATGAGGTCCAATCCATAGGTTGCCAATACAGGCTGGTTGACTGCTCCCCCATAGATAAAATTCCCTGCGCACAGAAAATGAAAGTTTAATTTCCTATTTTGCATGTCATATGAACACTTTGTGCAAGCTAAGGAAAGCATTCAATTTTGCCTTTTGTTGTATTATGAAAGCCACTTTGAACATTTTTGAGGAAATCATATAAAACAAGGACAGAACCACAGCTCACATAATCTTACAACAGACCATGGATTATGTGAGATCCAAGGGTTTTTAAGCCTCGCATAACCCACAGTGACTGGGTTTGGACACAATGACAACTCCCAGTTGGGGGTTGAATATACAAAATGTCAACCGGTACACAGCGGCATGTGTCACTGCTCACAGTGGTTTAAATGACCCACAGTGAGCCATATTGATTGTGTGAACCAGCCCTCAACTTTGCTTACTCCCGATTTGGAGTTGGGCAATCCATCAACCCGTACAATTAAAATATATAATTCCTCCCCAGCCTTCCATGTGATGATCTGTTAGAGCCACACCCCCCCCCCAAAGAAAATGCCCAGTTTGCTGACACAAATCCTGGCTGCCCTCTATCACCACTCATTGTGACTGTCTCTGATTCTTCATCTAATCAGAGAACGTGGAAAGAACAACTCAACCCCTCTTTTTAAACGGATGCAATTCTTAGTATTGCTATTCTAAAATAGGCATAATAATAAATTTCACTCAGTGGGAGAATACTAATTTGTATGCACCACAACTGTTAGAATGAAAATCAGTTCAGACCCCAATGACTCTTGTCAGGCCTTGTTAAAGTGTATCAAAATTCCTGTGTGAAGACAGTAAATAATCCAGGGGACATCATTTGGAAAACCAAGATGGTAATTAGGATTTGAAATCCAGCTGGATTATGCCTTTTGCCAGCAACCACAACGGGCCGTGGAAAACCACCGTGTTATAGAAGAGCAACTCTCTTGGATGCCGGCGTAATATAGTGGGGGGCAGTTGTGGGGGCAGTGTGGGGAGGGGGGGAATAGTTGGTCGTGAGCTGCTGCTGCTGGAATCCCATTGCAATTAACGAGTACAGGAGTCTGTTGCGAAACAAGACCAAGCAACCACTGTATATCAGAATGTAAATACAAGTCTGTGCATTAATAAAACAATAAGTGAAATGAATAATTTACCAATGCTTGCCTTTAAAAAGAGAGAGAGAGAGAAGGTTGGACGGAGATTTCCATTCAACCTGGGCTGAATTCTCTCCCCCACCCCGCCCCGCCCCTTCTGTTCACAGGCCATGCTCCAAAGAGTGGCACGCTTACCTTACCATGCTCACTGCAATCCCAATTAACACTTCTTCCAAACTGAATTTAGGTGTTCTTTCCCCCCCTCTTCCTTCCTAATGAGGTTTTTCCCTCCCTGCTGTCTTGATACAAAGCTTTATGCTGTATGAGTGTGTTCATATGGTGCTTGAGTGCATTATCTGACCTTGATTGGTGTTTTGGGAGCCAGTTAAATAGATTACATAGAGGTTACCTTGACAACTGTCTTTGCTGATTTAGCAATGCAGTTCATTCTTGAGCACAAGACTCTCTGCAACGGTGGAATTCCACTGACTTCATATTAATCATTAACACAATGTTCTAGGGAGGCTTTGCCGAACTAGCAATAAGGATTGTATTGAAATGATTTTCGTTTTTGTTTTGTTTTGTTTTTTTAAAAAAGTAAATATTATAGATCAGCCTTTGCTATTAACATGAAATGCTTGTTCACCCCAAACATTAATGTTGGGGTGAGCATTTTGTCTTCTCTGTCTCCGGCCCAGTTTTTACATTAATAGTAGAATAATAAATCAGATGGGGGAAGATGGTCCTTGAGATGGCATATCCTGTTTGAGATTCATTCTTTTAGATTTCTGCAGTAAGCCCCTATCACAAACAGGTAAATGCAACCCTGTCTAGGACCAGGAGCTGAGAGTGATGAGTTTACTCCTAATATGGATTGGTGAGAACTGTTTAGAACTAGGTTCTAATGCCTACAGGTGTTAAAACTAAGACATAGAATCATAGAAAAGTCCATCTATTTCTCATCGCAGAAGGATGGTCAAGGCAGTGACCAAAGGAGGCGGGGAAGGAACTCCCCTATAGCATAGAACTGGGAGAAGGAAGAGATGCCATCAAAACAATGTTGGATGATCTTTTGTACCCAGTAGCTTATCTCTTTGCATCTAGTGTTATTAAAGCAGTATTTAGAGGAGATTTTCGAAATTCCTGCTTGAGTGAAACATCTGCAGAATTTCAAGAGAAGCGAAAAAAAATTTCTTAGTGGGGTTTTCACACACTCCTAAGGGGCTTTTGTAATACACCAACAGGTCCTTCACATTTTTGTACCCTGCCTTGCTGCTGCCAGCTAATACTTATATCAGCAACTCTTTCTAAATTCAGTACCCAAGATTAGGGAGGTTTCCAACTATTGCTGTGAGCGGTGTTGGTTGTCTGCAACAGAAAACATGATGGGGGAAGTCCCTTCAAAAAGTAGGGGCGGGGATGTTACTTTCTATGTTTGTACTGTTTTAGAGCTACCATTACTGTTTTAGCACAATAGTTTAAACATACCAACCTGGTTCAGATGACACCAAAGACCACCATGGCTTCATTTACGTGCAGGGACTGTTACATTGTGACTGGTGCCCTGGCTCGTTGAGTTGTGCAAGTCCAGGCTGCAGGGGTTTGATTGAGGATTACACAACCCTCAAATAACCCATGGCTTGTTTTAGGGCTATTTGAGGGTTGTCTAACCCTCAGACGCTCCCTGCTGCCTGAGTTTGCATGACATGACAAACCATGGCAAGCCAAGTGCCTGTGGAACGCCATGCAAAAATGGTGCTGTGGGCGCCCAGCATAACATAGCTGCCCCTATGGATATATTAAGCCTAAAGTGGGCTGTCATGTTGAGCGAACTAGGTTCTTCTTCGTGGTCTCTATGCATCACACATATGGGCTTTGTGCCTGCGCAGAGACCGAACCGGAACCTACTATAGCTGAGTGGAACGTTTTTGGCGGGAACCCCTCCCCCACGCTACCACGCATGTCCACGGGGTTCCCGCCCTTACCTCAGTTCTTCGTCGTCCGCCATTGTGCTTAGACATAGAACCAAAACCTCTTAGCGTTTTTCTCTAGAAATCTTTCTTACCTATTTCAATCTTCAAATCTTCGTCTTTTTCCTCATTCTTCACTCTTTTTCCATCTATTCTGCCTAAAAAAAAAAAAAAAATTATTGTTAGTTAGATTCTCCTCAGCGACTTCGGTCGCGGTGCCTAGCATGGCAGTAAAGGCCCCATTTTGCAAATGTGTGAAATGTGGAGCTAAGCTCCCTCCAACTGACGGGCACTCTCTGTGCATTTTGTGCCTAGGTGAAGGCCATAAAGTAGAGGCTTGCCATCATTGCATGGCCTTCACCAAACAAACTTGAAAAAATAGAGCCGACCGTCTTTGCTCTATACTCTGGGAAAAAGCCCTCAGGGCCACAGACAAGGCCTCCAACACCACAAGGATGGACAAAACGGCAACCAATAAGTCCGTTGATGACCGTTGCACTGAGGTGCGCGAGCAATCCAGAGCGGCTAATAGGGCTCAGATACCCCTAACGCCTGGACGGTCACTGGCGAGTTCCGTGGCAAAGAAGATCTCCAAAAAGGCCCGGACTCCCAAATCTTCTTCAAAAATGGAGATGAAAAAGAAGAAGAAGAAGAAGAAGAGAGACACGGAGAAGTCCTCTTTAGGGCATTCCGAAATGTCTGAGCCACCTAGGAGCCAGTCTACTCCTCCCACGGTACCGACCGCTTCGATGCCGAGACCTCTCTCGGTATCGAGATCCCAGTCGCTACTGACGGCTACGCTACCGACGCATCCTCCCAGCCTATCGGAGGGCGAGCTGCGTGATTCGGCTTCAGCAGCCTCTTTTCGAGAGCCGGCCAGGCCTCAAGAGCTTCAGGGATTAATCCCTTTACCACCCTCACCAAGGCGCACACCAAGGCGTGAATGGGACGGAGTATCTCAATACTCTGATCCCCAATCAAGATATGTATATTACGAGTGGGATCGCTACCGACCACAACAATATCTCCAGGAAGACCAAGGTCGTTACCAGCACGAAGAGTACTATGCGCACCCTCCACCGACATCGAGGGTATGCCTTTTACCGTTGCCTCCGCCTTCCGTCCACCAAATGTCTACGGTGTCGACCCCTTGACACTGTACACAGTCTGCAGTACCAGCCGCTGCGGCTACAACGGTGCGGACGCAGGAAGAACACGACTTGCAGGTAGTTACCTTATCCTCACCTGAGGATAATTATCCTTCCGACTCTGACTCGGCAGTATCAGCTACGCCATCGATACCGTCGCCAGAAGATGCGATCCATGACAAAGACCCTTCTTCGCCTTCTGACGATATGGTCAGAATGGCCCAAGCGTTGGGATTGGACATCCAACAGACTGATGAATCGGTAATTGATCCGATTTATGATGTCTTCCAATCCACGACCAACCAGCGACTAGCCATTCCTCTTCCTCATGCTTTAAAACAAACAGCTCAGCTGTCATGGAAGGCGCTGGCTGCGACTCAAGCAACATCTAAAAGGCTAGAGACCCTTTATCGGGTCCAAGAAGGGGATGTAAAGTTTTTGGTCCAACATCCTAAGCCAAATTCAGTAGTGGTGGAGTTGGCGCAAGGTCAGTCCCAGAAGGCTCATTCGGCGCCTGTGGACAGAGAGGGCAGGAAGTTAGACCACACGGGTCGGAGGATCTACTCTTCATCCTCCTTAGGTATCAGGGCATCAGCTTATGAGGCTACTATGGGCCGTTACCAGCTCTTCCTCTGGGAGAAAATGGGATCACTGTGTGAACATCTCCCAGAGGACAAGAAGGAGTTGGCTCGGGTCTTTCAAAATGAAGCCTCAGCCATAGCCAGGCAGCAATTGTCGACAGCGCGACACCAAGTAGACTGCCACTCAAAGTCGATGATGGGAGCCGTATCCTTGAGGAGACATGCCTGGCTAAGGTCGGCCAATCTTGCTCATGACACCAAAGCCAGAATTGAGAACATGCCTTTCGATGGCGAGGGCTTGTTTAATAGCAAGACGGACGAGACCTTGGACTCTATATACAAGGCTCGTACAACGGCCAAAAAGATGGGTTTCTCTGCTCCGCCTGCCCAGTACAAGACAAGACGGTGGACAAGACCGCCTGCTCAACAACAGCAGCAGCGACCTTATTATCAAGGCCAACAAAGACAGCAGCAGCAACAGCTCCAGAGGAAACGGCCTTATCAGTCCAGATTCCAACAAGACAAATGTCAGCCTGACTTCACTAAAAAGCAGCGGGTTTGACTCCTCGGCCCCAGATCCACCTCCCTTTGCGAACCGCCTATCACCATATTACCATCAATGGGAGTCAATAACATCGGACTCCTGGGTGCTCACTATCATCAACTCGGGGTATGCCATCGAGCTCGATGTCCTTCCTCCTTCTTCGGGGGTGAAAGTAATGACGCCATCCTGTCCTCTGCTTCTCGAGGTACAGACCCTGCTATCGAAGGGAGCCATCTCTCCCGTACCCGCAGAGGAACTCAACCAGGGGTTTTTCTCACGCTACTTCACGGTCCCGAAAAAAGATGGAGGTCTTCGACCGATCATGGATTTAAGGCAATTAAACAAATTCATCACCCCGAGGAAGTTCCATATGACAACAGTTACTTCTATTCTACAGCTCCTACACAGAGGAGTTTGGTTCGCTGTGGTGGATCTGAAGGATGCGTACTTCCATATCTCCATCAGGAAGTCACATCAAGCTTACCTATGATTTTCAATCGGTGAATCCCAATTCCAATTCACCGTTCTTCCTTTTGGCTTGGCCATGGCTCCGAGGGTCTTCACGAAGGTGATGGCGGTGGTGTGCACCCTACTAAGACAGAAAGGGATTTACATATATCCGTACCTGGACGATTGGCTTTTGGTAGCGGACAACAGCGACATGCTCCAGAGGGACATTTCAACCACCCTCACCTGTTGGACTCGTTGGGTCTGTGGGTCAACGAGGAGAAATCCATCTTGACCCCACAGCAGAGACTGGACTTTATAGGGGTGACCCTATCTTCTCAAGACGGGAGAGCGTACCTGCCTTTGACCAGGGCGAGCACTCTTCAAGATCTAGCCATCGCTACTGAAAGCCGTCGGAAGGTCTCGGCATGGACGATTCAAAGGCTATTAGGTCTGATGGCAGCAACTACAGCAGTCATCAGGTTCGCAAGACTCAGAATGAGGATCTTGCAAGCCTGGTTTCTAAGAACATTCGACCTTCGACACGACGCCCGACGAGCTTACCTGTCAATCCCGAAGCAAGTAAGAGCATCCCTGAAATGGTGGTTTTCGATGGCGACGCTCCTACAAGGAGTTCCCTTCCAGCCAGAAACTCCTTCGGTAATGATCACGACGGATGCATCGTTGATCGGTTGGGGAGCACACTGCGACTCTCTCACTGCTCAAGGCTGGCCTCCTTCTCAAAGGGAATATCACATCAACCACTTAGAACTTTTAGCGGTGGAGAATGCGATAAAGACCTTTGGACAGATCATCGAAGGCCGAAACATCCTGGTCGCGATGGACAATACCACCGTAGTGGCATACATCAACAGACAGGGTGGAACGAGGTCACACCCTCTGAACCGATCGGCACTCAGAATTTGGAACTGGTGCATAAAGAGAAATACTTACCTGACTGCAATCCATGTAGTGGGGAAGGAGAACGTCATCGCGGACTCCCTAAGCAGGTCCTTCCACGTCGACGACAAATGGGAGCTCGATACCGAAGTCAGGGACGATCTCTTTCGGTACTGGGGCCGCCCTGCTGTTGATGTCTTTGCTACCGAAGAAAACGCAGCTTGTTCCAGGTTCTGCAGCAGAGCAGGAAGAGGAAAGCACTCTCTAGGAGACGCTTTCACCAGGACTTGGAAAGGAAATCTTCTGTACATCTTCCCACCTTTTCCACTGTTAACCAAGGTACTGGCCAAGATCCAGACGGACGGGTCGGATTGCATCCTCATCACACCGTGGTGGCCTTGACAGACGTGGTTCTCCCATGCCCTTCAACTGTCGAACGGGGACTACATCAGACTCCCGTTGATACCGACGCTGCTGTCTCGGCACCAGGGCAGGGTTCGACACGCAGATCTGTCGACCCTCAAAATGACAGCGTGGAGGATAATGACCTTTCTACCTCTCGAATTAACAATTTGACTGTAGACCATATTTTGTTCTACAAGGAAGTCTTACAAGACGAAGTGGCAAAGATTTCAGAAGTTTGCTTCAGAGAATAATCAACCATTGGAATCTTGCCCTATATCTTTGATTCTTCTATACTTATTGACTCTTTATCAGCAAGGTCTCAAACTCACTTCAATTAGAGTTCACTTAGCTGCTATTACTGCTTATCATCGTGGCATGGATGGTTTTTCACCATTCACACATCCAACAACCAGGAAATTTCTAAAAGGACTTAAAAATACGATACCAACAGTAAAGTATATCGTTCCACCATGGAGCCTATCAGTGGTGTTACAGGCATTGACAAAGAAGCCCTTCGAGCCCATGGCCTTATCTGACCTTAGGCTTCTAACATTCAAGACTGTCTTTTTAGTAGCCATCACTTCTGCTAGACGTGCAAGTGAGCTTAGAGCTCTCAGGATGGATGCTCCTTACACTATCTTTCACAAGGATAAGGTTGTATTACGCACAGACCCTGCCTTCTTGCCTAAGGTAGTGTCACCCTTTCATCTGTCCCAATATATCACTCTACCAACTTTCTTCCCGAATCCTACAACACCTGTTGAGTCTTCTTTACATACACTTGATGTTAGGAGAGCTCTTGCCTTTTACAAGGCTAGAACAGAGAACTTTAGAAAAACAAAGCAATTGTTTATTTGTTATGGAGAGCCTTCCAAGGGACTCCCTGTGTCTTGCCAGCGACTGTCACGCTGGATTGTAGAAACAATTGAACTTGCCTACTCTATCTCCAAGTTAGACCTTCTAAAACCTGTGACAGCTCATTCCACTAGAGCCGTTGCAACATCTGTTGCTTTCAGCAGAGGTGTTCCCTTGACAGAAATCTGTAGAGCTGCAACGTGGTCCACTCCATCCACGTTCGTTAAACACTACAGTTTGGACACCCGTGCGAGGCAGGACTGCTCGTTTGGAAGGACAGTGCTCTTGGAGATCCTCAGATGATGCACCAACCCACCTCCAAAGGTATGTCAGCTTGCTACTCACCCATATGTGTGATGCATAGAGACCACGAAGAAGAAATGCAGGTTGCTTACCTGTAACTGTAGTTCTTTGAGTGGTCATCTATGCATTCACACAACCCACCCACCATCCCCACTTGGTGGTGTGAGACTTACAAATGACACAGTTATATGTGGAATGTACTTTATTGAAATTACACTCATGTTTATGGGGGCACAATGTCGGACTCCTGTAAACTGAGGTAAGGGCGGGAACCCCATGGACGTGCGCGGTAGCGTGGGGGAGGGGTTCCCGCCAAAAACGTTCCACTCAGCTATAGAAGGTTCCGGTCTGGTCTCTGCGCAGGCGCAAAGCCCATATGTGTGAATGCATAGATGACCACTCGAAGAACTACAGTTACAGGTAAGCAACCTACATTTACTGTCATTACTGTAATACTTTCTTCTGGCTATACAGATACTCTGAACAGGAATACCATTCCATCGGTGTTTATTGGGGCAGGGGAAAAGTCTAAAATTCCACGTTTTCAACAGGAGTTAAGTATCTTGTCCCAACAGTGGTATGTAAAACTGCCGTATTTGCTTTGGTAACTGAAGTCTCTGCTCAGGAGAGATACACAATTTAGTTTGCCCAGAGAGTGATTTATCTCACTTCCCTTTCTGTTAGCGAGAGCTGTCCTTCCAGGTCAAGGTTGAAGACAGTGCTGTGCTCACTAGCAGAGCTGGTGCTTTGATATTCTACATAGTACTACCGGGCCCAAGGATAAACAAACAGCTCATTTTTTTAGTGCTTCAAAGTAAGATTTATTGGCTTTTTGTGAGAAAAATAATCTTCCCAAGAACAAAGGAAGAGGAAAGGGAGAAGAAAGGAAGCAACAAAATCTGTACAAGCCAAAATGATGAGTTGAATCATGCAACAGATTTTTCTGTTTGGCCAGAAAGGCTAGGTGACACAGGTGAACTAGCCCAACCAAAGAAGGGCCAAGCTGCCGTTCATTCTTTCACTGGATTGCCTGAAGGGTCACTCACAGGTGAGAGAAGAGTGGGGGACCAGTCTTGCTGTCCCAATCTTTCCAGCAGCCTTCCCCAATTTGGCACCCTCCAGATGTCCAATTCTCAGCATTCCTGGCCCTTAGCCCTCCCTGTGGATGAGAGTTCAAGTCCCAAACATCTGGATGGCACAGGCTGTACTAACAAGCTCCATTGCCACAGACACCCATTTTCAGACACCTCTTTTGCATGAAGGTTGGCATTGGAAGGCATTGGAAGCTGGCATCCTTCAGACTTGATCTAGGAGCCTGCACCTCATCTACACATTCTTTCATCTCCAGCTCCTGTAGTTCTTAGCAGGATTGGCTGGTCGAGGATTTATATAGTCAAGGATTTATATGTATCTGACCACCCGATGAGCTGTTTCAATGGGACATTAATATCCTTGGCATGAGTGTGATCTCCTGGAGAAAATCACAGTCTCAATCTTTGCTTGCTCCTCTGTGAGACATCACTTTTTTTCTTTATATAGACTGTAGAAAAGGAACAATTCAGAGGCATATCATCATAGAATTCTACAGGGGTTAATGCTCACCTAGGGTTACATGAAATAATCCTCCAGGTGGAATTACACAGTAAAATAACCCATGTCACCCTCACAGTCGGAACAACAGAAGAATTAGCTGCAGTGCTCAAATTGTATCTCACCATCCAGAATCTGAAGGCATGCTGGAGAGGAGGGCTTCCTCTGAGAATTGGTGAAGTGGCCTCCCCTCAAGAGGGAGCAATTGCAGCGAACCATGACATGCCAAGGCACTATTCCTGGATTTGGAGGGTCTGCCTTCAAAACAGAGTTGGGGCTCAAGATCTCTTTTTAATTACACATCGTCCCATAGATAGATTTAGCAGTTGTGTGGTATTTTTCAAGGTCCTCCAGTCTTTGTATGTACTCAGGGAGAATGTTAAAAACGGCACCAGAGGCTATTCTAAAGCCATACTTTCTGGAACTTTTGCTGACCTGCTTTCTGTTGACAACCTGGAATAGGCCTAGAAACCCAAGTGTCCATGATCACATCATTGCTTGCAGGAGCTAGAGTGGCCATGTGCCCTTTTTGACAGATGACAGTCCTCTGTTTGAAGAGTTCCCTGAAGACTTTCCTCTGTTTGAAAGCATCCTCTACTTGAAAGGCTGTGCTGTTCAATTCTGGTTTAAAGATAGCTGTAAGAACTGCTTCCCCTCAACAGTTAACATGTGGAGAGCAGACAGAGCAGACAGACACACCAGTCACCTGGTCACGGTTCTAAGCTGCACAGTTTTGAGATGCACTGCATTCCTATTTAAATTATAATAATTATTTCGAAATGTGTATCACCCTCTCTCTATAAGTTAGCATTGGAAATCGGTGCAATCTTTTGTTGTGTTTTTTGGTAATGCATTTTCTCATTTTTGGTGGTTCGCCATCCTAGCAGGATTTAGCTATTCATGTACATACTGATCTTGAGAAGGGCACCTTTACAGACTTCATAGCTGCAGAGGAACATAGCACTCGAAAAACATCATCAGTTATGTATGACTCAGAACACCAAGATGCATCTCAATGGGGTGTCCAAGGTCCTCAGAATTCTGTGCACCTCCCCATTTCTTCAGTTTCTATATCAAATAGTCCCCTGAGGAGTCTAATGATCTACCACTCAATTCGTGTTTCCCTTCCCAGCTCTGACAAATCATGCAGTGCTAATTCAGTCATCTGTGCAAATTTGCCTGATATAAATAATAAATATTCTGCCGATTGCAGAATTCAGCTTTTCGGGACACAGAATTCTTCATGTGTATTAGCATACATTTTTTGACTAATTCTTAACATGTATCACATTAGATGAATTTCTCGACAATCTTTTCATAGAGAGACCCACAGTTGGTATTACTGTTCTTTCTTTCTTTTTCCCCCTTCCGTCCTTTTTCCCTTTTCAATATGACCTTTTGGGTAGAGTAAACATGTTTTGATGGGAATGTTGCAGTACTGGGCTTATATGATCTTTGGCCTATGTATGATGTGTACCGTATAACCTTTGTGGAAAGCGCTGCCTGAGGTAATCCATCATGAAGCAGTCTTCTGGGTTTAACAGCTGTGACCCTCAAACAAACATGCAGTTAAAATGCTTTCTGGCAACGTTTCTTTCACTTGGGACCGTAACTCCATTGTGCATCTAGGAGAAGGGGAAGAGAAGCATCTGACGGATGCTTCATGCTGGGCATTTTACTTACATCGGTAAACATAAAAACGTAGGAAAAAATATACTGGCATCAGGTTACAGTGGGATAATTATTAACCAAACTTGAAAAGGGTTTTATATGTATCTTCCCAATGTAGTTCACATCTACATAACTGTAAAAATATTGTAACTCAAGGGTGGGTAGAAGATTTAGATTTACTGGGAGAGCACCGAGTAATTGCAGTAGATCAGCAGGGATTTTTGACTCTCAGTTGTTTAGCAATAGCAGCAGCAACAAAATCACACACACACACACACACCTATATTCCTGAAATTCGGTGCTTGTGCACACCTATGGTCACATGGCCACCCTACCCCCTAATTGACCACCTCTCCCACATATCTACTGCTCTCTAGCAAGTAGCAGTTACCTCTATAGCCAGGAGTGGGACCTTCGTGGTCATGGTCAGCCGGAGACAAAACTGTGGGAACTAAAGGAGGGGGAAAGACCAGGCCTCAATAGCCCCGTAAGATACCTGTTGAGAAACTCTGTCCCAATGGAATTAAGGCATTCTCTTGTACTTAGTCATAGTTTTGGAAGGAGGCCCTGTTGATTTCAACTAAAATTATTTGCAAGTAATTTGCATAATGTCACAGCCGAAAACTGAGCCCCTCAAGACTGATAGTGACCTGTGGAAACTTGGACGTAGCCATATCTAACTTTAAGTAAGATCCCTCCCACATTTCATGGCAATTATGACTTTAGCATCTCAGTGCAGCCAAGGAAATTAGAAACAACCACTAACCCCCCTGCAGGCAGTTGTCAAGGATTCTGAATTGCTGCAGCAGGTTTGGGAAGAAAGCGCGTCACCCCCCAAATTCCCCATGAATTTCTGTTATCTTTGTTCATCAGGTACAGGATTAACACTTCACTGTAGACTAGAATACCCTCTCTTGCACTTCTGCTGCCAATCTGATTACAGTTTATGACTTTGCATTCTTATTCAGCCTGATTTACTCTTGAATTAGGAAGCACATACCTCTCAGGGGAAACTGTTGGCCTTTTGTCTTCCCTGATTACATAGATTATAGGGGGAAATTGCAAGCTTCTGTGAGATCTAAGATCTCTTTGCTAGTCAGATCGGGCTGCTGCTGCTGCTGCTGCTGGAGGCAACTCCTAACAGTTATTTAAGATGATATATAACTGTTCCCCCTCACAAAGAGATGCCTGCCCTATTCTTTTCTTTTACAATCCTCAGACATTGTTTACACAGCATCGATTCAAAACATGCCATCTATGTTTTTTTTAACCACCTACATGTTCTGCAGGGTGGGTTTGTGCTTGATCATAGCTGTCATTTAATCAGCTTTGTGTCTATGTGGAGCCTTCTTTTAAGAGAATTGTTACACCAGCCACCTCTTTTTAATAATAACTCTGTATGCTAGATCTGGCCCAGTTCAGCATTTGGAAGGCTACATTTGCATTCGGCATTCTGAAAGTCAATCTTGAAATTACCAGTGCATAGATCACTGTGGCCAGGAATAAACATACCTGGCACACCAACCAGAACTGATAAAAGGCACTCCTAAAGCTTTATCCCACGTACCTGTTTCCCTCGAATTATCGCCTACAGCGCTAAGCTGGTGTCATTGTTGTTGTTGTTGTTGTTGTTGTTGCTAAATCATACCCCGGGCGGCAGCACTCCTAAGATCCTTTGCAAAGGGTTTAAGGGAGGAAATGTAAAAAAAATGATAAAAAATCAACGGATGACCCAATCTGATTCAAATTTGGTATGCTTAAAGCTCTCCTTAATATCTATTACTGTGCCAATTTTGATGTCTTTAAAGCTTACACAGATGTAAGCATTTGTTTAAATTTTCTTTAAACATATCAAATCCTGCTCCTGTGCCCCAGTGGCCACTCAGAAAACAACAAATGATTCGCTCGAAAACTACTAACAAAATACCTCGATTCTTTTCCCTTTATAGCACAATTAAAGCAGGATGCATGGGAGTACTTCACAGTCAAAGCAGATTATAAGGTGGAAAACTTCAGAGTACTTCACAATAAAAGCAGATTATAAGCTGGAAAACTTCGGAGTCCTTTGCACGCAATTCACAGTGATTGCACAGTATAACGCTGGTGTGATAAAGCTTCTAGTCACTGAATCCACCTGGGCTTCCAGTTACAGAGATGGTCCAGGGAATACCTCCAAGCTACAAACCTGATCCTTCATGGGAAGTGCAACCCTGGCCAGGACAGGTAACTTGCCTAATTCCCAGATAACCATCAGGGACAACCATCTGTCAGGGATGCTTTAGGGTGGATTCCTGCATTGAGCAGGGGATTGGACTCGATGGCCTTGTAGGCCCCTTCTAACTCTGCTATTCTATGATTCTATGATATGAGAAGAGCCCACACACTGGACCTCCAACTTAGCTAGCTATTCAGGCCATAGCTAGACCTAAGGTTTATCCCTGGATCGTCCAGGGGTCAAACCTGTTGACACACAGGGGATCCAGTGCTCAGGCAGGGGCGAACCCTGGATGATCCCAGGATAAACCTTAGGTCTAGCTGTGGCCTCAGTCTAAGCTGATTGTCCCTCATCCAGCCCACTGATCCTTCCAGGTATTGTTCCATGACCTGACCAGCGCCCTTCAGGATTGGAGACATAAGGCCTCTGAATGCCAGTTGTTGAGGGATGATAGCAAGAGATGGCTCTTGCAACTCATCTCCTGTTGGAGGGCCTGGAATAAGCCCCTGGTTGGCTACTGTGGGAACATGATGCTGCACTAGAAAGTCCTTTGCTTTGCTCCAGCAGGGCTCTTCTTGCGATCTTTAGGACATTTTCATTCTCTCAGGCACTATAATGGTTTGAATTTTAAGTATTGGAATGATGCGGCATTTTAAACACTAGAAATAGAGCTTTTCCTCTGCTATTTTAATTTGTTATTTGTTTATTTATTTTAATTGCTTTATTTTATATCTCATTGTTTTAATTGCATTGTAAACTCCGCTGGGATATGAGGGGTAGCATATAAATGCCATAAAGTAAAACTTTTTAAAAAGTGGTTCAGGAGGAGAGAGAGATTCTGTGTGTGTTGTTGGGAGAACAACATTCAGATTGTTATTTTTTTTTTACCTGAGATGCCAAAATTTCTTAGATTTACCCTTCTACTCATCATTTTGTATCTTAATCTATGAGTAAGGACTTTCTACACAGGCATGTAAATTGAAATAATAATAATAATAATAATAATAATAATAATAATAATAATAATACTGTGTTAAACATCTGCTTCATTTATTAGTTATATTTTCCTTTACTAAACCAGTTTCATACACAGCACCAATCCCCTGACTCTCATACCTCTCTCCTTTTACAGCTTCAACGTTCTATCGGGAAAATCTCTTCTTAAAAGCTCAGTCTCTTTTTGTTAATGTTTCTTTAATAAGATCAGCTCATTGGCAATCGTATAAGCCTACTAGTTTATCTGTCTTTCAATTTCTGAAGCTTTATTAATCAACATGGCTCTTCAAGCAGCTTGCATGAAAAATCCACTACAAGAATAAACAATTGCTATTATCAAAGCTTTTTCACAGGGGGGGAAATGATCTGTAGGATTAAACCCTTATTAGAAGCATTATTGTTATTATGAGTTATATTGATTATTACTGTGCATTAGTTTGCCTCAGTGAGATAGTAGAATTTAGAGCCTTAAGACTTGTAGGTACAGAAGGAACCGGAATCATAGAATCATAGAATAGCAGAGTTGGAAGGGGCCTACAAGGCCATCGAGTCCAACCCCCTGCTCAACGCAGGAATCCACCCTAAAGCATCCCTGACAGATGGATGTCCAGCTGCCTCTTGAAGGCCTCTAGGGTGGGAGAGCCCACAACCTCCCTAGGTCACTGATTCCATTGTCGTACTGCTCTAACAGTCAGGAAGTTTTTCCTGATGTCCAGCCGGAATCTGGCTTCCTTTAACTTGAGCCCGTTATTCTGTGTCCTGCACTCTGGGAGGATTGAGAAGAGATCCTGGCCCTCCTCTGTGTGATAACCTTTTAAGTCTTTGAAGAGTGCTATCATGTCTCCCCTCAATGTTCTCTTCTCCAGGCTAAACATGCCCAGTTCTTTCAGTCGCTCTTCATAGGGCTTTGTTTCCAGACCCCTGATCATCCTGGTTGCCCTCCTCTGAACACGCTCCAGCTTGTCTGCGTCCTTCTTGAATTGTGGAGCCCAGAACTGGACACAATACTCTAGATGAGGCCTGACCAGGGCCGAATAGAGAGGAACCGAATAGAGAGGAACGCGATTTGGAAGCTATACTTCTATTAATGCAGCCCAAAATAGCATTTGCCTTTCTTGCAGCCACATCGCACTGTTGGCTCATATTCAGCTTGTGATCTACAACAATTCCAAGATCCTTCTCGTTTGTAGTATTGCTGGCTTGTGAGACCCCTTCACAGAATTCCCTGCTCAGGGCTGAAGCTGCCCTGATTTCCAGGCCCAATTCAAGGTGCTGGTTCTCACCTTTAATAAATCCCTGAACAGCTTGGGCCGGGATATCTGAAAGACCACCTCCTCCCATGCAAACCTGCCCATCATTTAGATTGTCAACTGAGGCCAGTAGTACATCCCACAACCAAAAAGGCTAGGTGGACAGGAGCAGGGGAGAGGGCCTTTTCTGCGTCATTCCCCCGTTACGGAACTCACTCCTTGGGGAAGCTGGAATGCTCAGTTTCCAGTGGTCGGTAAAGACATCCCCATTCCATTTAGGGGCTGAAGCTAGTTTTACTGTTTGTGAGGTTTTGCTGCTCTGTTTTAAAGGTTTGTTTTGCTGTTTACATTTTTTTTGCATTGTACCTGTGGGGGGTCTTGTGGCCAAAAGGCAGCCTATAAACATTTTAATTAATAAATACAGTGTGCCCAGAGTTGAAAGGACAGTGGATTAGTTTCATGTTCTTCCTCGAATGTAAAGAGGTCACAAATTTAAGTTAAGCCAGGTTGACTTTATTGTAATGTATCAATTAGCCATCATACACTGAGCGTTGATATTAACAGGAAAGAATACAGTAGCACTTCAGGAGCAAAACAACCTAATGCTTCACAATTATCTCTTTAGCTCTTGACTCTACTGGAGAGCAAACACAAGGAATTTCACTGTTCTAAACATTACATATTTATTAAAATCAATCAATAAAAAACACATTTTTGCAAGGGAAGACCTCTGCTCAATCCCTTTTTCCCTCGATTTCCAAGGCACTGTTTTGCACCAAGAACCCAAAGCCAGAGTGGAGCTCTGCATACAAGAGCAGTCCGGATGGTCAGGGGCTGCTGGGGTCCTCTGGTGCCTTTCTTCACTTTCGGTATATAAATGAGTCTGCAGTTTGCGCCTTTCTGTGAGGAAAACACAAAAAGAGACGTGGAGCATTTCTATATGAAGCCGTTAATTGGCTACTGATCCGCTGTATGTACTTTTAAGATTGAAATCTGAGCACTACACAAGGAGTGTTTCCTTTCCTGCTTTTCCACTACATAACCCCCAGGTGGCACGGTGATATAGTAGAATAGCACAAAAACACAAGAGGAAATCATGCTTTCTTTCGTTTTCACAATTAATTGCTACATTTTCCCTGTTCAAAAAAAAAAAAAAAACCTCACCAAAAGTCCCAGTCAGATACAGAAGCAAAACTGAACAGTCACGACGTTGTCTAAACAACCGGTAAACAACGGTGAGTAGAGAAGGATGAATGCATGATAAATGCCTCACGTAGAAAAACCCTATGTTGTTTTAGTGATGCCTTAGAGAATAACATGTGAGTTACAAACGTTAAATTAAAATAATACCTGTTTTTACTTGGGACGTTCTCAGTGGCCTCCATATGGTTCCCAGTAGTTTCCCACTAAGGTGCACACATTTCCTGCATACCTGCTTAGCTTCAGCAGGGCCACGACACCAGGTATTCCAAGACTACTTTTGTTGTGAGGGCAAAAGCTGCCCCCCTGCCCTGACTTCAGCTGGCCCAACCCACTCTTACAGGGGGTTTTCAGGGGGTTCAAAAGATCAACTGTACCTCCCTAAAGATCCTTGCAGTGTTTAAAACCTCCCTCCACACACACCATCCATCAAAATGAGGGTCATTTTGAGAACACCAGTAACAGCAGTAGTAACCTGAAGGTCCAATTTGCCCAGGTGGGCTTCAGTGCATTTGGAGCGTGTCAGGAGCGTAATGCCAGGCTGCTAACAGTCCAGTCATCTGCCTGAGAAATTCAGCTGATCAGGTTTGCACGGTGTGCTTCTCTGCCTTGTTTAAGGCAAGAGTAGTAGATCACTACCTAATACTGGGTAGGAGATATATATATATATATATATATATATATATATATATATATATTGCTTAAGTGGCAAGTGATTTTTCTTACAGCCCCAGAATTAATAACTACAGCTCTCTTTCAGAAAAGAAACAGTATCATTCATACTGAAAAATATGCTTTTCCCTCCCACAGGGGATGCCTGCGTAGGTGTGGAGCTGTAGTCTGGGAAATTAAAAAATGCAAATTTAAAAAATGCAAATGTAAAAGCAAAGCAAACTCGTTTGCCTTGGTGCTCGAAGGGCTTTCTTGAATAGCAGCAAATTAAAGAAATGCTATGTAATCAAAGTTTATATCTAGCCTTAAGAAAGAAAAGCATCACTCTTTCTAAATATAGTGGTAGGGCTGTCTGTCTGCTTTTGACACTGTGTCCCAATTACTGGTGAATTACCAATACTGTGCCTTGTCATTTAAACAAGAAAATGCTTCTTCCAAATCACTTTAGCTGGTTTAATTAACTAATGACAATTAGCAAGGATATTGCATTTGTACGCTGTCGTCAGGAACATTTTTTTATTAAAAACAACAATAGCAGCACCTAGTTGATTCGCAACATGTTCTGTGGCATTGATGCCTCGGAGTGGTCATCCCAACTCTTGTACTGGCCTTTAAAACTTCCCATAACTCGAGCCATAATAGCTGCACCCTCATTACATTACTGTGAATCTGTAGTGCAGTTAAGTAACTTTAGATTCTGGACCTTTGTATATTATGGGTTTAATTGTGAGCTGCCCAGGGAGCCTTGGCATTACTTTGCTTATTTCAAATTGTGGCAATGAGGGCCCTCCTTCTCATTTTGCAGAGTGGGGAAGTGAACCTCTGCTCCAAAGTCCTGCCCTGACATCATCACTGTTGGGAATCAGTGGCCACATCCGCAGCTTCTGGGGTTGCATCCAAAAGTTATCTTCCTCAGATGAAGAGAATCTTTGGATGTAACCCATTTTTAATCCTTCCCTGAGTGTTTATTGTGGTTCTTTGGGGCCGGATTCTAAGGATGCTCTTATCTGGTCCAAAGGAAATACTGATTTCGCAACCTCAGTGTTTGCCTTGCAGTGCTAATGCAGGGGTTGGGGGACATAGAGGTAAGGGGGCATCAGCAGGCTAAAGGGGCATACATAACTCCTCCCCTGCCTGTGAATAACCCCCATGGGGAGGTGTTACTGTTTTTCGCTCAGCTTCAAGACAGAAAATGACCCAGGGAGATGGGATTTACTGCGGAAAATTGGCATACATAGGAAGCCCCCTTATGTCTGTCACCAATCATCCCCTGCAAATCACACACACACACACACACACACACACACACACACACACCTGCATTTGTGTCTGGGTGCACCAGAGAACCTGAGGTACACACAGAAGTCATAACGGGGAGGGGAATGTTGCCTTGGAGCCAAATTATTTCCCTTTTATCATGTTCAATATGTTCTGTAGTAGTAGTGGTTTCATTCTGTTAGAAGCTTGAGCTGATTTGCTCTGCTGTTTAATACTTTTGACTACTCAGTAAAGTTTGTCAAACCCTTCGCTCTCTGGATTTGTTCTGCTTTATTCAGCTACTTTATTATTTATTTATTTATTTATTTATTTATTTATTTATTACATTTTTATACTGCCTATCAGCCGAAGCTCTCTGGGAAGTGCACAATTAAAAACCATAAAATACAACAAGTATAAATTTAAAACATTAAAAGGTTTAAAAGGCAATATAAAACCAGCTACATTAAAGACCAGGGAAAGCCTGTGTAAGAAGGTATGTCTTCAGGAGGCGTTTAAAAGATATTATGTTTTCTGCCTCCTGAACCGCACGAGGGAGGGTCCTCCGGAGGGTGGGGGGCCACCACAGAGAAGGCCCCCCCACCGAGGGCCCACTGCTAACATTTCCTGCTTCTTGCCTTTCCCTCATGTTCAGTTGAAGCATAATGTTGTAGCCTTTAGGTGTGGTGTATTGATACAGCTTTATAAATAATATTCAGGACAAAACCCATTACGTCTGGCTACTGTGGGTTTAAGAAACGCTAGTGCATTTGCACTCTGGGGACGCAAAATGTAATAAGGCTTAGCATGAAATCTAGTGACTGTTGACTTCTGCAATTTAGTAGCTGAAGGTCAGGTTTGATGGACCCAGACAGTTTGCCTTAGAATGAGAGAAGTGTTCAACTTTGGATCTAGTGACATCTCCTAATAAATAAGTTTTAAACCTCAGGTACAATTCTGATGGTGGAGAAAGTTTTCCCCTTCTCTCTTATTACCCGCTCAGATATGAGTCAGAATGGATGGAAGTCCAGATGCTCAAGCCAAAGAATTACTTACACAACGCTACCATCCCCAATATGCTAGCCAGGAATGATGGAAGTAGTAGTCCAACACATATGGAGAGCACCACGCTGAGGAAGGCTTTGTCCTGCTTTGTTGGTGCCTGGCCCATGGCTGGTTGGCCACTGTGTGAACAGAGCGCTGGACTAGATGGAGCCTTGGTCTGATCCAGCCTCAGGGCTCTTCTGATGCTCTTCTGTTCTTAAGGCTGCTCTGCCTTTTATTCTATACTGATAGGATCCTCCATGGTGGAAGCTTTGAGCACCTTGAAATTGAGCCCCAGAGCCCAAAGATATATGACCACCAGAAAATATAATTTCTTGCATCCATATTTTAATGAAAAGAAAGGATAACTGCCCCATTGTGACTCCATTACAGCTTACAATCCTCACTTCATTTTAATTAATCAGACAAAGCCTATAAATCAGCAAAGGGGTTAAAGAATGTTTGCAAAGTCTTGCAGATTAAAAGATAAAAACTCACACAACCTTAACACAATATATGGCCAATAAAAACAGCATTAATAACATTCCCCAAATGCCTACATGGATGAGCCATGCTTTGAGAAGAACAACTGCTAATATGTGTAAATAGAACAATAAAATGTGCCGTGTAATCTTTATTTTCCTTTATGCAATATCATTTCCTTTATGCAATATCAGCCTATCACTGATCTCTCCCCATAGGAAGGTCTGGACCCCATCACCTGTGTGATTATCAGTGATGAGGCATCAGTGGGGCAAACCTTCCCCATTTTAATAGGGCAGTCTTACTCCCTGCAGGCTGTGTGAAATATGTTGCATATCTATAGCCCTTTAAAGTACTCACAGTGCTCCGGATATATTGTCCCAGTAGTCTATACAGCAGCCCTGTAGGGTGGGTCAAGTGTTTAATCCCCAGATTATACAAGCAAAAACAAAGCAATATCTGTGGTTGCAGAAGAAGCGAAGTGAATTCTGCTTACTGTATTGTGAGGCATTATTATTATTATTATTATTATTATTATTATTATTATTATTCCAAGGGACAATGGGAAATACCAAAAAAATTCTTGGGGTATTTTTTTGTTCCGGGCACTTTCTTGTGTTCAGGAAGAAAACTTTGTATAGATACTAAAATGTGTCCCTGGATCAGGTTTTCCTTGAAAAAAATTACCTCAACGTATTATGCTAGCTAGGGCAAAAAATATCCCAGATTCAGGGATAACCCGATTCAGTCAGGTTATTTTGCAACATTATATGCCCAAGGTGCTTTTTGTGAACAGAAAGAAAACTGTAAATTTGAGGACATTTAATCCACAATGTTGGATGAAGTCTAGGCAGGCTGTGATCTTGAGTGGAGGAAGGGTGGGCAGAGGGTGAGCTGCTCAATTCCTGCTCCTTGGGTCATTTCTTTCTGCTCACAATCACCCACCCCACACCCACCCCTCTTTTTTCACCTTCGGGAGAAGATCCAGGCACCTGGTTCTATTTTTCTCCGCCCATCCCTCTTCCAAGAAGATTCCATCTATCCTGTCTGATTTTGTGTTTTTGGAAGAAAAAGAAAAACTGTGCAAGAAAGGAACATGGAGCTTCTCCACGTCATGTGTAGCTTGAACCTTGAACCTTCGTTACACTCTGGGGGATTGGAAGCATTTTCATGCCTTGACAAAGTTTGAGGGGAACCCCCCCCCCTTGCCTTTTGATGAAGAGCGCTCATCAAGCATGGTCATCAGTATTCTAGACACTTCTTTGTCCTCCTACTTATGTAAAACTCAGGTCTAAGTCTCCTTTGACATTTTAATAACTAAATGGAGGAGGCCACTTGCGTTTTTATGATAGCCCTGGTATCTCTCTCCCTCTCTCCCTCTTCCTTCCACCCCCCCTTTTCTCTCTGATGTACACTCTGCAGACTTGAAACAGGTCCAAATTGTCTACTCTTAGAAGCTTGCTATACAATTCCATTATTCTTAACTTCAAATGCTGTCATAAAAAAAGATTGCAGCCACTTACAAACCCACCACCATCATCTTCCCTTCACCCCCACCAAAAAAAGTAGTCATTGCTTTACTTAGACACTGTGTTGGCCTGAAATTTCTAAATCCAGTGTCAGTTTTCAGTGCAACTGCAAAGCCAGAGAAGAGGCGGAAAGGCAAGCCGGTGTGATGGTGGTGTTTAAAAAGTAGAGTATCTCCTTTCTTAAGGCTAAATTACGGTGCATGCAGATGTAGTTGAACAAGGGAATTGCTGCAATCCTCCCCCCTTCAACATACCTTGACAGTGCAAATGACGATTCAAATGCTGGTAAACATGTCTGTCTTGCCCCTCATGACTTGTGCTGTCAGCAGTATAGTTCTTTATATGTACCATAAAGGTTTATTCAATTGTTTATTCACTTGGCAGCTTTTTTTTTAAACCAACGCAATTAATTTGTTAAAAAGCTGCTTCGAAATGGGAGGGGTGATGGCGTCCTGACACCACAAAGCCCTGCCAATCAGTGCCTTGCAAAGCCAGCTTGAACTGCAAACGAAAAGCAAGGGGTCTCCTTTAAAATCAATCCCAAAAAGAGGTATGTGTTTGTACAAAAAGCTATGAGAGTACTTCTCAGTAGGCTCACCACTCAAATTATATTCTTGTTTTGTTTATTTATTTAAAGGATTTTTACCCAACTCCTCAGCCAATAAAGGCTCCCAGAGCAGTTTACAAAATCAATAATAAGATAGTCCCTTCCCTCAGGCTTACAATTTGAAAGCCATGACACAAAAAGCAAAAGAGATTGGTTGCGAGAAAGGAAAAAGAAAATTCAGTCACTAGCTCTTAGTTTCAAAACTTCTGATAATGACCAGCTGGAGTGCAAACAGTTCAAGGAGAGGAGGAAGAGCCAAAGGTTGCCGGTGTCTCAGCAGAGCTGATGGAGTAGCCCTGCTTCCCTGATGGAATGGCTGCTGACAGTTGACAGTGTATCTCGGTACAGACAATGTTCTTCTATTGTTTGGAGTTCCAGAGTCCTTTTTTCTTTCTTTGAATAAATCTGCTTTTGTTGATTAAAACTAACCACATCTAACCACATAAAACTAACCCTTTGACTATCAAGGGTTGCCTTCAAACCTGCTTGGTATATAACCGGCATTGTTATTTCATGTGGGTGTAAGTGTAATTTGCATCACACCTAACCTCATGATGAGTTAGCGCTATCATTTCTAAATATCATTAACTTCCTAGCATCATACTGTACGTATGATTTTCTAGTTTCTCAAGCAATAATGTTATGTCCTAATGACCTTCACAAGTTTTTCTGAGTTCTAATGAAGCAGACATGTCTCTAGTTTAATAGGGTAGTGAGGTACATGCTCAGAGCCAATCACAAATACTCTGTGTGAATATTTCCGTTTAGTTCTAACTTGCTTGATATGACATGCATGGATCCATCGTTCATGATGTTGAAGCCCACAGATGTAAAATTGGAAGCAGTGGAATTGGATGAATCAATCAATCTTTGAGCAAGAAATCTAATTCAAACTGGTGTTGAACAGTGACCTCCTGACCCCCCCAGTCCAACACCCTAACCATTTCCTTGAGCAAAAACACTGTGGAAAGGTGGGCAGGAAACAATGTAAATAAATTGCTGTTGCTAAGATCATCTTCTTGGCTCGCCGCTCTGACCATGTTACTCCACTTCTGAAATCTCTTCATTGGCTTCCAATTCACGTCAGAATCCAATATAAACTTCTCCTGTTGACCTACAAAGCTTTTCACTGTCTAGCTCCCTCCTATCTTTCCTCTCTCATCCCGCACTATTGCCCCGCTCGTGCTCTTCGCTCCTCTGATGCCATGTTTCTCGCCTGCCCAAGGGTCTCTACTTCCCTTGCTCGGCTTCGTCCATTTTCTTCCGCTGCCCCTTACGCCTGGAACGCTCTTCCAGAACATTTGAGAACTACAATTTCAGTCGCAGCTTTTAAAGCTCAGCTAAAAACTTTTCTTTTTCCTAAAGCTTTTAAAACTTGATTTTGTTCTGACTTTTATACTGCCTGTTTGGTGCATTCTCTTCCCCTCCTTATTGCTTTATTATGATTTTACTAGAATGTAAGCCTATGCGGCAGAGTCTTGCTATTTACTGTTTTACTCTGTACAGCACCATGTACATTGATGGTGCTATATAAATAAATAATAATAATAATAATAACACTACATAAATGTATGTAGTGTGAAGGCTAAACATATAGAACGAGTGAGCAGAAAAAAAGCCAGCGGCAAGGGGTGGAACCAGGAGTTGTGTTCTGAAAGGATTTATTATTGCCGACGCATTTCGAACTAAATCCAGTCCTTCATCAAGGCAATCTAAATGAAATTTTTAAAAAAGAGAGATAGTTTTACAAAACTAGGGAACTGTACAGTCATAAACGCTCATACAATATACCTTAAAACAGTTTTCTAAAATTCATTGTAATGAGATGCCAAGATATATAACAATTCATGTAAAATAATTAAAACACTTTAAAATAATGTTAAAAACATTTTAAAATACAGTGGTTAGAATCAGGGTCTTTTGGGCAGTGGCACTTGCTTTGTAGAACAATATGCCTAGAAAAGCCTGCATATACATATCTGGTGGGCCTAAAACTTGGACAATATTTGGTCTCGCTTCTATTTTGGTATATTTATTTATTTATTTATTTATTTATTACATTTTTATACCGCCCAATAGTTGAAGCTCTCTGGGCGGTTCACAAAAATTAAAACCATAATAAAACAACCAACAGGTTAAAAGCACAAATACAAAATACAGTATAAAAAGCACAACCAGGATAAAAACCACGCAGCAAAATTGATATAAGATTAAAATACAGAGTTAAAACAGTAAAATTTAAATTTAAGTTAAAATTAAGTGTTAAAATACTGAGAGAATAAAAAGGTCTTCAGCTGGCAACGAAAGGAGTACAGTGTAGGCGCCAGGCAGACCTCTCTGGGGAGCTCATTCCACAACCGGGGTGTCACAGCGGAGAAAGCCCTCCTCCTAGTAGCCACGTCCTAGTAGCCATTTTTTAAAAAATTTATATGACAAGCGCAGTCAAGTTGGCTTACAGAATAAAAATATAAATCATGAAACAAGTGAAAATATAATCAATGAGTAAAATATGGAAACACACAGCAATAAGGATCATAAAAGACATCCCATCAAGCAGTAAAGACTTGTGAACCGCCCAGACAGCTTCGGCAATTGAGCGGTATAAAAATGTAATAAATAAATAAATAAATAAGACTGAAAAGCTGGGTTCACACGTCACACTAACTCATGGTGAGCGACAAGCTACACTGGGTAGATGGCTATGTAAATAACCCACTCTGCTCCCATCAGATGACCACGCAAATAAGCTCCTCTTCCTTTAGTCCTCCTCCCCAGGTATCCCAGCTTCCTTTGTAGCGGGAATAGAGATTGCTTGAGAGGAACAGAGCGTTTTGAACCACTCTGGCTGAGTAGATCTGTAGACCATCTCCGTAACCCACGCTGGCGTGACAGACAACACGCTAACTCACCACAGGTATGAACAACCTCTACTGCAGGCCCTGGTTTCTCAGAGTGGGTTTTTTGGGAGAAGCTGGCCACTGTGGGGGTTCAGGTGGGGGAGCATTCCACATGAATCCATCATGGGTCAGAGCGTTGTGAGAACATTCATGGATTGGGTTCTACTGCTTGAAAGCTGCCCCCCTCTCTCTCTTCCCCACCAGCTGAACTTCTGTCAGCAAAGGGGCAATCAGGAAAGCTTCAGATGTAAGATTTATGTAGGGGGCTTTTTATTGCTTTTTACTGCTTTTATATTGCATAGAGGATTTGAAAATTGCACATAAGAAGAACTTCTGGAAGGATTCTTCCAGAAGTTTTTAACGTGCCATCATCCTACCTTGTTCACAGGATTTTATAGGGCACCTGGACGTTGCTGTATTCCTCCCATAACCCTCCTATGTTTTACCAGTACGACTTCTGTACTCCTTCTTGCCCCCGTCGCACCTTGGAGACCCTCCTTTAGAGTTCTGACCGGTTCTGACGGAAACCCAGAGTGGATTCACTGCCCAACGGACATTGGAGCCACCGGCCTAAGGATTAAAACATGTATTTAGTCCTTTAGTCCACTTTAGTCCTAAGGATTAAAACATGTATTGGCTATCTCACCCCAGTTGCTGTTCAACACACTTCAGGGAGGGGCTATTCCCACCCACCCTCCCACCTGCCAGAAAACAGCCTGAGGGGGTGGCGGGCATCAGAAGCAGGGCTAAAGCAGAAGTCAAGGTGAAATGCCCCTCCGCCGCCCCTGCTTATGACCAGCTGTCGTGCAGAGTGGTTGAGCAGGGCAAAAGGGAAAGATGATACGTGAAAGGGAGAGAAAGGAGGCCTTTTGCCAATTTTAAAATAATTAAATAGGAGCCAGAAGAGTTAAGACTACAATATGTAACCTTCTTCAAATGTGGATTGAAATCTTTCCAAATATCAATTAATCCCTAATCTAACATGCATTTCTTAGTTGCTTCCTGTGCATTATTAATGGGCTGGTCACCCTGAGACGAAGGTAGGAAGTGAAAAGCAATTAAATCCCTCTGCCACCCCTGCAGATATGGCTGACCTAGAGAATTCAAGTAAAAAAAGAAAAGGAAAAAAAATGATAAAAGGACAAAAAATTAATTAAGATATCTCTTCAGAAGCAGGGGTGGTGGCAGACCCAAGCGCCGTTGGATCATGAGACCGTTGCCTTCAGATCTGCAGTGGATAACGGAAAATCCAGATGTCCATTCTCTAATCATTTGTCTGGTTCTGATTTGATTTTTTTTCTTAAAGCAAGGTTTATAAGAGAAGTATTGACACAGCCTTAACTATAGCCCTATGAATGAAGCTACTGTGATATTGTTTGGAAATTGTGCTCTAAAAGGGAATCTTTTATGAAAAGAGATGCCAGCTGTTCCCTTTGGAAACATTTATTTCACTGGCTTACAGTAAAAGTGGCTGTGGAACTCTTTAAGCTTATTAAGATCTGAAATCACTACAAGGCCTAAAACCTGCATGGGAGCCAAGAACGTTGGTTTTTATTGTAGGATCTGAATTCTTCTTGGCTTAGACTTCAGGCTCACAGCATTAACCAGGGGGTTAATTGATTCGTTCATTACTGGCTTTGTTTTCAATGCCATGAAACAAAAACAAACAAAAAATAACTTCTGAAAAAGGGAAGTTAGTGCTGATGTTGACCATAGAATCATAGAATAGTAGAGTTGGAAGGGGCCTATAAGGCCATCGAGTCCAACCCCCTGCTCAATGCCAGTACAACAGTCAGCAAAATGCATCTCTTGATTCTAGCTGAAGCTCTTGAGCAGTCAGTGTCCTTCTTCTTGGACATTTTCCGTGCACAGCTCAGAGAATCTTTGGCTTCAGGCGTACGGTTTCAATCGGTGCATATGACTATTTCCTTACTCTTTGCTGTTTAGTCTGCTGTTAAGTTTGCTGGTTTTATCCACTGCTGCATTGGTTGGCCGGTTTCCTTTGAAATTATTGTGTCTATAATCTCTGTCTTTTGCCATGTCATTGAACTTTCATTGCCTTTGGATTCATTAACAATCACTGTTTTGGTGCAAAAAATAAATCCTGCGCTGCACATTATGGAATGACCTCAGGGCTGTTCTGTAATGTTCCCATAAGGGTATTCTGTCTACCATATATCAATGGGCTGAGAAAATATCCTTTGTCCCCAGGTCATGTAACCAATGTGGCTGTTAAATGTTTTAAAAGCAGTTATATAACTGGCATTTAAAATGTTTTATTGAAAAACCTTAATGCTACTGTAACTGAAATGACCTTACACCCAGTGAAAGGCGTCCCATCTTGATTTTGATTAGAAATACCACACCAGGACATGATGTGTCCTTTTCTCTTCCGTTGTCCTGTCCTCCTCAGCAGAGGGAGCAGGGCTTCTCCCACAGAGGTTCCTGCACCCTGAAATTCTAAGGAGAAAGTTCCATTTGCGATAAAATTTCTGGGATATCACGGTGTGTAGAAGCTAATGCTCCTTGATTTGTCTTTGCAATCGAATGCATTCATTATACTTAGAAATACTATGGATAATTAGTACGCATGCTTTACATTTTGAACATGCTTACGAAAGGACCAGGTCTTAATTGGCCAGTCATACACACATGGCTGTCAATTTGCAAATGGAGCACAAGGATGGATCTCAGTAGTCCAATTCACGCAAGGATCATGCTTCTATGTCCGTGCGTACTGCATTGAAACGTGGCCATATGTCACCATAGTGTGGAAGACTGTGAAAAGGTGACCCATGTGCCAGCCTGCTCAATCTGCTGCCCAGGTGCTACAGGTTGATGGGCAACAATTCTTTTCCTTCTTTATCTTTAAACCGGAATTATTCTGGACAAGAGGACACTAGGCCACGCTTATTCCTTTCCTTATAGCACGCACACACAGATATGGGTGCATAGTCTTCCTCCATGCTGGAACTGCTGGATTTTGCCTGTGTGGGATGTGCTTCCTGGGAGGAGCCAAGAAGTAATTGAGGGCAACACTCACTGCTTCTGGCCTGAGGAGAGAGAGGCCACAGCCTGAGAGAGCATTGTAGAGGGGCCCTTGTTTAAAATAAAACGTGGAGGTTTGTTTATAAAGTTGAGTCAGTTTGGTTCTGTGGTGTTCAATCCACCAGCTTTGAAACACGTGCAATCAACCCCATCCTGCTATCTCTTTTTGTTGTTAACTTTTTTCCCAGTTCTTCGCTTCATCCTACTGGCAGCGGTCGCTCATTCACCTATACACTATCATAGCGTGAATTTCGAAAGTGTGGAGCAAGTTGGGCAAGCTTCATATTCGGAAGTTCCTGGATAGCTATGGTCCCAAGTTGGGTTTGAGTAAATACTCAGGATTGGTATTAATCCGGCGGATATCTGGAAATGTTGCCAACCTGTAGCTTCCACCATTATGGAAATCACTAGCCACTGTTGTGGAAGTCTGCATTGCTGTGTTCAAATCCTCCAATTTAGCATAGCAACCGTTTGCCTCTCATTTTAACACACACTCTCACACACACCTTTACCCATGCCTGTTTAAAGAATGGTAGTTAAGTGGTCTTGCTGTATTTTGAATGCCAAGATGTCTGGAGGATGATTGATGGAAGCCCGCACAATCGTACTCTCTGGGAGTGCTAGGCATCTACCTCATTATGTCAGCCAATTAGCAAGCCAGCTCTTTAAACCTGACAATCCGTTGTGGCGGCTGTCAGTCAGTCAGTCAGTCATGGCTTAGCATATGCTTCTTGTGCTCTCATTGTGCTTATTTTAAAAATCGATGATTTAGAGGAGTGTAAATTATTTGTAGGCATATCTCCTTTGGCTTGTTATATAAATAAAGATGGGCAGTGGCTTCCTCTGTTTAACTTTTTTGTCATATAATTTTACTTGTACTATTTCCTTTTGATCAATGAGTTTTGATTCCCGCTCAGGAGGAGTGTCGGATGAGTGTCAGGTTTGGCTCAGGGCTGTGGGTGTCCGTTCCCAAATCTAAACCTCCAAGGGGCCTCCATCACCAGCCCAGGCTTCCTGAAGTCAGTGGCTGGAGGTAGGGTCTGGCAGGCAGAAGGTATTGCACGGCTGAGCAGGCAAGGGCAGAAAGCCAGCTCCCCAGTAAGCATGCTGGTCCTCAGAGCCAGCCCTCCCATTAGGCAAAGTGAGGCAGTTATCTCAGGGGGCAGCATTGGGGGGGCAGCAATGAGGTGTTAGAGCTGTGGGTGCTAGGCGGACTGCCCTGCGCTCCCTGACCCATCTCTCGGTCCTCAGGTGTGGTTGAGGACACTAAGATTAAACTACAACTTGGCTTTTGCATGTAAAATGGGGGAGGGTCACCATTTTATTCTTTGCCTCAGGCAACAAAATGTTTGGGGCTGGGTCAGTCTGTTCTGGCCAGTCCAGTGGCTTCATACTGCCTGCCAATCACAGGTATTGTTGTTGGTTTGCTTGCTTACATCCTGCCCTCCCTCCAAAGAGGGCAGGGCAGGATGTGCGCTCTCCCTCCTTCCACATTTTAAACACAGCAGATAGGTTAAGCTGAGAGATCATGATAGGCACCCCCTGAGCTGCATGGCTGAATGGGGATTCGAACCTGGGTTACCCTGGCCCGAACCGAGCATTAAACCCTCCACGACACCCCGTTGGCTCTCTCCTGGTCTGTAGCACGGCCTTCTGCCTTCTGCGCATCCAGAGGGCTCTGAGGTCTGGGCATGCCATCTCAGGGAACTCACTAGGCCACTAGGTCCAGCCCCAGAACAAGCCGTTCCCAGACGAAGCTTGGTGTCCCAGCCACTAAAGGCCAAATAACGCGCACTTCGACTTTGCAACAGTTCACCCCACCTCATGAATGGCACATGTCCAGGTGGAAGCACATCCACTCTTTATTGCACGTTACAGTCTGTTCACACATCTGCTTTTTCAAGCGTATTTGTGGTTTGAATGTGCATGTGGTGAATCAATCATCAGAGCACTACATCTTACACCCACTCCTGTGCTTGGCATACTATTGTAAATGATTCACTTTTGCTCCTGAGTTGTTGTTTTTCAGATACTACTCAGACATTTCTAAGGCTTTGTGCATGAGAGCTCCAAGCTTCCCTTTTAAAAAACAACAACAGAGAAAGCTAGCCAATTACATTAAAAACAACAACACATCCTCTCTTTTACCCTCTAGGACAGGGATGGACAAAAAGTTGATCTCCAGGTATTTCGGACTTTAACTCCCAGCATTCCTGACCATTGTCCATGTTGGCAGAGAATTCTAGAAACTGTCCAAAACATCTGGCAATCTCCCTTCAGCCCAGCCCTGCTCTAGGGCAGCCTTCCCCAACCTGGTGCCCTTAAGTTCTTTTGGACTACATCTCCCAGAATTCCTGGCCATTGACCATGTTAGGTAGGGCTGATGGGACTTGAACTGAGAGAGGCCCTTCTCTGTGGTGGCCCCCCCATCTATGGAATGATCTCCCTGACAAGGCCCACCCGGCGCCAACATTGTTATCTTTTCGGTGCCAGGTCAAGACTTTTCTCCCAGGCATTTAGCGATGTGGGATGAGCCTGGGACTGTGTGCTTTTTTAGGCTCATAGTTTTTTTAAGTTGTTATAGTGGTTTTAAACATATATTGTATGTTTTTGTGGTTTTCAATTTTTTAAAGTGTCTTAATCTTATGTAAACCGCCCAGATTGCTTCGGCTGTGGGGCGGTGTACAAATGCAATAAATAATAATAACAACAACTGTTCTATGAGGTTACTCAAATAATTTCTTTCTTTTAACCACCACTGAGCAAAAACTAAGTGTTGTGGAATTACCGTAAGAGCCTGAGGCTGACTCTTCAGTATAGACAGGCACATTTCTTCCGCAACTGGTGGTACACCAATTTCTGGTGGTGACCATTGATGTGACAGGTGAAAGCAGTGTCTGAGAAAGACCCTGTCAAATTAAGATCATGTTGCTGTTTGTTTTTAGAGATCAAACCATTCTGTAGTGGCAAACAAATGGATTACTTACAAATGGTTGATAGTTTTCATGCAATGCGTATCGTTCCTTTGACAATGTGAATGGTATGTCTTTTTGCAGTTTTGTGATATCACTTGTGCATTCAGATTATTAAAAAGGGGCAAGGACCAGATGAATTATTTGGGGGGGGGGGAAAGCCCTTGGAAAATTTGACATCCATCCATGTGAAAAGAAAAGAAAGCCCATAGGTGTGAGGAGATTAGACGTTCTTTGGTGCACATCTGGCTTTCTTTCTGGCTTTCTTTCTGGGTCTCTTTCTTCCCTGTCTCCCTGGGGTGCTTCCAGATTCCTCTGGGATAGCATGAAAAACAACACCACCATCCGCAAAGCTCCGGTGACGGGAAAGGGGAGGCGCAAGTGTTTCTAGTAAACAGGGAAACTTGAAATGCAGTTAATCAGAAGGAAAATATAATGAAGCTATATTCATCCTACAATATCATTATGCAGAGAAATGGGTAAATGTGCATGGGGATGATAGGTGGTGAAAAGTGAAAGCACTTTTCATAGAGGAGGTTCAAGACCATTCTGCACTTTCCTGAGACAGGTCTAAGGCTAAATAAATAAATGCAACTTCTAATCCAAACTATGTGAACACCTTGAAAGTAAATGCTGCATTGCTATTGGAATGGTTTGCCTCAGGGTGGAAAGGTGGGGCGTAAACACTAAATAGGTTCGTGGTCTCCTACTGCAAAGAGGATTTCCAAAGAGTCATTCCCAGATGTTTTGCCAGAGGACTCTCCAATTGAATGTCATCTTTATTCCAGGACAAAGCCCTAAAGGAGACCTCCTGGCCTGGCCCGGCCTTTGGCATTCGGGGTTAAGCCAAGAACTAACAGGTGAAATCTTTACCCTCTTTTGCTGCGTTATGCTTGTGTTTACCTTGCGCTGAGTCTTTGGGGTGGGGCAAGGCTCTAAGAGCTTCATCCAACGAGCATTTTACTGCACACTCATTGCTGGGCACTCACAGATTTTCACGGGTCCCTCTCACGACGTCATCTGCCTCCCGCGTGCCTCCCACACACTTCCCGCCCGTTCTAGCCTTCTTTGCACCACAAAAATCACCCCAGTAAGTCCGACTTATTTTTAAAGACGGAAATTTGCCGCTATCTCCTGCTGTGCACAGGAGAAGCAGCGCGATCAAAACGGCCCACTGAATGGGCCACGGGCACATTGTTTACTTCCTCTTTCAAAAGAGGAAGTGATGAGGGACAATTGCGCAGGCAGAGGAGTGACAGTAAGCAAATGCAATTCCGCCCCCCCATGTGATGATACTCCAAATTTCACTAAACTGAGAGCTATATATGTACCATATAAGCAAATTTTCATAATAGCCGTTGATATACCTAGACCTGCTGGAAATACCTTATGTGCCTCAGTGTGGAGAAGAGGTGGAGACCCTCCCTCTAGCTACTGCTGTTCAAATGTAGAGGGAAAGAAGAGATCACACAGCAAGGGTCCTGGGGATTTGGTTTTTATAACTTCGGGGTGTTACTAAACTCTGGGTCAGAGAGAAAGCATATGGCGCAAATGTAGCCCATCCTGCAGATATTACCTGCTCTCTCTTGGTTGCTGAACTGAACTCCTGAAAGTCCTGAACACTTGAAAACAATGGGTGGAAGAGGGAGTGCTGGTTGTTTTTTACACTTGGGTCCTTAACCCCACGGTGAGCCTCTTCTGCCCTCCTGATTAGTCCCTGGGGTTTAACCAGCTCTCTGATATGCTTTTATAAAGCGGCCAGGTCTATGGCAATGCACAGTGGCGGCGGCGGCACCTGCTTTGTTACACTTAACAATGCTTCACTCAATAAAACAGTTTGACACCGCAGGTGAAAGATTCTGAAACATTTTAATTAACTAGCTAGAGCACCGTTTGATTTTATCTTCCTGGAGGTGGCGGAAACCCCCAGAAGCTTGTTTCTTTGACGGTTGCCGAATAAAATCCAGACAAAAATGTCTGAAATAGATTTATTAAGAGAAGAACTCTGAAATCTACGGTAGAGTTTGCATCAAGGTGAGGCAAATGGTGGGTTAATGCAGCTTATTCATCTGGGGATTTCAATCGGCAGTATTTGTCTTCCTGAAAACAAAACAAAAAAGGCAGTTTAGGGCTGAGCTGCGCAGGCTCCGGCAAACACCATGTGCTGCATGCCTTCCATTTATATTTATAAGCTAAATCAATTCGGATGTCTGTTCCCGTCGTCCTTGATTCAGGTAGAATTCCTATTGGATCTGTGACATTAGGGTTCTGAAATCGGAAAGAAAAACAATGGGGTAATGCAGGTGGTGGGTGTGTGGATTCAAACGAGATTTTATTTTTAAACGATTCATTTTTTTAACTTACATAAGAGCATGCATTTCAATGGGCTGACATCGCACAGATGCAATAAGAGGTCTGAGTCATCAAAGAATCTCTCCTTCATACGATGAAACAATTACCCAACTATTCCTGGCCTATTAATTTAACTTGGCCCAGTGGGTCGGTCTCTCTCTCTCTCTCTCTCTCTCTCTGAGTGTGTGTGTGTGTGTGTGTGTGTGTCTGCGCGCAAGATCTCCTGGGCACAGGAACAAGCAGAACAAATGCAGCTCCAAAATCCTAAAGGGAAGGAGCTAGTGGGGGAAGAGACCAGCCATTGTCTCCTCTCATCCCAGCTCCTTCACATCAAGCTGGACTAGGAGATGACAGTCTCTGAGAGAGACACACACAGGGGTGATTCCCCCCATTATCAACATAAGCCTGAAATAAACATTCCGGGTGTAAGTCTTTAACCATGTAATCCTGCACTCGTCTAGTCAGAAGTTGAGTATGAATTGTTGTTAAACCATTGGGTTGTTTATTGGACTGTGGGTTAGCATGTTGTCTGAACCCAGGCCATTTTCCACAGGGTGGCTCGTTAACCATGCAGCGTGGCTTGTTGACCACTCCATGGGTTCTCAAGGTGGCTTGTTCAAGAAAAACAACCCACACTGCATGGTTAACAAGCCACCCTACAGAAAATGTTCTGGGTTCAGACAACATGCTAACCCCATTCAACAAACAACCCACAGTTCAGCAACAACCCACACACATCCACTGAGTGTGGGTTAGCATGCTGTGCGAAACTAATCATTCCCTCTCTTCAAATACTATTTTGAGGAGGGGCTATAGCAGAGATTTTCCAGTTCTCTCAACAAACTATAGTTCCCAGGTTTCTTTGATGGAAGTTAAGAGCAGTCTAAACCTATTATATGTTTGTAAGGTTGAGAGATGTATATCTGTTCCCCTCAGGTACTCTGCAAACTGTACTCTTAGTGATGGTTCACTGGGCTACATTGTATATAGCTGATGCAGCCTCTGTCTCCACTCTCTTCCACCAGCTACAGCCAGGTATGTGCAATGTTTCGAAGTATGTGTTATAAAATTGGCTCTCTTTTCTTTTCTATGAAAGCCAAGAAGTACTTAGAAATGCAAGCATTCTTGCTTTCTTCCAAGCAGTGTGCTTTCTTGAATGTAAACTAGCATATTTAATCAGTGAGGGAACATGCTTTTAATTTCTCTCTTTTCAGGTTGTAAGAAACTAGACGTTTGTATTGGGGGAATACTGAAATCAGGAATTCCCTAATGGGTAATTCCGCCTTAAATAAATAACAAAAACATCAAAGCAGAGTGGTGCAATTGCAAGAGTTGCCATTTGCTCCGCAGAAGTGATTACATGAATCATAAGAAGAGATTTTGCATGTTATTCAGGTAGAGGTCCGTGGGCAGAATTCTCAGGTGCCTTCCACTCCATTTGCATCAGCTTTTCAAACAGGGAGGCAAATAGTTTTAATAGCCCACTAGATTGTATTCTCACTTTATACTGGAAGAAGGTTTTCACTTCCAGGGGACATCGCACAGTTGCCAAATATGGCAGTTTCTGTGGGGCCTCGCCACCACCTCCTCCTCCTCCTCCTCCCCCCGCAATTGCAGCTCTGCCCCAAACGTGCAAGGAAGTTCTGTTCTTTGTAGATCTCTTCACTCACACTGAACTATCCAATTGAACTCTGTGGGGCCTGGCTCACATATGTTTGTACACGGTTTTCATTTATTTATTTATTTATTTAACATTATTTTAGGCAGCCTATAAGGGTAAAACCCTCTTACTTGATTTCTTATCACTTTGCCACAGGATGTGTGAACTGACTCTGAAACATTGTCACTGAGGCAATATGAAAATTTCATCTGTGGTTTTGGCTCAGTGATGATTGGTTCACACATGCATGCCATCACTTGATGAGGTGGTGAATCATGTGGTGAATATGCATTTAGGAAACGAGTCTTTTGTAGATCGTGCTGTTGGGAGGGACTGAGGAAGCCAGGCAGGAGCAGAACACGACTTCTGTGGTCCCCAAGTGGGGCTCGGCCTGATTCCTAACCCTGCACTAAGGACGATAAATTATGCAGACTAATCAGATATAGGAATGTGCTTTGGTTGTATACATTCAGATTTCAGAATATAGGGGCTTTGGGGTTCACAGTCAGTTTGGGTTCTGTTGGTGCAATTTCTGAATACGGCTCTGCTCAGTCCTGCCTGAAAGACATCTGCGAAGTGCTGTTTCCATCAACCTGAAGTCTATAGGAACTAGTCCAAAGCAGGAGAGACCTTTCTCTCATCCTTCAACTGAGAAGGACAGTGGTCTGCTTACTTTGCCACAGAGCTAATCCCTGGATACATCTGTGCATAAATTAATTATGGGGTCTCTGCAAAGACCTGGAGACATGTAAGCGCAGGCTGTTAATATAACTATCCAGGAAGCAGCTGTGAAGGCACTCTTTGATTTAAACAGGTCTGCATTAGAGAGAGTGGGAGCATGATCCATAACAAGATTCCTTTATTGCAAAAACGAGAAGAAGAAGAAGAAGAAGAAGAAGAAGAAGAAGAAGAAGAAGATTATAATCTGCTCCCATGTTCTGTTGGCACTTATTTCTGAGCCTCCCCCAGGAAATATTGAAATTAACAGTTAAAACTGAAATATGCTAAAGAAGCATACTTTTGTCTTTATTTGCCTTGGCTAGGGGCAAAGTGTTAGTACATTATGTGGCAGTGATGCAACAGAGCAGACATCGGCCAAAAAAAAAAAAGGAACATTAGATGTTTATGTATAGATGTAAATCACATTGCTAACAGAGAGCCCAATGCAGAATAATTTGGAGGATTTAGCATAGCTATTTGTCAAGACATTGCATAATTGTTGTCAAAGACTTCCTTGTACCATTCAAAACAAAGGCAAGCCGCCTTTGCGAGTTCCATGATGAAGAACTGGAGTCCATGATAGCACTCAGATTCTAGCCGCCTCCTTAAAGTATGTGCCATCCAGAGTTTACTGTACTATAGGCAAGTTGTTACAGTATACCAATTTCCTGCTTGGAGTTAGACATCCTAAACAAAGGGGAAGCACGCTTTGCTTCTGCAGTTAACAAAGGTAGACCACTGTCCCACACTCCCTATTTCACCATCCCCACTAGCAGGATCTCTCCAGCAGCTACCCAGCTCTTTCGTGATGAAATTTCCCAGGCTCCCCAAACTAGGAGGCCTTTCCACTTCACACTGGTCACCTGCCAAAGTTGTGACAACAGAAAACATTAGCAAATGGTTCTGCCAACTCAAGTCCACTAAATTGTTTGTTAGGAGCGAAATCACCCCAGGAAAGGCAAGAAAGCAACACTTCCCCCGTGCCAGTCAGGTCACAGCAGGCCTAAAAATCATTTTCCAGCATCTATTAAAGGCAACCAGCCACAGGCCAGGGCGAACCCCCAAGCTCTAGCTGGCAGGTAGGAGGATTGCAGTGCCTGCCTGCCCCCCTGCTGACCACGAGGAGAGGCAGGGAGGTGTTTGGAGAGGGCCCTCTCTGTGGTCTCTCATTGCCAACTCTTGCTTGGATTGCTCTGACTTCAGGTCAGTATCCCCTTTTTTCCTGCAAATGGGAAAATGGGAAAGAAGAGATGAACGCCCAGTTGGTTTTAAGTGGGCCACCACTTCACTTAAAACCCTTTAATTCATAACAGGAAAATGTGTCATCAGCGTGGAGAGTTTCAGGGGGCTAGAAGGAGCTTTTCAAGGCCTGCTGTGCCTTGATTGGCATGGATACGGTCTTTGCCTTCCCTTGGATGTTCCCGTCCCTAATGGACACTGTCATTGGCTTGAATTGGCAGAATTATTTGTTAACAAATATCTTTTAGCACAACTTTGGCAGGTGACCAGTGTGAAATGGAGAAGGCCCCAAGTTAACCAGAATTAGAGGCAGACATAGCAGAACTTCCCAGGGAAATCCAAGCCCAACCTGGAAGCCTTTAGAGCCTTTCCTGGTCAGCGGGAAACAATGAGTTATAGGCAAGGTCACTCTGTCATACTTGACAACTCTGAGAATATGCAGACCTGCTGCCTCAGTAGCTCACTGCATGAGGCAGGGACACACAGAGAACTGCAGATGCCCACTTCTGCACAGGCAGCCACTCAGGGTCTCCCAGACCCGTGGCATGATTGCCCTGGTCAGCCCTTTTAGTCCAAGCAAAACCTAAGTTAAGCCCAATGCCCTGCTTGCAACCAATAGAAGGAGTGCAAAGTACTAAAGAATACTCTGGACTAGGAGTGGACACTCACACACACACACTTAATTGCCAACTCCAGAGTCAAAGGTGGAGATGAGTGAATAGCATCTATGGCAATGGGACTTGGAAGCAGGCCATCCGATAGGGTGGGTCTTGGGTCCTCCGCCCACCCCCACTCATTCCATTGTCCAACTAGCCATGCAGCAAAATAGTGGATGGCTAGAGATCTACTTCCGGTCATTCATTTCTTGCCACTAACAAGGTCAAGTTTTTGTTAACCACAAGCAGGAGTGTGTGTTCATCATAAGCGGAACGATGGATTGCCTTGGCTATTTTAAATACAAACCAGCAATTTGTGTAGGTCTCCTGTAAGCTCAGTATTACACTTGGATGCCAGTCCTTCCAATCACAGTATGTACCATCGATCATCCGTTTCTTGGATGAACAAGGAATAGAAAACACTCATTCTGTTAAATGTGTTGCATCATGTGAGGTTATTCTGAATTTACATCCAGGACCAGGAAAAATGCTTTTACATGGTGGATTGCATAGTGGGCTTCTTTATTTTAAGTCCGAGTCCCATCTAGAAGAATGGCAAAACTGTCTTTGGTTCGTTCTCCCTCTGCTTTTTGCTACAGAATCCAGAACACTACTTTAGCTAATGCATTTAGCAGATATTTCCTCTCTGGGAGTGCACACTTCTGGGAGATTAGCAGGGAGGAGTCGTAATGGGTTTCCCGTCCTGCCCAACCACCCTTCCTTATTCCTCTACTCTGCCTCACCCAGAGAGGGTCACTGGCGTGGGACCAGCTCCACCAGCTTTAGGAGATCAAAGGGTTCTTTTCTGCCAGCTGTTTGTGATCTCTCTTTAAAAAAGAAAGGAAGGAAGGAAGGAAGGAAGGAAGGAAGGAAGGAAGGAAGACGGGGTGAAGCCTTGATTGATTAAAAAAAACAATCTCAGTCATGGAGAAAGCAAACAAATAAAAACATATCACAACCCAGAACAAATACTGAAGTAAGAAGTTGTATGTTCAGTAGCAGGAATTCAGATGGTGATGGCCATTTATTTATATCTTCCTTTATTTTTAAATGTTTATAATCTGCATGGGCTGCAAAGTGGCTTAAAACAGAATTACCTTGCCTTAAATATCCAAGATTTAAAGCCAGTGTGTGTGTGTGTGTGTGTGTGTGTGTGTGTATAAACACCGACATAGAAACAAAAAATGAGAAGGCAGATAAAACAGCAGTTTGCTTAAATGATCCCTTTTCATCCCACCCCTCCAAAAAATATGACAAGCGGTTGAGGGGGCGTGGAAGAAATGTGCAAAACAGAATCCATGTTACTTAGAAGGAATTGTGTCTGAAAATGAGATCATATTGATATATTTGGGTACCAAACTTAAGATTATCTCATGGATCTTCAAAGATGCTATATTGGATCTTCATTCGCACCCAGAGAACTCTGAAATCAATCAGTCTATTCATGCCTTAACATCTGCTGAGCTTGCAGATGAATAAAACTTTGTCTGCCACTTTAACAGTCCACTGTTTTGGCAAACAAATTGTTTCTCTCTTTTTCGGTCACAGGGACAGTGTGAACCAGCTTCTTATATTTAAATCTGCACTTTGTTCATTGACTGTTACCTCAGTGTCTACAAACGTACGGTAGCTTCACCCGAGTCCTACTCAGACCTCTTAGGGGGTAGCTTGTAGTAACGGAGGTAGAGTCAGATGCAGAAAACATGAGAACTGATGGTTCTCCAAGTGGAACTTGGGGGCAGCAGAGGAAGAGCTGATCAGGAAAGCAGGGGCCCACAGCTAGGCAGGATCTACACTACTGCTTTAAAGCGCTTTAAAGCGCTTTATAACAGTTTTGACAACTGTTGAGGCCCAGGACACACTGCATATACAGTTTTCAAAATGTTTTCAAAGTGATTTAAAGTGCTTTAAAAGCAGTAGTGTAGATCCCCTAGTCTCAGAGATCCAGCCCCTTCTTCTCTGGCACTGTGTGCTTCAATCAGAGTTCAATGCATCACAGTAGCAAGAGAGATGCACCACACTGAGGCTGTGTTCTCCTATAAAGCTTCAGCTATGGGGTGGTATAGAAGTGTAAATAAAACATACTTACCTGGGAGTAAGACTCGTTGAACTCAGTGGAATTTATTTCAGAGTAGACATCTTTTGAACCAGTTTATGCCTGGTTGCCAGATGATTCTCAGGTTCCCCAGACTTCTAGGGCAGTGTCTAATGTTGCCCATGTGCCAGCAGGACCCACCACTGATGTAACGGGAATCCAGAGTGAAAGCTATCAGAATCCATTGACTTGCCCTGTTCTGGGAATGTGCGTTTGTTTCTGCTCAGTTCTGGGGTTGTCACACCAGTGATGAGTCCCCTTAGTGCAACATCCTCAGCATTCAATACTGTCCCCCCCCCCTCTCTCTCTCTCTCTCCCCCTTCCTGTATGGAGAAGCATTCAGTCACATGTGAGCCCCCATTTGTGTGATGTTGGAACACAAAGAAGAGCCTCCCCAGCAGATCTTCGTGTCCAGGATGGTTCCCACAACGAGATCTTAATTTTGAATATACATGCATAGTCCAGCTGCTACACTGCGCCTGAGCTTTGTGCATATTGCTGCACAAAGATCTTCAAATAAAACTTGGCATGACCTGTATCGAGCTGATTAGGGTGTCACTTCTAAAATCCACCGAACCTGCTCGCAAGTTAGAGATTTGAGTCCCTTAGCTACGTGCTGCATCCATCAGCTGCTCCAGTACGGGCTGGCTACTTGCTAGTCTTGTTGCAACTCCAGTGGCCGGCCATATGTAATTCAGCAAATTTAATTCAGTGCCATATTTAATTCAGCAAATACTTCTGTGAAAATTATTACCGTCCCAACTATTACCATCTCTACACAATCACTTCCATAATTTGTTTTCCTACGCTGCGGCTATTCTGACAAATGCATGCATGGGTGCATTGAATTGAAAAGTAGGAACGTGCAGCGATGCGACCGAGAAAGCCATGAGTAGTGTTGTGATGCTTGAGTGGCAAGCAAGGGCGGAGGACAGGTCACCTGTATCATTCCCAGTTATTGTAGTCACAGGAGCCTTGTTCACACCTACAGCTGGGCACCCTGAAAGAGTGGCAGGGGGCGACAAGCCACGCCTGTGGCACAGATCCCAGTCTGTGCTTCCTGGGCCCAGGCTTGCTTTTCCACCCTTGAATTGCCACACTGCTCTTATCGCCAGCAATCTTGATAACGCAGAGGTTTGCCTTTATGTTGTCGTCGTTTATATTTCTTGCGGCAAGACGTATTATTCTTTCCTCTTCTTTTTTTAAATTATCTTGTGGAAATGTAAACCAGGCTCAGTTTGAGAAAAAGCAAAATTGTCCATGTATCCTGTGCCATAGTAAGCTAACAGAACACAAGGTGTGCATGTGTCGGGGGGGGGGGGTGTTGTCTTTTGAGATTTTATTACTTTTTTGCTTTGTGATGACTGGCTTCAAGCCCACACATTTCTTGAATACACAATAGGGAGTTGGGTAAGACTGCAGAAATAAATTTTATTAACACGCATTCACTGCAGCAGCAGCAGCAGCAGCAGCAGACTGAATAATCTCCTTTAGTCTCCTCTGGCTTGTAGAATCGTCTTCATACCAGGTCAAGTCAATTAGCGATATAATGTACGACAGGTTTTATTTAAAAGGGGCTTTAATTAAAGTTTTGATACAATGCTCATGCAAACCAACAATCTGTCTTTGAGGGATACGTATTATCTAGAAATTGATTTTAACTTAAGCACTAATTTATAGGCTGTCCCCTTCAATAAGTGTGATTCCTTGGGAGATATTAAAATCCCCTTGCCCCAGATAATTTAGGCCCTGTTTAACATGCTTAACATCCTTAACATAACGCAAATAAGACGCCTGATCTTTATTGAGCAAAGAACTTGAATACATATGCCCGATACGATGAGTCTTTCACATGTGACAGGAATACTGCACGCGTGGAACAGCTGTTTCTGTACACGCAACCATCGACAGATCCCATGGTGCATTTAACAACGGCGAGGGCCCACCGTGCAATGTCCTGTGCAAACTAGCATCACAGATCCACAGGTCCACGTTAGTCTTCTTCTTCTGGAAGTGGGCTTAAGAGCACTTCTAAGAATGGCTTGTTTCTTTCCCTACTGGGCTTTCAAATTGCCAGTGAGGAAAGGCTTCCATTTGCAACTGTTCATACCCAATTAAACCAAAATTCATATAATTTAAACAGAAATGATAAAAAGTCCTTGCATGTTCCTACACAACCTTTGCATGTACCCACACATATTTGCCCCTAAAGCCATATATTTCTCTACCAGAGCGTTCAGTAGAAAAATAGGTCAGTTCAATGGGGTTTCGCTTAATAGCTCTTGGAAGAAACACACATACACATAACCCCAGACTGGAGCTCAATTCCTAGGAGAGAACAGTGATAGAAATGAAATAGTTTTGTGTGAATTCAAAAAGATAGTTTGAGAGTTCTGCAGTTATCAGCTCCATGAGGCTAGCCAGATTCTAAGAAGCGGTTGTTGCCGGTGATTAAAAATAAAATCCTGGCACTGTTAACATCTTTATGAAGGTCAAAGGAGCCAGTCCGTTCTTCCAAAAGACCACAGCTCACAATATGATTTGTGGTTCAGCTGTAGGGACCACAAGGTTCAGGTGAATAGCTGAAGGCTTCACCAGCACTAGTAACTGAGGCTGCAAGACAAGGTAGGGGTTTGACCCAGGGCAATTAAACTGAAATATTTTTATGGATTGGAATTCCAAGTAGTGAGCCAAGAGGCAGCTTTTTTTCTTTTTTTAAGCTGACATTTTAACACGTACAAGGCATAAATCTATGTATGACTGTGTTGTTCCCAGTACATGGGGTGTGTTGGAAAACTGAGGAGGAATAAGGTTTGGGTATTCAGCAGCAGCATTTTCCTTCTGTGCTTGTAAAGACCTTTGACAGGCTAAGACCCAGTATATGTAGACAGCATTCCAGCAGTGACATCAATGGTGTGTGTGTGTGTGTGTTTTATGGAGGTTGCGTCCATAAAAGTTATTTTACATGTGCCATTAATAATGAACTGCACTCAGGACATAATCCAGTCCACCGTTAAGTGTGCTTAAGTGTCATTGATTTCTTTTGGGTCCTTCCCACAGCCCACTTCCACTTGGCCCTCTCCATAAGGTGATTGGTAGGGCAGGAGGATCATATAGTCTTGCCAGCCATTGGTTATTTAGCTTTCTATTCTGTCCGGGTTCTGTGAGCTCAAAATGTTTCTCTTCGTGTGTAAAAAGCACCAGTTTATTTTATGGATTGAAAATGGGCAACCATGATTTCTGAATTCCTTCTATTCGGGTTCTGACATTTGCTCATTTTTTGCCATTGGATTTTCAAACTCAGTTCTGCAACTATGAGGACTAGTAACATATTTAACAATGAAACATTCAGGGCCTGAAGCATCTGTCAAGAGCTTCTGAGCCTCGGAGATGTGTACTGGAACTGCTGTGTATTATATTTTGCATTCCTCTGTATTTCCTTAACCCTTCCAGTGCTGCTCTTTCTTACAAAACGCAATGCAATCCCACCCAATTTTATAAGATGGAAATGGGGCATAAAAGCTGGAGTGCTCTGGGGTAGCTGCTTCTATCAAAAATAGGTCCCTTAGAGCTTTTTGCCAGATGCTTTCAAATGCTCTTTGCTCAGCCAAAGCAATCATGTGGTATTAAAAAAAATACACACATTATTGCTGAAAGAAGGAGTGGGGGGCGTGGAGGAACAGTAATGATTGCAATGAGAATTGAAATGTTTGTAAATGAATTAAGCTAGTGTCTATCATCCTTTATTAGACTGATCTCTCATGGAAAGAAAAATAAGGTCAACACACAAGATTTCCCCTGCTTCCTGGAATTCTTACATTTTTTCACTATGATAACATGGAGTGTGTGTGTGTGTGTGTGTATGTGTGTGTGTGTGTGTGTGAATGCTGGCTGGGACCTCTCTCCCCCATGCAGTCCTGGGAGAATGCCTAAAGCATGAGCTCAGATGTTCAGGCAGTTCCGTGCTGGTGTCATACACTTCCACAAGCAAATTCACAGTGACATTAAGAAAATAAGAGCAGGAGTACAATCCAGCAGGAGGTTCTTCTCCATGGAAAGGCATATGAGATGGACAAGAGCGTCTCCCTTTTGCACATCCATCTTGCATACATTTCAATGGAGCTTGTGCAGGAGCACTTCTCGGTAAATTGCATTCCTGGGGCGTTGTTGTCCAAAATATTCAGAATGTTGTTTTTTGTGGGGAGGGGAGGGGGAATTGGATTGAAAAAATGCTTTGCTTGTCAAATTATCTAGCTGTCGGCCTGATCCTATGCACGTTTACTCCGAAGTATGGAGTTCCGTGGGGCTTACTCCCAGGCAAGTGTGACTGGGAGTGCAGCTTGATACAAGAGAAATGGATGTTAAAATATACACGGCTCTGGTTTCTTTTCCTTTCTCCCCTCTCCATATACTTGCGCATTTGCTTTTGTGAGATTTCGTCTCCAGCTCATGCACAGCCACGGGAAGGAGGAGCCAGGGAGAAGTGGCACTCTTGTGTCTGTCGGTTCACCCCCTCTGGGTGGATTAAAACTAAAGGGTGGACAAAGGCATCGCTAGAAGAAGGCAGCACAAAGGGGCCTGCTCTGCTGTGGAATGTGCTTCTTCGGAACAGATTTAAATGATTTGCATATGGCCACCTAAATATTTAATGTCTGTGCCGTGGAGAACGGCAGGTTTGGAACTCCGCTGCACGAGCGGATGACGAGTCTCATTGCCTGACGCTGTTTGTGCTAGTGCAGAATGTGGAAGCTATTCCAGAGCTGCGTCTGGGGTTGCCGCTTTCTGGACCCCCATCAGTACAGACGCGCTTATTAGGGATTTGAGTTCCTAAGGTCACAATCCTATGCATGTTTAGCCGGAGAAAACTCTGGCTGGGGAAATGCTGGGCACCGGAGGGCCTCTTTTCTGCCTAAATATGCATAGGGTTGCATCCTAACACTCTTACAACTGAATGCTGGGTGTGTGGGTGTGCGTGTTAGTGACTGCCTGATGTCTGGGCTGGGGTGGGGTGGGGGGTAACCTTTTGCTGCATATTAAATCAACCCTGAGGCTACAGCACACCCCAGGCGCTCCAGGGGGGGATCTACACTACTGCATTAAAGCGCTTAACAGTTTTGAGAACTGTTTGGGCCCAGGACACACTGCATATACAGTTTTCAAAACGTTTTCAAAGTGCTTTAAAGCGCTTTAAAAGCAGTAGTGTAGATCCCTGCCCCCGCGCTCTGCGGTCTCTCTACTGCACTCTGTGCTTGCATGGGCAATCGTTTGGAACCTTTAAGAGCTTAAGGGTGCGATCCTATGCATGTTTAGACAGCAGAAGGTCCTACAACACCCAGCATCCCCAGCTAGTGTGGTTGGTAATTGTAGGGCATTTTTCTGTCTTGACATGCGTAGGATTGTGTCTGAAGCCTATTGGCTTTTGGCAGCAGGATAATACCTCCAGAGTTTAACACGCAAGCCCAAAGGGGCAGATTTCAGTTCATCTGCACTGCAGCACCTAGAACAAATTTCTTGTGCATTTTGCAAAAATTCCAGGTGAGCTAGAGCACGACTCTCTCTTCCTTTCCCGTCTACCTACCCTATTTCCTAGCATCTCCTTTGCTCAGTGTTCTGTTAATTTTTCTGTACAACGATGCCAATAGGGATTAGAACAACAGCTATAAGGCTGGAAACCAAAAACAAGCAAGAGACAGCTGCATTGGTTGTGTTCCCAACGCGTTTCGACATGAGTCTTTATCAAGGGAAAAACTCTTAAAGGTTTTCCAGGAGGACCCCGTCTCCCTTTCTTCATCCAAAGAACTTTCCCTCCAGTGCCTTTCAAGATGGCTGGCTTTCGTCACTGAGGTTGCTCACTGACCATTGCCAGAAGGTCTTCAGGCACATTCAGTCTGAGTCACCTCTGCTGCTTTTGCTAAGTGATTCTTGAGGAATTTGACCTTTGCAAATTCTGTTGCAAACTGCCCCTGCCCTGCAACTCCTGGACAGATTGGAACTTAGTTATCCACTGACTTTCACACTTACCAAGTGTTCGAAGTTATTTTAAGCTCAAATGTGTTTTAAATTGCACATTTTGAGAAAAATGCATATTTTGCAAGAAAATGCATTTAGAAGTATGTATTTAAATCCAAATTCAATGCCTGTGTACACAACACCAGTTGCTGGGGAACGTGGGTGGGAGGGTGCTGTTGCACTCATGTCCAGCTCATGGTTTTCCCGGGGGTCGCTGATTAGCCACTGTGTAAACAATGCCAGAAGAGATGGACCCTTGGTTCTTATCCAAGGAGTTGCGTGCTGTGCATGGTGTCAGTGGGTGGGGCTACATGGTGCAGCCCAGCTCACATGTTGAGGTAAGCGAGTTAAATAACACCCGAATAGGCCTTGCATCTCTGCCTTGGATTTTGCATGTGACATGCATGTAAAGCATAAATGTGCACATCGATATGTAAAGCTCTGAGTGTGCTCCATAACTGTGAAGCTGTTACTACTAGGTGAGGCCCATTTTATTATGTAGCGCTCACTGGAGCACCAGTTTGTTCAGCAAAATGCTTTTCTAGCCCCCAGACCTCTGTCTGGTGAATCAAGTGGTTCCCCTAAAATGCATAAATTAACCATCCCCGGTTAGTATCACAGCCAGAATGTATGTGTTCGCACGTATGTATCCCCATAAGCCACTTAAGATGTTCTTTGCACATCTGTAGAAAATATGTTTAAATAATTCATACAATGAAGGACAGAATATGGTTTGGATTGTGTTCCATGTTTCAAGGAAGAGACCAAGACTGTGACCTCACCAAAGCTACTTTTGGAAATATTTAGCAAACCAAACAGATAAAACGAGGAAGCCCTTGCCAGGTTGCTGTAATGCGTCTCTGATGGCCATCTTCTGAGAGGTGGCTTGTATTTCCTTCACTTTCCACTACAGTTGCTAGATCAAAACTGTAAATCTAAAAGACCAATTGAAGTTCTGAAATCCAAAATAAGGAACCCTTACAATGCCATGTAGAAGGAAGGGCCCAAGCAGCTGTCCATGAAGGCCCAGAAACCCATATGTCGGAGGAGAGTCTGTTCAGGGGAGCCTATACAGACCCTTCCTGGGGGAAGTTCCAGATCCCTCGTTCCTGGCATGCTGTTCATTGTGGGGGGGCCAAGTTAAGGTTGGGAATACCATTTTGCGTGTTTTTCCCCTTAGGAGCAAAAGGTCAGGTTTTTGGGGGGGGGTCAAGGGACAAGCTTCCCTTGTCCAATCTGCCCCAAATTTTGCATGCTTTGCTAGTGCTTTAGCTAGGTTTGGTGTATAGCAAGTACTATTATGGGATGTTATAGGGGGAAAGGATTAACTTCCCATGTCGGGCCTCGTGGATGAAATATTGTTATATACCCCCCCCCCCCATTGAGCTATATAATAATAGCTACCCTCACTTCAGTAAGGGGAAATACAGCGGCCGGTTTTCTACTGCCCCTTGCAATGTTATTTGCCCCTGAAGATAACAGCACCTTTGGGGGCAAATAGCAGACAGGATAGGATTTCAACCATGTCTCCCAAGTTGAGGTCCCACACATTGTTCATTGTTCCATGGATCAGTTTGTCTCCCTGGTAGAACCTGTGCAGAAAATGTTTGCAGTGGGGGTGGAGAGAAATAAGCATTTACGTTGCTTTTTCTTCACCCCAGCTATGAGCACGGGTCCACTTTGGGACCCTCCGGAGTGAAACTACACAATGCAAAACTGTAAAACGCTGTGTTTATTTCCCTTCTCTGCTCTTGCAGCATCACAAAAAGTGCCATATGAGTGCTGTCTAATTGGCTCGTTAAAAATAGTTGCACCACATGCTGATCCTTCTTTCAAAATAGATGCAGAAGTAAAGCATCAAGTCACTTAAGCTTCCCAATCGTCCTTCCTCCTCATCTTGTGTGATGTCACAGCAGAAATGGGCAGCCGTGTCAGAGTCCCCTCCTGACAGGTTTCTTTACCTGGGGAAGATGCATGGCCTTGCTTTTTCGGGAGCTGACAGACAAGTTTCTGTGCTGCCCGTGTCACCCCACCCCCTCACTTTCCTAGAAACCTCTCAGCCCTTCTAGAGTCTTTTTTGCTAACCTCCACCAAGATGATCACTTTTTGCCTGAAGGCAACTTCCACATGCATCTTTGCAAGTATTCCAGCTTGTAAAAGGGGCCTTTGGAACACCCAGTTTCTGGAGTAATTTTGTGACAATCATGTGCTCAAGGAATGATGAGAAGGGCAACCCTAACATGATATTTTGCATAAAAACTCCACATCTTAACCTTAGTTCTAGCGCTGTCATCGGGACCTATTTCCCAGGGATTGTGGCATTTTCCCATTAGAACATAAGAAGAGCCCCGATGATGGATCAGAACAAGGGTCCATCTAGTCCAGCACTCTGTTCACACGGTGGCCAACCAGCCATAAGCCAGGGACCAGCAAAGCAGGACATGGTGCAACAGCACCCTCCCACCCATGTTCCTCAGCAACTGGTGCACACAGGCTTACTGCCTCGGATACTGGAGATGCTTGGCTGTGCAACCGCTTCGCTGGGTTCACACATCATGCTAAGCTACACCAAACTATGCTACGAGGTGGTTATGCAAACAACCTACTGTGCTTCTTCCATCAGACAACCTGGCAAACAAGCTACGCAGAGTACTTTATTTCCCACCCCCTGTGACGTCTCACCCACTTGTGTCGTCTCAACTTCACCCGAGATGCCCACAAGCTCCTTGGCAGGACTATCCACGCCTCTAGCACCCAGGAAAACTTCCATCTCCGGTGTGCTGATGATGTGTGTGAGGGTTTTGGCCTACTGCTGCTGCTCCTGTCTCACCTTTATTCTTTAGGCCCCAGAGCTCCACAGCCCAGCAACCTGGCCCTCAGCTTCTCATTCTGCTGCTACTATTAATTGATCTCTCCTCAGTCACTCCTCCACAGACCACACCAGTTGTTCTTAAATGTAATTTGAATTTATTAACGTAAGTGTGTGTACATAAGCTTATTGGTTTCTTCAGTTCAAATGCGTATGGTTACAAGGTCCTAAGCATAGTGGTTTCTGTCAGTTCTCTCTTACAAGGTTCTACTATATAATACTACTGTCTATAACTCAACGATCCTCATTCTCATATAATCATCTACTTCTCTCTACCCCACTTCTACCTTCACTTCACAGGATCATCACCTGCACTATCTCATCTCCTGCCCCTTACTTCACTGTCTATAGGTACATTTCTCTAGCTCCTCCCACTCTTACTCAGCCAATCAGCACTCCCTCTCAACTATCTAATCAGCATTCAGGCATTAAACTCCTTTTTACAAATGGTAAGTACCTCCTCCTCCTCCTCCTCCCGTCCTCCCATCCAGCCAGGTGGGTTTGCCAGTTTCCTGTGTGGCAGGAATAGTGGTTGCTTGAGAGGAGCAGAGCAGGGACAGTGTTTTTGCCTGCTCTCATTGAGCAGCTTTGTAGGCGATCTCTGTAACCCACGTCTCGCTATGGCTTAAATAGGGGAAATAACTGACCATGGAGGGGGGGGGGTGGCAAATCCCACAAACATCATGCTAGCCCATCATGGGCTGTTCTGGAAAATAAACTGTCATGAGTTAGTGTGTTGTGTGAACCTAGCCCCTGTCTTCGTTTGGCGCAAAAAAGAAGGAATAGCAGATGGTATACAAAACAATATCAGCACATTCACGTAAGTCCTACATAAGATCTTAATGGAACAGGCATAGCTCCTACCATTTCCATTCAGATTTTTGCGAGGGACTTTTCTAGTGCTGGTTGGCCGCTGTGGGAACAGAGTGCTGGACTAGATGGACCCTTGTTCTGATCCAGCCTCAGGGCTCTTCCTGCGTTCTTCTGGTAGCACGGCCTCTGTGTCCAAGGCTGGCACTGTGAACCAACCTGTAGTCCAACGCTGGAGAAGGCTTAGGAATGCAAAACTACCAAACACACTCTTGCCTGCAAGCAGACTGCGTGTTGAACTGTTCACAGTGAGATGTTTTGTCCTATTTGTGTTGTGTGTGTCGAAAATAACAAAATCTCTTTGAAAGGCAAGTACCACCTGGGTACAAATAATAATGTTATCCACCGTCTGTCTTGTAGCAGCAGAATTGGGGATGGTGGGGAGGGAGGGGGTGGCAGGGGCGGAGGGAACGAGTGTCTTGCCTAAGGCCACCAGCTGAGCTTGTGGCTGCAGTGAAATTTGATCCAGGGACATCCTAGCTCACACTCTTAGTCGCTGCAACAGCTGATGGAGACCCTTTCCCCCAGCCTAAGGGGCTGCTGCTGCTGCAAACAGCTTTGCTGTGTTGTACCCAGTGGGAGTTTCTGGGGGCCCTTGGGCAAGACGCCCTCAGTGGGCCCTTCCCACAGTAAGCCTACCTCCTGGCTGCCATCGTTACTGGCTGCTCTTGCTCCTCCTCCTCATGGCCACCGCCTGCTTGCTTGGCAGGCAGAGAGCCAGGCAGCAAGGAGGCAGCCTCGCTCTTCCTCCGCGCCACCATTGCCTGGGCCAGAGCAAGGGGCAGGTGACAACCGGCTGAGCAGGAGGGGCAACTCCACAGGGCTCTTGTCAGTGGGCCCCTGCTGGGGTGTGGGTCCTCGGCAGAGGCACAACCATGCCTGCCCTGAACAACGGCCCCAGTTCCACCCTGATGCGTTCTGTGGGTCTGCAAACTGGAGGTCAAGGAGTATTCAAGAAAAAATGGTCCAAATGTTCAACGTATTAAGTGGTGCTGTGTGTGGGGGTGGGACTTGCCACAAGAGTGCACACGCAACTGTGTGTTAATTCTTGATGTGAGGCAGCTGGGATGGACGAGACACCCTTTTGCTCTGGCATTTGCAGCCACCCCATCTATGCGCCTTACTCACTGTTCCAATGAGGGCATTGTATTTCACAGTGCACATCGTTCGCATGGAAATCCAGCAGCTGCAACTGCAAACACTTTGCCGACCGCTCCTCTTGGTTGGGCGGGGGCTCTGCCCGCTCTTTGTGTGACATAGGAAGGATTGCCAGATGTCCCTTCTTTTAAGGGAACATCCCTTCTTTCATAGGCCAGTACTTGGGAATGTCCCATATTTTCCAAAATGTCGGATCTGGAAGCCATAGAGACAATCTCCCATTGCCTTACATTTTGCAAAATGCCATGCTCATTAAAAGACACACCACTAACATATCGAGTCAATTAAGCAGATGTGATTTTAAGCTGCCTTTACCATGACTGTGTTGCACTGGGGTGAAAACCGTGCATGGAGAGGAAGGACCTGCACTTCCTCGTCATCTATGTATTTGAGTTTATAATTCAGCTTACCCTAGAAGCTCAAACTGTTTAAAAAACACATAATTTAAACCAAAACCCAATTACCCTGCTTGTTCAAGGTTACCTGACTCTGACACCTGCCTGCATTGATCAGGGTCTGATGAGTGTTTACCTTAGGAATAACAACCCAAACTTTATTCGTGCTGGAGAAAAGACTGCATTCTATGTTCCTAAGGAGCTCACCCAGAAAGAAGTCGCATCAATGGGGACTACCACTCATACGTTAGGACCCTTCCAGCAGAATTCTTTACTTTTCTACTCAGAAGAAAATCCCATTGAACTAAATGGGGCTTGCTTTCAATTAAGAGGATGTAGGATTGCATCATGAATCTAGATAGTGGAGCATTATTGTAAGGTTTCTGGGAAGGACAGACACAGCTGAGACTTCAGGACTTAATCCAGAAAAGCAGAGGCTGTTAAGAGAGGCAAAAGCACCATCAATTTATGAATATTTTATTACAATACACAATTGTGAAGTCTATCCCAAAAGAAGAAAGAGCAGGTTGAGAGAGAGGGAGGGAGGGAGGGAGAGAGAAATATTATTTATTTTATTACATTTTCATACTTTATATACATTTTATATTTTATGAGCTGAAGGACAAGGAGGAAGGTAGAGAAAGAGAGCTAGTTAGTTACTTATCCTTAATATGCTGAGATGAACCCTGCTAGGACTGTTAAACCCTTACACATTCGTGTCTGAGGGCCAAGCCAACAAGGAACAAAGTGAGCACCTAGAAAACTGAGTATGGCAGAAACCATGAAATCACCTCTGCATAATGGGGCACCCAACTCTGCCTTTACGTTTTCTGCATATAAGGTACACTGGAAACAGAAAGCTTTAATTCAGATGTCAAGCCTTTAGTTTTCAGACACTGAATGAATAAAGATCACACGGCACTAGTCTAATCACTGTACCTTTATTGGGAATTAACCTGTATGTGACAAAGCTATGAATTCTCCCTTTACAGTTCAAATACAGTTTGCTTTGAAGTATGCAGCATACCCTGTTTTCAGAATGACTTTCCTCCAGATTAATACCCCATCAGATTTTCTGAGACAGCACATGGAGATGTCTTTGCAATGTGCTTTTGTTTACTTCCCACATGAACGGACATTGAACTTCACACTAATTTGCATGATGAATTCATTTGAGTGGCTCTTTTTTTGTCTGTGTAGAATTAAGCCCATTCTAAACAGATTCTGTTTTACCTTTTCACCTTGCCAAAAGTACAATTTCCCCTACATAGATGTGCAGAGACCAGTAAGGAACTGGTGTAGGATGAAGCCTTCAATACATGTTAATTGACTGCATATCTAATTACTTCTAAACCATTGTGGGGGGGGGGGAAGAGATACTTCTAGAAACTTTTAGTGACAATTAGAATTTGATGATAAAATGGGGAAATGGCTTGAATCTGCAAACAATTGCACCCCCTGCATAAAATATCCCGGCACTCTGCAACCAGTCCACATGGCCCATGCCTCATGAGATGGGCGCATCAGAAAATCTAAAGTGAAGCCATATGTGAATAGGTTGAAACTGGCCGGAAGCCCTCTATTAGTACATGTCTTCAGTCTATTGTTATTACTAACGCCACCACGCTTAAAACGTGACATTGCCGTTCAAAGGCAGCATCTCGTTAAAATGGAAAATCTTATTAGTGGCAAAAGAGGGGATGACAGAATCTCCTTTAGAAACAACAAGAAAATCAGCTGCTCCATCTTTCCATGGAATATTTTGCCTTTGTAGAGGACATGCAAAGGATTTAATATTCTTTATAGCTCCCCTTCCTAGCCCTGAACATGCTATCGATCCAGCCTAGACACTCCCAATGATTTCAGCACATGAAATGATTGCAGGGATGGTTAATAAGGGAAGGAGGCCGAGAGACAGAAAATCAGAATTTATCTAGCTGCTTTTACTAGTAAAAAGATAATGACTGAAATATCCATTTATTGTCTAGTCCTGTTGGCTACTTCAGTGTCCCTCTTGGAGCAAGATATACACACTTGGCTATTTGTCTGACAAGAGTTGCCGCATGGAGTGATTTTGAGGACTCTCCCCCATCTGTCTGGAATGTGCACCAGACATGAGTGTCCACTAAGTTCAAAGGATTTCTGGATGATGCAGATTTTCAGACTAGCTCCCTTCCAGGTTCAGGAATGAAACTACCTTGGTTGCCCTGATAGATGATTTACATTAGGGAAACTATACAGTTCTGCTGATTTGGCTGGACCTCTCAGCTGCTTTTGATGCCATCAAGTCTTGCCAGACTGCCCTTAAGAATATCACAGTCACTAGCTGCTGAGAAGTCCAGCAGAACCAGTCTCTCTCTCTTTCTCTCTCACACACACACGCACACACACACACACACACACACGTGGAATTCACTCGCCAGGAGTGTTGTGCTGGTTTAAGCCCTACCTGCAAGGCAGGTAACAGAAGGTGAAGTTGGGCCAGGAGCACTTTTCCACAGATGTGGCTTTTGTGTTTGTTATGAAAAGCACGGCACCTCAGGATCCCATGTGATCCCCCATGCTATTTTATACCTACATGAAACCGAGAGATTGTGTAATCAATATGCAAACAACTCTGGGCTCTAGCTCTGTTTTCCATCTGAGTCCAGCAAGACAGCAGAAGTTCTGTATCAGTGTTTGGAATCAATGTTGGCTAACACACTGGAACGTAATCCAGACAAGAGAGAGGTGTTTTTGTTCAGCAGGAAAACTGGTCAGGGGTATAGCCTGTTTTGGATGAGATTGTATTCCTCCTAAAGGATGAGGTCTGTAGTTTGAGGATGGTCAGGTGGCAGCTGTGAGCAGGCTTGTAGCTTCTTAAAGCAGTTAGCAACTCAAAAGAGAGATGGTCACTTTAAGAAAACTTCTTAAGGTGGGTAGAGTGTAGTCAGAAAAGTCTTGCATCATGGCTCTGCTGTCATGTACCCAAGGTCAAATCTGACAATACCAACTTCAGCAGAACTTTAAATATTCGATAGTTGGAGGATAAGCAAAATGTTGATCTAATTATGTCTGCATTGTCCAGCCCAGCGTGATTTCACAACATGTGTGATCAAATCAATACCTAGGCATTAACTGTTAATTGTTGCAAAAGACCTCACTCCCTCAATAGCTGAAGGCATCACCCTCACTTTACATTCAAGATGACTCAATCAAGGAGTCCTCTCAGCCCTATTGCTGTAGCCAGGAGCAGCTATTCAGGGCCACCTGGACACTGGTCATGCCAGGTAGGACATCTCTTTTGTTCTTTTGATGTTTTTGTTCAAAATATATAAACACCCTGGACCCCAAGCCCTCAAGAGACCATGAACCACACTGTTGTCATAGGCTGGTTCCATTCATAGCTGCTGGATCACTATCATCTGGGTCCCCACTACTGGAAGCCACCTGGGTCTCTTTGCCACCCCACTGTCAAAAGAGTACCTACCGCTTGCGTGAGTAGGACGGATGCTGGAATCCCATGGAAAAGGCCAGAGAGGAACCAGTGCCTGGGAAGCCATGGTTCTGTCATTTCTGATCTGAGCCTGGGCACTTAGATTCTCACAGAACCACTGGTTCAGAACTGCTGCAACCATTTTTAAAACTGACCACCATTTTTTGAAGCAGTAGCAGCAGCAGCCTCTGGATCACTCCTATTTCCTTTGAGCCAGTTCACTAGGGGCTTTGCTGTGCTGGGTCCTATGGAGCCCTGGATCTATTCCCCAGAGCCCTGATTGCCCATTGGTCACAATGGAAGCTTTGTTTTTCTTAGCTTAATTGCTTTTTAAGGTGGGTTGCAGTTAGGGAGGAAAGGGTTAATTCACCCATCTCTAGATGCTGCAACACTTCTCCCCTAAATCTCTCTCTCTGCCTTGTAATGGAGTATAGGAAAAAGGGCAGGGGGGATCAAATGGTTTGGGATGATCTAGGCAGGGTGCAAAGTAATTGAAGAATTTATTTTAAGAATATTTGGATTACTGCAGCTGGATTACTTACTGCAATGTGTTCTATGTGGGGCTACATTTGAAGAATGTTTGGAGACTTCAGCTGATGCAGAATGCTGATAATTTAGTTATTATTATTATTATTATTATTATTATTATTATTATTATTATTTATTTATATAGCACCATCAATGTACATTAGTGTATGTTACTTTGCTATTATTTAATCCGCATTGGCATGGGTTTGGGACCATGATATGGAAAGGTCTGCTTTCTCGCAGATGAACTTGCTGCCTTTTGAGGCAAGATTCAACATGGCATCAACAAAGGTAAGTCCTTTTTAAAAAAAAACCTTTTAGAGTTGAGAGTGTCAGTAAACATGTGGACTGGAGTGCTCCAGTAGATGTTGTTTACTTGGACTTCCAAAAGGCTTTTGACAAAGTCCCTCCCCAAAGGCTCCTGAGCAACTTTAGCAGTTGTGGAATAAGAGGAGAAGGAAGGGCCTCTTAGGGATCAGTAACTGGTGAAAGAACCGGAAGCAGAGAATAGGAATACATGGGAAATTCTCCCAATGGAGGGACATAAATAGTGGGTTCCCATGGGGATCTGTTTTGGGACCAGTGCTTTTCAACTTGCTCAAAAATCATCTGGAATTAGGGGTGGGCAGTGAAGTGTCCGACTTTGCCAATGACACCAAATTATTTAGGGTGCTTAAACCAAAAAAGAGATTGTAAGGAGCTCCAAAAGGATCTCTCCAACTGAGAGAATGGCACCTAAATGGCAATGATAAATGTAGAGTGAAAACAAATTAGTTTTCACTCTACAGGTATTATTGTATATGTCACTGTGCCAGAGAAGGATAGCTTGCGTGACTCCTGTTTTATTAAAAGAATTTTTCTGCCTTGAATGGCTGGAAGACTGGCAAAAATTCAACAGGTGTAAACTTCCCCAGGATAATGTAGCAGGAAGAGCGTGTTGGATTCTGTGCTGTTCCGCCTATCAGCACCCTGCCAGGAAACGAGGTGGCAGATCAGCCAAGGCAGCTTAGGCCAGCTGCTTAAAAGGAAAGCAGCACGCTTGCTGATAGGCCCTTGGGCAGGCAGCGTAATGGTGCAATCTTATGTATGGCTACTCAGAAGTAAACCCCACTGAGTTCAGGGGGCCTTTTCCCTAAGCAACCCGACTGAACTCTGTGGGGTCCACTTTGGAGGAGGAGTGTGTAGGGTCGCACTGTTACTTGGGGCCCTCGGGTGGGCGCGCTTACAGCCTCTGGACAGCGGCCTGCCACCTCCAGAGAGAAATCCTGCTATTCCAGGGAGGCGACTGGGATGCTCTGCCCAGCCCGCTCTCCGCTCTCGCGCCCCCCCCCCCCCCCGCCTGTCCAGCCTCCCATCCAGAAATCAGACTTGGTTACAAGCATGTTTTGCAGCCCTAAAAAGCACCCAGAGTTTTGGGCAGCAGCCTGGACAAATACCCAGGCGCCGCAGCAGGAGGCAAAAGGACACGCTGTACCAGCTCGACTTGTTAGTAACCTGGATTCACCTAAGCGAGGGGGCGAGGAGGGCGAGGGCGAGCCGCGTTGGCCCTGGGCTGCCGTTGGCGCGGTGGCGGCGTCTCGCCCAGCCGAGGAAGGGGCGCGCCGTCCTCCGTGGGGAGAGCAGCGAGCGTTCCCTCCCCGTCCCACCCCCCGCTCTCTGTCTAGGGTGGGGTGGGGTCCACTCGTTCGCTTAAGTCGGGCATCGCCACGAAGTTGGCACTCTTGGGTGGCGGGGGAGCCCTGCTGCTGCGCCTCCGACGTCAAGAGGCTCGGAATCAGACTGGGGAAGTTTGTCTCTTCCCCCCCCCCCCCCGGGTAGGGGGGGCAGTGGGTGGGCAGGGAGGAAGATGCCCGGGGAAGCGACGCCGGGCTACTCGTGGGAAGGCGCAGGCAGAGGGCGGGTTTTCCATACGCCAAAGAGGGAGGGGGGAACTCTGGCAAACTCCGGGCCCGGCGGGTGGGCGCTTTGCGCGTTAAAGGGGCCGTGCGAAGGCGCCCCTTTTCTCTGCGCCGGTGGCCCCGGGCCGCGCGCCTTCCCCTTTAAGGCCGGAGCGTGGCCGTGTGCGCGAGGGAGCGGGCGTGCCTCCGCCGCCGCCGCCTCCTCGCCGAGTGACACAGCAGCCCGAGAGGCCCTATCAGTCACTCGGAGCCCGCAAACTCCACCTTCCGAGCGCGGAAGCCGTGGGCTGCGCCGGGGAATGTCGTGCGCGGAGTGAGGCGGGCGGCGCAGCATTAGCGAGCGGCGGCGCCGCGATGAACTTGCCGGGCACCTAAGAGGCGGGCCGGGCGGGCGGGCGGAGCGAAGACCGGCGCCGAGGCGCGCGGGCGCTGCGGGTCCCGGGGCTGCCGCCGTTGCCGCGACGTGGGCGCCCAGGCAGCCGAAGTGGATGTAACAAGCTGGTGGGGCGCCGCTCCAAGATGCTTCTGGTTTCCCCGCGGGTAGAAGCACCACGCATGGAGCCGCACATTTCAGTAAGTGGGGAAGTCCGGCGAGACGGACGGACGGAGGGAGGGAAGCGCCGGGCCCGACGGGCGAGGGCAGCGGAGTCCCCGGCCGGCCGGCAGGGGCGAGCGCGCGGCGGAGTTCCGCGGCGCCTTCCCAAGGCCCCCGGGAGGACCGCGGGGCGGGGGGTCGCCTTGCGCGTCTGCACGGGGCTGGCGTCGGGGGCGCCGCGCGTCTCGGGCCGGGGCGAGAGTGGCCCCTTCGTGGCTTGGGGCTGCGCGCTGGCTGGCTGGCTCGCTCGCTCGCTCGCTCGGCGGCGTGGGCTTAAAATGGTGGAGGGAGGGAGGGAGGGAGGGGGTGCCTTGCCACCGTGCGGCTGCTAGGAAGGAAGGAAGGAAGGAAGGAGCGAGCGGCGGGGCGGGAGAGAAGTAGGGCAGGCTGGCGGGCTTCGGGGAGAGGAGCGGCGGGCGGCCGGGCGGGCAGGCAGGCAGACAAAAGTGCAGCCCCTGCTTCGCGGCGTGTCTGGCTGGGAAGCAGCTGCCGCTGGCAGGGGGAGGGCGCGGGAGGCGCGCGCCCGGCCTTCGCCTCCCATCTGCGCGCTCGCCTGCTACAAGCCCGGAATAGTTTTGTTCCTTAGGCAAACACGGGGTGCTCGACCGACACACCGCCGCCCCCGCCGCACTCGGCGCTTTGGCAGGACGAGCAGTTTGCAAACGAGGACAAACTCGGCCCCCTCCCTGGCAAGAAGCCGCGGTGGTCCTCCGGGAGGATGGCAACAAGGGAGAGGGGCTTTCCTGTGGTGGCCCCCCAAGCCTGGAACGGTCCCCCCGACGAGGCTCGCTCTGGCACCAACATTGTTATCTTTTCTGCGCCAGGTCAAGACTCCCCCCCCCCCCCCAGCATTTAACAGCATGATGTGTTGAGTTTTTTCTATTCCCAGAATAGTTGTTTTAAATAGAAATTGTCTGTCTTGGTTCGTAACCTGTTTTAATGCTTTTTATGGTTTTAAATTTTATATGTCGTTTTTTAATGTTCAATGTTTTAATCTTTGTCAACCGCCCAGAGTGCTCTGGCTATGGGGTGGTATGTAAATAATAATAATAAATGCAAAGTGATACTTTTTTGTGTGATGTTGGAGGATTTAAATATATAATATATTAGCAGGATTCTCGTTTCGACATGAAAAATGTGTCTCGAAATCAGGTCTGGGAAGGAAGTCGCTGCTGTCTGATTTTTTTTAAAAAAAATATCCTAGATTAAATGCTGACTGCACAGAAGATTTAATAGGATTAGAAATCGTCCAATGCGCGCTGTCCTAGAAGCTGTTGTGGTATCCCTGTACAAACAGAGTCATACAGGAAGGCTTGTTTTAGCCTAATTACACGGTGGGGGGTGGGGGGTCGCCTTTAAACCTTGACCAGTCTGGCAAGCATGAACAAAACGGGGGGTGGGGTGGGGGGCTCCCGTACAGGGATGCTGAAGAAACACCTGATGATGATGAGTATCTTGGAAGTCTCAGCGGTGCAGACAAAGTGCCAAACATGTCCTTTTTCAAAAAGTGGGGGGAAGAGGCATCATTGCAGACACGGGGGCAGCTTCTCTCCTTCCTTTTGTCAAAATTCATCCTGTAAGCTAATTGGGGCAGGGGACGCTCCCTCTTTTTCTTTTGCTACTCGATAAGCCCATCATGGACCGTAATGGAATTGTAGTAATAATGGATGGCCTGATGAGCACCAGCCTGACAGAGCAATATTGGGGTGGGGGTGCTGCTGCTGCTGCTGCTGCTGCTGCTGCTGCTGCTGTAAAAATTGATTCTGCCTAACAAAAAGAGTGTTGTGTGACTGGGAAGCTTCCTTCCAGCTCTGAATACCCAAATTTAGTCCGAACTGTCCTGGCTGTGTCTTTCTGGCCTTGGGCTGAGTTCTTCCTTGTTGGGTTTCTTTCTTTAAAAAAAAAAATCCACCGATGCTGACTCACTTCTTCTTTTTTTTAAAAAAAAGTATTTTGATTTCTCACCCTGTGATTAAGAGATGAGGTGGAAGGAGCCACTTTGCGGGATAAACAAGCTGCTTGTTGTTGACTGGGCCTCTCCAGCTGTCTCCCTTGTTTAACCCAGAGGAGGAGGAGGAGGAGGAGGAGGCTGTATTCGGCTGATTAATTATTAGCATCTCTCTCCTTCCCTTACTGCTTTTTGACTCCCCCCCTAAATTAACTTGCTACCCAGGTTGCTGGGACCCTCCCTCCCCAAATATGAGACTTCTGGGGAAGTGAGGGGAGGTTTTGTTTGGGTGGCCTTTAAGCAGCTACTTTTGCTTATATTCACAAGCATTGCTTTTGTTATGGGTGTACGAAAGGGGGAGGAGGGGTGTGTGTGTGTGTGTGTGTGTGTTTGAGGGTGGTGGTTCTGTAACCAGGGTGATGCGGGGAGGGGAGTATTCTTCCTGGTGGGGGGAGGAGGAGGAGGGCAGTTCTCCTTGGAAGAAACCAGCTAGTGCTTTCTTTTCAGAGTCCTCCTTCTTCCTGGAATAATAAATTTAAAAGCTGCTTTCTCTCTTATTCTCCTCCCAGCAGGCTGAAGCCGGGAATGGAGACGGGGAGGGGTGATGGCACAGTGTCTGCAAAAGATCCTGGCGTTTGTAACAGGAGATTAATAGGTTGCAGGGGAGTCTCTGTTGCCCTCTAGCATGATCATCAGCTCCAGCGTTTCCCCCCTCTGCAATTCGCAAAGGCTCTTGAGGGGCTACGTCCCCCTCCCCTCCCCTCCTCTTCTTTGCCCATTGAAAATAAGGCAAGAGTCTTTCTAGCTTTACAAAGATGCTGCCCAGAAGAGCCTCTCCCTTCCCGAGAGAGGAGAGTCTTGACCCTCTGATACGAGCCCCATATGTTTCGGTGTTCCTTCTGCCTATGATTCTGCAACGGTGGAGATGAATAAGTAGCCTAATGATGCTGTTCTTCCCTCCTGTTTCTGGAAGATGTGCTTGGTGCTCAGGCCAGCGTGTGGAAGGACTTGCTTACCAGCAGCTCAAAATGTCCATGCCATAAACAGGTTTAAGGTTTTCTCCCTCTGGTGTCGAGACACTTCTGGATGTTAGAATTGAGGGCTGGGGCTCAAGGCTTTCTGGAAGTCATCATTTAATGCAGCAACACCAACATGTATAGTTTGTTGTTTATTCGTTCAGTCATTTCCGACTCTTGGTGACTTCATGGACCAGCCCACGCCAGAGCTTTCTGTTGGCCGTTGCCACCCCCAGCTCCCCCAAGGTCAAGTCTGTCACCTCCAGAATATCATCCATCCATCTTGCCCTTGGTCGGCCCCTCTTCCTTTTGCCTTCCACTTTCCCTAGCATCAGCCTCTTCTCCAGGGTATCCTGTCTTCTCATTATGTGGCCAAAGTACTTCAGTTTTGCCTTTAATACCATTCCCTCAAGTGAGCAGTCTGGCTTTATTTCCTGGAGTATGGACTGGTTTGATCTTCTTGCAGTCCAAGGCACTCTCAGAATTTTCCTCCAACACCACAGTTCAAAAGCATCTATCTTCCTTCGCTCAGCTTTCCTTATGGTCCAGCTCTCGCAGCCATAGGTTACTACGGGGAATACCATTGCTTTAACTATACGGACCTACACCAAATGATGCATGCTCTATAGGCGTGCCTTCATCCCAAAGAACTATTGGAATTTGGACAGGAGGGAGAGAGGCGATACATAACTCAATATGTATTGGACTACAACTCCCATAAGCCCCAGCCAGCATGGTTGATAGTCCGAGGTAATAGGAGTTGTAGTCCAAAACATCTGGAGGGATCTATGTTGTAGAAGGCTCTTTTGAAGGCTTCAAGCTTAGATGGGGCAGTTGGTTGTGGTGACTCACTGGTAAGGCAGTGTCACTCTGCATATGCTCAAGGGCACTCCCAACTCATGTAAGGTGGGTTTAAGGTTGCAGGGCTCAATGTGTTCCCCCCCTTCTTCTTCCCCTGGAGAGGTGCATGTGAATGGGCTAGGAACCAAGTGCTTTCTTCTTTCCTCATCTGACAGTAATTGCAGGACGGGGAATGTGTGCTGAAGGGACTGCTTATAAGACCTGAAAAACTCACCTTTTTTGCCTTCTACGCAATCCCCTACCAAAACAATCCCCACCCACCCCCTAAAACACTGTATTTATTTCAGTTTTATCCAACTTTTCTTCCAAGGAGCTCAGGGCAGCATACATGGTTCTTTTCTCATCCCCCACCCCGTTGCCATTTTATACTCACAACAACCCTGTAAGGTAGTTTAGGTTGACAGATAGTGGCTGGCCCAAAGCTTACTGGCTGAACAGAGACCTGAACCTGGCTCTCCCTATTTCTAGCATGGCACATTACAATAGCTTCCCCAACTTGGTGCCCTGCAGATGGGTTGGGCTGCGGTTCCTGCCATCTCCAGCTGGCATTGGCCAAAGGGCTGCGCTACACTGTAAACCATTTCCCCAAAACTGATTTTCATATCTGTGGAGCCATAAGAAGTGAAGTGGGGCTTGAAGCTAATGACACATCACCTAATACTGGCTGGAGAGATTTCCTCTTTCTCCCTCCCCACCCCATGGATCTGCCCTTGTGTGGGAAGTCTAGAATTTGAAAGGGCTTGACTAGCTTTTGCCTGGAAACCTGGCCTTTTCAACTAGCAAGGGGTTAAATAGAGCAACTTGTAGAGAAATATATTATTTTTGTATTATATAATTCTCTAGTGTTTCTATGTTTAGCTCTGTAATCTCTGGTTAATTCCTAATGCATGTCAATTTTGGACATCCCTTGCTTGGAGAAGAAACTGACCAGCAAGCCCTAAAGGGACTTAGATGGGAGAGTCTTGAGGATGGAAGGGAATTTACAAGCCCCCTCTGGACCACTACTCAGGATCATGATTAAAGGAGAAGGACGTATAAGTATGTGTATGTGTCCTTTGGAACTGTAGACCCATACTGAAGCATTCCTAGTCGTTACAAATGATGGTGTCTGTGTAGGGCTGTACATGTTCAAGGATTCATTTCAACACGCGTAGAATTTGCTGCTGACCATATAATGGATCACGTTGAGAACTTTTGTTTGTGTTTGTATTTTCTAAACCAAGTTTGGCTTTAAACTTATTTAACTGTCTGGCGACGGGCGCAAGTGCCTTGATGGTATCTCATGAGAAGCATCATCATCTAAGAGATGCCAGCAGAGTAAGGGAAACATGGAGTAGAACAAATGGTGCTTTGTTATTTGACCAAGTCATAAATGACGTCGACGCGGGGAAGCCAGTCTGAACTGACTCCTCTTGAATTGGGAACAAGTCCAGCGTGTCTCTGCCACTTCTGGGAAAACGCTGAAAGGGTGGGTTGAACTGGAGCTTTGATAGGTGTCAAGAAGCATGTTGGAGAGTTGACCACGGGTAGCAGTGGCCACAGCTAATGGCTGCGTTGCCGTGTCATGTGATGTAACTTGTTTGTACACAATGTGCCTGTCATTGGGGGACGGGTGGGCGGGGGAATCACTTCCTCTGATGAGCAGTTCCTTGCAGGGATCAGACCGTTTTCATTAAGCCAGTACAAACAGCTGTACCGCAAAGCTTGCCGTGGTATGAAATTCTCACCTTTTGTACAGGGACCTGTCGTACATGAATCATGCAGCAACAATGGTCTCTCGGAGAAATTGAAAGCAGCCTCCACATGGCAGCCCATAACGTGCAAATGGGCCTTCAGATATGCTACATGGTGCAACTTGGTTACTCCAGTGGGCGAGATCTGTCGACTTCTCCTAGATATACTGCTAGGGGACAAAACTGATCCGTTGCTTTTTTAACTCATGTCCTGTGTGGACTAACGAGAAAGATCTTGGAATTGTTGTAGATCACAAGCTGAATATGAGCCAACAGTGCGATATGGCTGCAAGAAAGGCAAATGCTATTTTGGGCTGCATTAATAGAAGTATAGCTTCCAAATCATGTGAGGTACTGGTTCCTCTCTATTCGGCCCTGGTTAGGCCTCATCTAGAGTATTGTGTCCAGTTCTGGGCTCCACAATTCAAGAAGGACGCAGACAAGCTGGAGCGTGTTCAGAAGAGGGCAACCAGGATGATCAGAGGTCTAGAAACAAAGCCCTATGAAGAGAGACTGAAAGAACTGGGCATGTTTAGCCTGGAGAAGAGAAGATTGAGGGGAGACATGATAGCAGTCTTCAAATACTTAAAAGGTTGTCACACAGAGGAGGGCCAGGATCTCTTCTCGATCCTCCCAGAGTGCAGGACACGGAATAACGGGCTCAAGTTAAAGGAAGCCAGATTCCGGCTGGACATCAGGAAAAACTTCCTGACTGTTAGAGCAGTGCGACAGTGGAATCAGCTACCTAGGGAGGTTGTGGGCTCTCCCACACTAGAGGCCTTCAAGAGGCAGCTGGACAACCATCTGTCAGGGATGCTTTAGGGTGGATTCCTGCATTGAGCAGGGGGTTGGACTCGATGGCCTTGTAGGCCCCTTCCAACTCTGCTATTCTATGATTCTATGATAACCAGAAGTCTGGGTAAGTGGGAATATTGCACTACCCAGATGTGGAGCAAACTTTGGCTATTGCTTAGCAGAGCGCTTCTGATGTAAAAAACGAAGAAGTGATATTACCTGTTGATATCTTAAAGCAACGCTAAGCCTGGCTGATTGCCTCAAAATCATCCAGATCTGCTCATGGCTGAGCCAGGACTTAATCCTCAAGGTCTCCAAGCCGAACTATCTGTCCATGGGGCCAGACTGACTTCCCAGGGTGCGTTTGGATGATCGCACAGGGAGAAGGAGCCACTGCGGCTTCTTCCCCTGCCTCCCAGCTGCTGTTCGCATACCCCTCCCCCACACTAGGCAGTGTGTCGTCTGAACCCGGCCTGTGGTGAGGTGGGGGCAGCACGCTGTGGGCTTTGGGGTGGTTTCAAACCATGGACAAACATTGCCGACTTTTGCTCCATCGCAGGGAAATTATGCAAATGGAGGTTGTGTGCATGGCACAGACAGACATGGCCCGGAGGTGGGGAGAAACCCTGGGCCATTGTCCAAGCCCAGTCTGTGTGTTGAGTGCCCAGCGAATTGGAGAACCCTGAAGGTCCTGTTAAGTGTAGGCTTCTGTGCAATCCTTGCATCTCGCGAAGCTAGGAGGAACCCCCAGGTGGGTGGGTGGGTGGGTGGGCGCACTCCTCTAAAGTGCCCCTGAACAGAATGTGAGCAAATAGCCAGTCAAGTGCAACCCACGGGCTCCCTCCTGCCTTTCCCCTGTCCCTCCTCCTTTCTCCTCTCCCTCTCTTTGCGCTTCCCTTCTGGAGCAAGATTATTGGAAACTAAAGCTGCTGATGTGAGAGATGGAACATATGGTGCCTCCATAAGAGAGAGCCATGCTGAAATGGCCTTGAACCTGCCCGACGGACCAGCTGTTTATTGCCAGCCAGAGCAGCTAATCAGCTCTTCCCTTAAAGAAACCTCTCCCCTCCCCCACCGGGCTCTAGGTGCTCTGTAGTTTGCATACTAAAGAGAGTTCTCAATAGGAGGAAAAAGTAATGGTGTTGGGTATTGCTTTCCTGCTGGTGGCTGGCATTCTTCCCTTTCCCTTGAGCACTTGTCTGCACGCTCCCAGTCCTTTTGGCCTGGGTCGATTTGTGATTTATATACCTTTATGTTAGAGCTGGTTACAAATGTATCTACTGTAGTTAGGTACCAAAGAAGTACAACTGTTTCAATGCTTGTAAGATGAATAGGTTCTGCCTAAGAGGAACAAAATCTCGATCTTGACAGGCAATGAGGCTTACTCTTTTCTGGGGTTAAAATAATCTTTATAACTATCTTAAATAATAGGTGATTTCCATAAGGACCCCCCCACCCACCCATCCCACGCACGCACACACACACACACACACACACAGACACGAAGGAAGTGTGTTGCCACCTGCCTTCTCTCTTGTTCGCTTTTCTTCGATGCAACGTGCATCCCAGGACATGTGATGGTATAACTCGAGGCGTGCAGCAGCGCATACATGCCTTGAGAAGGCGCTTGCTCAAACACTTGAGAGCACTTCTGGAGAGAGAGGCAGGCGAGAGCAGAAAGGAACCCAGGAGTCTTACAGTTTTGGCAGCGATCCCTTTCAGTCCTCCACGTGTTGTGGGGAGGGAGGGAGAGGGGGACAATTTAGGAAAAGATGCTTCTGGTTGGAAGGAGAGAGGGAAAAAAGTGACAAGGAAATTCCATGTTAGGAAAGCATTAGCAAAGGGCGATGTTAATGTTTTCCTGTCGCTGACGTTGGTGGTGACACAGTTGTGTGGGCTGAAAAGGCAACGTCATGAAGCTTTTAAACTCAACCAGGAAGTTGTCTGTTGCTCGGGAATGAAAAACAAATATAAAGCAGTGTGTTTTGTGCTAGGTGAAGTTTACATAGTTTCTCCAGAAAGGCAAAGGCTCTTCCCTTTGTTACTCAAAAGCAGAATTTGCATTTGCCTTCTAAATTTACAAATCAAAAATCCTGCCAATGACAAGTTCAGTTCAGAAAGGAAAATAAACTCCTATCTGGCATCCAGGAGACAAAGTTTAGGAGAGCTTTTCTATTGGCCTGTAGCGGAAAGATGAGGGAAAATATACATGACACCTTAGAGACTTAATTGGTTCAATATGTCTTCAACTGCTGTAAGCAACAGCCTCTTCCGTCAAATGTAAGAATGGCGTCTGAGCCTCTCTATCCAACTTTCCATTGCATTTACAGGTACTTCATTGCTTAATAAGCTTGTTAAGGATGGCAAGTGTAGTTAGAAACAAGTAATGCACCATAGGCTGGAACCTGTGTTTTGGTCCTGGAATCCCTTTTCCCATCCTGTGTGGAGTTGCGAAGATCATAGAATCATAGAAACCTAGAATACTAGAGTTGGAAGGGGGCCTATAAGGCCATCGAGTCCATCCCCCACCCCACCACCCCGCTCAATTCATGTTTTATCTTGGAGGCTCTTTAGCCAACACACTTTCATGGTGGACAGATATTGCTGTTCTAGAATTTGGTTCTCGCAACGGCTGGTTAAACCCAATTGCTATCTGTTCTGTATCTTTATGTTCCCAGGTGGGAAACAACATTAAATAACATTAACATCATCATCATCATCGTTATTATTATTATTATGATACTGACAAGCACCAGACTCTCCAGGTTAGGCAAAATCTGTCCCACTTTGCTTTTATCTTGTTGATGTAAAGTTGAATTCAGCCTCTGAGAATGTCAGGGAATATTCTTGTGCTTCAATTTATTTCAGACCCTGGGATTCTTTTCCAATTATTTTTATTTATTTATTGCATTTTTATACCACCTAATAGCCAAAGCTCTCTGGGCGGTTCACAAAAATTAAAACCATAATAAAACAACCAACAGGTTAAAAATACAAAATGCAGTATAAAAAGCACAACCAGGATAAAACCACGCAGCAAAAATTGGTATAAGATTAAAATACAGAGTTAGAACAGTAAAAATTAAATTTAAGTTAAAATTAAGTGTTAAAATACTGAGAGAATAAAAAGGTCTTCAGCTGGCGATGAAAGGAGTACACCCCACTGGAGGCTGGTGGGTCCATTGTCAGTGGGGTGGTGAATCCACTCACCTTCAATCGTTCCTTTAGAGTTCTGACTGAAACCTGGAGTGGACTCACTGCCCCACTGACACTGGAGCTACCAGACTCCACTGTCCCCTTATCCACCCCATCCACCCCCCCAATTGTTTGGTGGTTTTCTGTCTTTTGTGTAATCTTTCTCAATTTTAAAGGTTGAAAGGCCTTAGCTGCTGGCAGTAAAAGCTTCAAACTAAAATATCCTTTTGCTGTGGCCCCACCCTTTTGGGTCTGCCCACCACTGGAGGGTGTCCCCTGAAAGCTTCTCTGAAATGGAATTTGGCCCCTGGGCTGAAAGAGGTTGTTCACCCCTGGTGTAGTAGGATAAAGTCCACTAAGTTTCAGTGGGACTGGAGAACTCTTCGCCTGGACCATTGTGATCATGTTAATGGTAGTAGAGGGGCGAATAGGACTCTGGGTTGGTTTGTTGGTTGGTTTTCTGACTTGGCCACCAAAATGTCTTGAGCAGGTTCTGCTTTGTTGTTGTTGTTGTTGTTGTTGTTGTTACTCATGTTGTAATGTCTGCTGAACCATTGAAAAATAAACCATGATGGCTTCAGGAAAAGGCACCTGGACAGAACTGTGAATACAGTTTGTAAACTGTTCATGAGCCCATGAGGAGATGGCATTTCTGCTGGGTAGGGTTGGTGGCGGAAGGTGCTGCTTCTGCAAGTACTCAGACATGTGCTGAGCGTGGCTGCTGTCCAGTGGACTAGTTTCTTGTAGAGAACTTACTGCGCTGCTGGCGGCAATTACGGGCCAAACACACCTCCCCTTCTTTCTATTTAAATGAGCACATTGGGGGAACAATAAATTATCTGTTGGGGCAGACTGAGATATCCACAGAGAAGACTGCCAAATGCATCGTTCTGAAATCAAAATCTGGTCTCTGGTTTGAGCTGGGAAGACTATGTACAAAAATACCTTATGTTTTGGTGTAGGAAAACAGACACTTCGGAATTCCAAAAATGTAATACCAGGACTGAAGTTTTGAGGTCTCCCAACCCAGTTCCTTTGTGTCTGAAAGCACCAGTGAGCCTTTGCTCTGAACACAAGTAAAAATAGAATTCATCTTTTGTATCCATCCTGCTGGACACTGGATATTCCTCAAGGATCTTCTTTTGCAGTACTAGATGTTTGGAAACAAATTTTTCTCCGTTGGAATGACAAAAGAATAGCAGAGGAGGAATTTGGAAAAAAATATATGACTGGATTCAAATGTTTTTATTGTTTCTTCTCCTGGCACTTGAGAGTTGCTAGTGGTGCAAAAGTGTGCAGGGTCAATGTCTGTGTGAGGTACCATTAATTACCAACTGGTTTCATCACCTGATCAAGATAGTTAAATCTGTTCAAAAAAGGAAGTGGCACCCTTCCAAAGACTTTTCTTTATACTGGACAGATTTGCCACTCGCTTATTTAAGGAATGATTAATATTGTATATTGCTAATTTCCTCCTTACTATAGGGAGAACAGTATCCAATCATTATTCATTAGTAAGCTTTGCTGCCCAGTTTTCCAGTATGGGCAGCTCCTTTAAAAAATGCATTTCAAATTGAAGGATTTGTGTGTCCAGGGCTGTGCGTCAAACTATTTTATATCAATATTGATTTTTTTTAAAGGGGGGTTATGTTATAAAGAGGGAGCTTTTATCCCCCTGAGCTCTTGGGCAATTATCTCAGTGCCATAAATGTTGATACGCACATAATGGATGTAACTAAAAAATCTCCTTATCCAAGCAGAAAACGCTGGGTGTTTGTTGGAGCAGATAGAATGCTGAGAGTGTGAATAGACAAACCCATATGTCGTCGGTGAAAGAGATAAATGATGGACGAACAGGAGTTGGTTACTATGGATCAGCACAATGCAACCAATTTCCGTCATACCCTTCTCTTAATAATATACCCGCTTCAGTGCCATTGACGGGTAACCTAGGTAGAACCAGTCAACTGTAAGATGGCTCCCCCCGCCCCCACGTGTATGTTTTTTAAAGAACAGTTAAAGTCCGGGCTATTGGGAAGTTTTCCTGTTCGCATTCCATTTTAAATCAATATCTTTAATTTCACTGTGGCTTGCATAGGAGAACTTCCTGGTAGATGGCGTCCTTGAAAGTCTCAAAATATTTCAGATGTTGTCCAAAAGTCAGACAGCATCATTTTTTGCTTGTTAGTAATTTGGGTGGAGAAGCTGGTGTGGACTTTGAAAAAGTATCTTGGTTTTTTCTGAATGGGTGGATGACGCTTGAGTACTGCCATGAAGAAACAGCGCTGTTTAAAAATAAAATTGCTTGAAGCAGAAGTGTGTGTGTGTGTGTGTGTGTGTGCTGGGTGTGTGAGTTTTGGCAGCCTTTATTGTGGCATGAGAAAGATGGGAATTTCAAATGGGACAATTCAGTGGAAGTTCCGAACGAAACAACAACTGCAACTCACTACCTTTGCATCTAACATTGGATTGATGTTGCCCTGATATCCCTTCAAAACTGCTCATGCATTACTGAGTGAGACTTTAAAAAGCAATCGATCCCAGATGTGTGTGTTTGGGGGCTGGTTTTTTGTTTGTGAGGTACAAGAGTGCTCTTGGGCTGACTTGTTTTTCTTAAGCCACAGTCCAGCTAGAGTTGGGTACCATTGATTGGTCTCAAATGTCAAATGTTTGTGTTTTTATCCAAATAGATGGAGTGTAAGCAGACCAGAGTGTCGCAAGTTTACTTGGGGGATAGTTAGGAGGTGGATGGAAGGGCCCATAAAAGACTACTGAGGTTAGGAAGGGAGGTGTGAAAGTCCTGATAACTCCCCATCAGGTTGGACCTGCTTAACAACGAGTGTCTCAGCCTGCTCAGGAGACTGAAACAACTGGGCCTGTTTAGCCTTGAGAAGAGAAGATGGAGGGGAGACATGAGAGCACTCTTCAAATACTTCAAAGGTTGTCACACAGAGGAGGGCCAGGATCTCTTCTCGATCCTCCCAGACTACAGGACATGGAATAACGGGATCAAGTTACAGGAAGCCAGATTCCAGCTGGACATCAGGAAAAACTTCCTGACTGTTAGAGCAGTACGACAATGGAATCAGTTACCTAGGGAGCTGGTGGGCTCTCCCACACTAGAGGCCTTCAAGAGGCAGCTGGACAACCATCTGTCAGGGATGCTTTAGGGTGGATTCCTGCATTGAGCAGGGGGTTGGACTCGATGGCCTTGTAGGCCCCTTCCAACTCTACTATTCTATGATTCTACTATTAGAGCTGGGATTCCTTGTCTCTTGAAGCTCTTCCCGTCACTTGCTGGATAATGCTAAAAGAATCTGCAGACCTGCATGGGCCTTGCCGTGCAATGCGCATGGATCCAGGGAAGGCAGGAGATGGTAGTGGTGCGTCCCTTCTGTGGATCAAGCTACCCATTTGTATATGTTGGACATCACCACAGCAGAACATGGTTTTCTCCTTGCAAGTTCCACGGCTGTTAAAAGCGATTGGCTTTCAGTGCTGGCCTGACTGCACGTGTTGGGTACAGCAGTATTTTTAGCTTGCCAGCAAAGCCGAGAGCAGTCTAGAAATGTGCCAGAAGACCCTTTATAGGGGTGTGGGTGGGTGTTCACCCTTTGCATAGTGTGCCGTCCAAATGTTGGGCTCCACAACCCTCTGTTACGCTGCAGTGGATCCTGGAGGACAGAATGCCACAAGCCAGCCCTGCTTGTCCAAATAGTAATGCAGCAGGTGCTGGACTAAGAGTTGGTTGTGTTGCCTCTGTGTGCTGCTTTGATCCGATACGATGCAACTTGGTTGCCAGATCAACATTTCAAAAAGAGGGGGAGGGGGCAGCACGGCATAGCTGCTTTGTCTGTCCTGTGGAGATCTGCAGAGCTCTGAAATAAGGAGAGAAAATCTTGGGTTAAGTGAATTCACTAGAACATATTTTGCTCAACTTCTCCCTTATGAAGATGAGCATCAGACAACAATAATGCAGGGCAATAAATAAACATGCTACACGGCAACCACACAGCACAACACAGCCCAGTTCAGATGTACCAATAAGTCAGGGTTCCAGGGAGCCCCGGCATGTTGCTTGCAAGCAGTGGGCCGGTGGTTCATGCTGCCCTGTCGCTCTTGCTTGGCTCTTCCTGCAAGCGGGAGCAGCTAAACAAACCGTGAACCTGAGCCAGAGTCATAAGCCAAGCCAGAGTTCCCGGTTCACGTGTTAATGATAAACAACCCTCAGATGGAAGATCTGTGGCTTGTTTAGCCACTCCCGCTTGGAGGAGGAGTCAAGTGGGAGCAGTAGGGCAGTGTGCAACTGCATCCTTCCCACGCATAAGCCAGGGCTCTCCGGAAACCTGGCTTACCATTCCGTCCGACTGGGTCAGCGTCTGACTCAGGATTGTGATACTCCAGGCCTAAATATGACTTATCTGGAAGTAGGCTGGGCTGAAAGGCAGTGGCTTGCCAACTGGCCAGTCTCATTGCTGACAGGGGTTTTGAACAAAGTCCCCTCTGTTCCACACCCAGCTCTCTGTACTACTGAGGCACTTGAGGTGCTGTTGGGATTGTTTGGTGGGTGGAGATTTGGGGCACTTCTATGATTCTTTGCCACCAGTGCAGTGCAATCCCAATGATTATCTCAAAGTAGCTTGCAGAGGCAATATCAAACTTACACACCCACCGCAGCCTTCTTCTCCTCCTTCTCCCACTCTTTCTCTCTCTCTGTGTCTCTCATTTAACCACAGTTGGGCTAGTGAAAAAGGTACAGCACATTTACTTAACAAGCTGTCTAGGCGTTTGCATTTCATCAACAAATAGACTTCTGTCGCCAATCAGTGATAAATCTGGTACTTCTGAGGGTTCATTTCAAGCTCTTGATGTTCTCTTTGCCAGCGCGAACCATGCAAAAGGCTTGGCAGCCTTACTGATAAAGTGGTGCTTATCCAAATGCTTCTTTGGGCATATCCTGGAGTGTTAATGATTTGGTGATTTGATATTTCAGTGCTGTGCAGAATCATAAATGAACGCTGCAATGTCAGAGCTAGTCCTTTCTTTCTCCTTGGCTTTTAAAATCTACTTGCTTACCTCAGCTCTGCCATCCCTTGTGCTCTTCAGTTCGAGAAGAGACAGCTGGGGGTTCAGTCTGTTGCAGACTTGGCGGGGATTACCTCTGCGGGGGGTGGGGGGGCTTGCCTGTCTTGGGGCGAGGCAACTGTAAGCATGGCTCGACTCTCTTACCTTGTTGCGCAAGGCAAATCCGGCAGAGGAGAAGGGGTTGGCTTCTGCATGTATACATATATATTTTTAAAAGAAATGCAGTTCTTCTAACAGCACTTAACCCAGGTTTGGTTTTCTTAATTGTTGTTAAATGTTACATCTGAACGCCTAACCCAAGTTTAGAGCGTTTCTAGCCCCTTTGCTTATAAGTGACAAACGTCCTTAGCTTAGCAAGCCTTTCCAGAGCTTTACGTTTGAGATCCTAACCAGGATTAAGACAGACAGCTGTGGTTAAGAGTTTTCATCACTGCACTTATCCTGCAAGATCAGAGGTTTTGCTTCAAAATAGCCCCGCCTGGGATGCTACTGTCAGTGTGGGCTGAAAAGCAGAAGGTGCTTTACGGACATTCTCTGTGTTGGTAGACTAGCTGTTCCTTGCTCACGCTTGTTGTTTTTCTCTCCCCCTCCAGTGTGTGCACAAATGTGCATGTATGTGCCTTAAAAGGTGATCCATCAGGATAAAATGTAAGAAGCCGCCTTAGATTGCTAGGCAATTGGTCTGTCTAAGGCAGCCTTCCTCAACCTGGGGCGCTCCAGATGTGTTGGACTGCATGGCTGGGGCATTCTGGGAGGTGCAGTCCAACTCATCTGGAGCGCCCCAGGTTGAGGAAGGCTGGTCTAAGGTTATGTATCCTGTTTTGGAGTAGCTCCTTTTTAACCGGAGGTTCCAGTGCATGAACCTGAGTCTTCATGCCTGTAACAGCCATTGAGCTCTGTATGTCCCCTCTTGTTACAGTGGTTGAACCTGCCTCCTCCTCCTCCTGCTCTCCAAGGCCTTCTAAGCTTAGCTTCACCCAAGCCCACTTGTCTTTGTTCATCTTCCTTTCCCTGTGCCCTTTTTTTCTGACTTTGATCAGAGGGCAGTGCTAAGTTGAACCCAAGACTTGTTCCTAGCTCCCCGTCATTGAACTTACTATGTGATTCTCAGGTAATGGGCTTCATGGCGACACCCCTCAAATGAATTAGGTTGGCCTGAGCATGACTACGAAAAGGAGCCTGAGTTGGGACACCTGACCTCTTGCTAATTGTCTTCATCACTGTTTACCCTATTGACTTCAAGAAAATACTTGACTTCAGTGACTTTTTCGCAGGATGAATATCTATCTATCTATAAATCTATCTGTCTGCGGCATCTCTTCTGCCTAGATTTTCTCAGTTGAATTCAGGTGGAAGGTTTTCTATTAGCAAAACATCTTAAATGTTTAAACAAAGCAGATTCCTCTTGGAAATACAGCAACATTTCCTGTATTTCTCTGGAGAGTAGGTACATCTCTAAGTTATAATTTAAAAACTGGAACCAGAAAGACAGCTGTATAATTATAGTGTGCGGTATATCACCTCTGCCATTTATGTATATGTTGCATGGGCCTTTATTGATATTAAGCAATGCGTAACAAGATTCACCGACTTGCTCTTTGGTGTTTTTCACCCACGTATGGTTTTCCCCCCCCCCAAACTCTCTACCTGTACAAAGAAACCTTTTGTACATTGATTTGCCTGTTGTGGAACTCCCATAAGTTTCCCACAGAAGCTCTCTTCAGGTTTCAGAAAGCATGTAAACTACATGGGAAGAGGAGGCGGTGGTGTGACTGCACTAGCTCCACCACCGATCACACCATTCTCATTGCCCTCCACATGTAGCAGGCAGCTATCTGTCAGGGAAAGCCTTCTGTATCTTCAGAGGTTCTAAATTGCGCAGAAAGCCTCCACTGATAGAAGTTCACTACAGACAGTAGTCCTGTGCGCATGGAGGGCGCTGAGGATGAGGAGCACGGAGCAAGTGCATTCACACCTACTCCCACTTCCTTGTGTGGGGGGCTTCTACACTGTGGTGGTGAGCAAGCTGTCTTTGGAGGATGCTCGTCTGTCATTGCTTCTCTTGAGAAATCCCTAGTAAGCTTCCCAGGAAGTCCAGGATTCCCAAGAACACAATTTGAATATGCTGTCCTAAGATAAAATCCCCCATGTACCTGGAAAAACGATTTCAGGATGCTTCAGTTGCAGTATGTTGCGTCATTCACACTTACAGGTTATAGTATTTCTTCTCTGGAATTGTGAAACCAGAAAGATCAGACCTGTTGAATGTTTACATGATCACTTTATCCCAGGTTGGACCAAAAGCGAGTCGAGATCTTGATCTTGGCAAAGTCTCTTGACTCTTCCCATTCTCCTCAACCTCTGATTCACCCCTTAAACATGTACACAGATTAGAAGCTGAAGTGAGTTCAAGCATCGTTAACCCAGGATAACTGATTGTGTAAACAGGTCCCTGGTGGCCAGAAGTGTTTAGGCAACTTGCTAGCTAAGTGAGCTGCATTAGAAATTAGAGAGTGAGGTCACTGCTAATAGACATATTTGGCTACAGTCAATAACTATTATCCTTATACTATTAGTAAACTTCCAACTACAGATGTTAGAGGTGTTCTACTTTATTCTGAAACTCCATGTCCCTGTCCTCAATTCTGTAAAATGTGATCAACTGCTTGAAAAATCTTGATAGGCTGTTACATGAATGATGAAACAAATACATTGATGTTCCTTCCCCTGGTCCCGCCCTTTTGCTTTCTTAAATGGGGCCTGCTATTCTGGTTTCCAATTAATTTCTACAGCCATCAGGTCTAGAAACATACAGCAAAAAATTAAAATAACTGGCATTCTTGAGAGGCTACTCAACACCTGTAGGCTACACCTAAGTAGCTTGGGATGGCTGTGTGTCATTTGTAAGCCTCCAATGTCATTTACACTACGTCAAAAGCTGATGTCAGTCCAAGTTGTCAGTCCTGAGCAGATTACAGTGTCAGTTTAGGCAATTGCGTTACACAGCAACTTGCGCTGTTGAGGGTGAATATTGGGCTTTTGAAGGCTGTGCCTGATGCTTACAACTCCACCCTTTTGTGTTAAGATTGACAAAGTGCATTACAACCGCAATGGTCTTTGTGTCTAATTCTGCCAAGACTGGTGAGCTTCATGCAACGCTTTGTGAAGGGGTCCTGGATTTACTAAACTGCTTGTCTGTCAGGAATTAATTTAACCTCTAATTACTACATTTTCTTCACAGTTTGCTACACATGGGCATGTTATATCAAAAGCACAATGAGGGATGTGGTCTTATTTAGCTGTGGCTCTGAAATTAATTTAGGGGGTATAAAGTCAAATCTAACCTACTTGGTGCTAAAATATTTGTGCTGATATTAGAATTAAAGAATATAGTCTTGTGTTTTTTTCTAATGATACATCAGTAATTGGGTAAATAGTCTGTTAGCTGCAGCTTGCAGGCTTTTGTTTTTCTTTTTCTTGATGGAAAAACAGTTCGTCAAATGCCATTTTGCTTCCATCCTGTTCGCAGTTCAGGATGACTATTTGTTTAAAGCTGTCACTGTGACTACACTTAGGTTTTGGTTTTTTTCCCCTTATAGGGCTGGTGGTTCTTTCTCATTAGAAGGAGATAATACCTCACTTGCAAAGCTAAACATGTAAGATATGCTTGTAAAAGGTTGCAGTCATACGGATAAGGATCTTTGCATAGTAAAGCTACACAACGTTCTTAACCGCATTGGAAAAGTCATCACTTAGTATTTTAAATAATTTATGTTCTGCTTCTCTTCATTAAAGATGGGCCTAAAGAGGCTTTACAAAAATAAAACCAGATTTTAAAAATCTAATCGCAAGACTACATGTAAATCATAAAATACAAAGAACACAACTGAAAGATACAGAAGCAGCAAAATAAAAATGATCAGTCCTATAATGGCACGACACCACTTCCATCTCCTTAATTGCAGCGCTCGTGGGGGTGCCGTGTGTCTGGGCCTGGGGAGGCTGCCTTTAACCCCTTGTGTACAGACACATTGTTTAATACTGTTGCCGAAAGGAGGGGCTGTATGTAGCTCCCTGGCAGAGGATATTCTGATATGCTGAATGTTCCTGGTTCACTTCCTAGTTAAAAGCATCTTGAGTACCAGGGCCGGGAAAGTCCTCTCTTGAGACTGTGGAGAGTCACTACCAGTTGTAGCACAGGCCATATGGACCAGCAGCCTCAATATAAGGCAGCTTCATGTGTTCACTTGAACTGTGCAATGTCCATTGGAATTCTTAGCGAATTCATTTGTACAGAAGTCTTGAGATAGCTGACTGATGCTGGGGTGTTTTGCCAGGTGAAGAGCTGCGGCTGAGAGACACTGACCTGGTTTGCATGTAACAACAACCCAGAGGACTGGTTGAGTATGGGTTGTCATTGAATCCTGGGTGGTGGTTGAATTGTGGGTTGTTATTACGTGTGAACACTGCACTATGGTTTGACTGTGATCCAGTTCACACAATCACAGCAGGCTACTGTGGTTTAAGTCACTGTGAGCTGTGGCAGATACTGGCATTTGATTATTCAAACCACGGCTGTGGCTTGTTATGTCATCTGAATCCGGGTTGCAGGGATTGTGCAAGGCTTAAACAACCGTCGCATAACCCTAGAATGGGCAATGGCTTATGCGATGGTTGTTTAATTCTCACACAGTCCCCGCCGCCATGGTTCAGACAACATAACATGTGGCTTGAATATTCAAAATGGCCATTGGAACGTTCTGCAGCCATAGTAGCTTATTTGATCATGCAAACCGACCCTGTGGTTTGTTAACCATGTACAACCCAGAGTTCACAACCATACAACAAAACCATGGTTTCTCTTCTGGGCTGTTTGTGCTTAACAACTCATAGTTAAGTAATAGTGCAGGATTCACATGTAACGATCACCCATGCTTCCAACAACAACTCGCAATTCAACGACAACTCATGCTCAGCCCATACTCTGGGTTGTCGTTACATGCAAATCTGGTCTATATCATTTTGTTTTTGTCTTTATTTCCTGTTTTTTATATCACTTATTTGCCATGGCATCTAAATTAAGCAAACTGTGGCTTGTGCTAACCTCAAACTAATTAACCTCAAGCCATTATTTATTTGGAGATTAGCACTAATCACAGCTGCCTAGTTAAGACACAACAGCAAACTATAGTTAAAGCAACCTAGAACTGGATGAGGGAATTTGCCTGCAGAGGGGAAGGAAAGTGGGGAGGAATGAGTGTGTGAACCTGTGGCCCTCCAGATCTTGATGGACGGCTACCCCTATCAACCTTCGCCATTGGCCAGGCTGGCTAGAGCTGATGGGAGGTCGAGTCCATCCGGGGGGGGGGGGGCAGGCGACAGGGTTCCCAGACTTGCTGCAGTGCCTTCTTAGATTCTCCAGAGGCAGCCTTCGTGTTTATCCAACCATACTATTCCTTGCGTAAAGTGGAAATTACATGCACATTTCTCTCTCCGTAGAGGATAAGTGGAGTGTGTGTGGATAAGTACTTTGCATCACAGCCAATATTTTGGAGAGTCTTTGGCAAAGTACCTTTCAGAAGCAACTGCTCACTTAGCTTCTTTTAACCACCTACAACAAACACCTTGTTCACAAGAAGTAAACTCAGCAGGTGTACCTATTTCCTTTATGAAATGTAGAAGAACATGAATGGGTAACACTAATTTATGTTAATACATGGAAAGCAAAGCCAAGGCTTGGAATTCTGCTTATTAACAATTCTTTGTTAATCCAGAATCACGGTGAAAGTGATTTTGCGAACACCCCTGGAGCTGCGTTGTGGAGACACCTTTCTTCTTTGGTGGAGGCTGCCTCTGCTGTGTTATGAGAGAGGAAGAAAAGGCTAGCTGATGAACACATTTTCAGGCCTGCATTTTAATTATTGACCTTCAGGGTTAAATTTGCCACAGGTGACCAAGCTAAGTGGGCCTCTAGTTCCGTATCATTCCACTCAACCCCTAAAAGCAATCTCCCAATACTGTTAGATAATTGTTTCCAAATAGCTATCAGGTACTCATCTGGTACAGTCAGCAGAAGGATACAGAACAGATAGTGGATTTAATTCAATTTTGTTCTTTCCAGCTGCTTCTGCTTTTACTGGAGCGCTCTGAACAATTTTCTCATACGAAAGCAATTGCTGCATTCTTTTAGTTTCTCAGTAACCTGGTAGATTAAGATATCCTGATTTTATTTTATTTTCTGGCCTCTCTCTAGCTTGTTCCTTTAGGAATACTTGTATTTTCTTAATTAACTCTGGTTTTTATTTGTTTCCCCCCCCCCAAAAAAAAATCCAGCATAGGCTGCAAAAACAACTCTGTACAATGCTGCAGTCAGAAATGCAGGCCAAAGGGTTTGATCCCTGACTGCCAGGCAATGACTCATCAGAATGGAATCTCTGTTCCTCCCTTGTCAAAGAGGGCAGCTTACTCCAAAAGAAGCAAGCATCTCTCTTTGATGCAGATTCTGCTTTGAAATGCTTGGCATTGTTGGTGTCTGTAACAATATTTAGAGCCACAGGCCGCTATGCTGAGATCTTGTTTCCCTTAAGGACTGAATTTAAAAGGTGAACAGATTAGTTTTGCCCAAAGACTGCAGTCCACACAGGGGTTCTCCCAAGGAAACTCGATGGAGTCAAATGGAATGGACGCTTGTGTGTCCTCCAACGTTTCAGGTGGGACCAGGGAAGCTCTTGTGCACATCACCTACGCGCAACATCCCTGTCTTTGCACCACGGATCCCTGCCTTCACAACCCCGTCACTTCTGCAATTTATTGGGGGCTCTTCTCTGCCTGCTGTCTGTCGTATTAGTTCACTTTGTGGAAACTTGGCTTATCCTAACTTCTGTGCTAATCGTGTTCATCAGAATTTCCTTTTTATTTACCTTTTACATTTTCAAATTTCTTCCTGACCTGCTGACAGTTTACACTTTCGAAAACTTCATGTTTTAACTTGGACTTTACTAGGCTCTAAGCATAGTATTATGAATCACTCTCTGGCAGGCCAGTTTTCTGCGTTAAGGGTTTGTCCGTGTGAAGGGGCATTCCGTTGTGTGAGTCGCCACCTGCCATCTGAAATGCTACAGCCTCACACAGGCCCGGTTGTCTCCCAATGCTGGATGCTGAAGTCACTTCCTCTTCCCTTCTGTTCTGTTGCTGTCTTTAAGATTAGTCAATAGGCGCTTCAGTATGCTACTTGCGCACTTAGCTCAGCACACAAATACGTGTAAGAGGCACCCACGGGTCACCCACCTTTTCTGTCTTCCCCTAGTGACACTGTGGCTCTGAAGATATGCTTTGAATACAGAAAGTCCCTTTTATTAAGGTGGTGTAAAAGATGAAAAGGACCAACATTTGTAAAGTTTCATTGCCTGAAGGCAATTCTTACTCCTCACAGGCACCCAGGCAAGTGGCTGATCTCTCTGTTAATTTGCTTTTAAGTGCCTCTCAAAGAGTGAAGTCTTACAAAAGAGGTGTGTTTTCAAAATCCAAGTGAAACCCAATCAGCTTAGATGCAGCCAGCACAGTATTAAGCATTTCTGGGCTAAGACACACATGTACATACATGGCTGCTTAGAGTGGTTTGGCCCCTGGGCAAATCGCCTGCTTTCTTCAATTCAGGAAATGATGTAATCTTAACATAACTTAATGATTCTGTAGAACTGACTCTTGGTTATGAAGATTTTGTGCTGGCATTCTCGGGGTCTTGGTCTTACCTAGTAGCCTAGAAAGCTCAGCTGACAAGAAGTGACTTGTCAGTGCTACTCAAAATGCCAGGCATTGTTTCTTGAAAGTGAAATGCCACCCAAGGCGTGGGACCGACAGGCACGTTGTGTCTTATGCCATCACACCACGAGTGTAGCATATCTGTCATCGTAGCACTGGGCTGTCACCCATTCCTATCATTGGCCTGTCATACATCCACCACCTGTATGTATTCGTTAAGCAAATGAGGTTAATTAAGTGCATGTTTGTCACAGTACCAGAGTGCTTTGCATGAACCACAAGTTTGTTGCTCTCTGAAATATTCTGGAATAACTTCGTGATTACGAGCAACATTAGTTCATCCTGGCATCAACTCAAGGTAGCCGCGACCCTTGCCCTTTTCATCCTGGAAGCATGCAAATCGGGGCTGAAGCTTCAGGTGGTGTCAGAAACCACCACAAAACCTTACTCTATATTGTGACAAGAGTCATGTATTTTTAAGTGCCAGGAATTTTTGTGATTGTCCACGGGGTTTTTTCATAACTTGGTGTAAAACAAACCAATGTTTCCTATTTAGGGAAAAGAGCCTAAATGTAGGCATATAAGATATGCTTTGTCTTAGCTTAAACGTTAAATGCTACATGATGGGACCTAAAATACAATTCTGTAGATGTTAGCTAAGACCTTTGGAAGCACATTTTTGTTTTGTCTCCCAGAGATTTAAGAAATATTGTTGAAGATGGACAAATTACAGCTCACAGGGCAAAAACAAACAAAGACATTAACATTTTAAAAAACCCTAAAGATTGATCCAGAATTATCTCATAATCCTATTTGGAGTATGGTCAATCATAAATAACTGTTTGAGGTAGTCCACTTTAATGTGTACTGAAATACAGAGAGGAAAATCTGTTTAACATAGTCCAATCTAATCGATTATTTATTTCCCACCTTTTTCTTCTTGCAAGGAACCCAAGTTGTTTAAGCCATTGTGGGCTATAGTATTATTTATTTATTTATTTAAAATATTTATATCCTGCCCTATATCGCTAAGATCTCAGGGCGGCGTACAGATAAAAATATACAGTATAAAACAATAAATATACACAGTTAAAAACAAATTAAACCAAATTACTGTGAGGTTTTTGAATATTCAGGCCATGGCTTGTTGTTTCATCCAAACCTGGGAAGCCGGGGTTGTGCAAGGGTTAAACAACCCTTGTATAATCCTAGAACAGGCCATGGGTTATGTGAGGGTTGTTTAACCCTTGCACAACTCCAACCGCCTGGGTTCAGATGAGACAACAAGCCATGGCTGCGGCTTAAATATTCGAAATGGCCACTGGCACATGTCACAGCCAACGATTTAATTATGCAAACTGGCCCATTGTATTGTATTGAATTGAGCAGAGCTTTAGATTTTGATTGGAAAGATGAAATCCCTGCTCAGTTCACTGACCTTGGACCAAGTCACTTGTGCATGAATTCTTCTCCATCTCACCTACCTACCTGAGGATGCAAGTGGGGATGCTGTGAACCTCCTTGAAGGAAGGGTTGAATAAAAAGTGATGATGATGATGACGTCAGCCATCTATGTTTGTACCCCACATTTTCTCTAACTTTACTGATGTCTTCAGCAGGGTTTTTCTTCCTCTCCTAATTAAACTTACAAGATCAGCTTCTCAAAAATAAGAGCCACTTAAGTAGGCATCTCTTTAAAATAATGGATTTCTGGCATTTCTAGTTTCTTGCTCAGTTAATGGCATTTATTTGTGTGGAACTGGACACTAATCGGCTGTATTTAATCTCCTGCTTTCTTTATTCATAAACTGGCTTACTTGCTGGAACATCAGATTGCTCAAATGGCTGCTTCCTTTTGCTTGTAAACACCCAGGTTTGTCTTGAAGCAGAAAGAGCAAGAATGTACCGTATCTTTTTGCTCTTGATCAGAAGTGAATCTTGGTCCCGGATTCCAAAAGGTAAATGAGCCTCAATTTCAACTGAAAGTTGTATGGCCTCTGATAATTCCTTCTCACGTCAGTTAAAGTTCAGCGCCCTTCATATGTTTTCACAGGAGGAGTTGAATGGAATCTGAAGTCTAGGGTGAGCCAAAGAGACAACTTCCCCCTATTACTCTGTCTACTTCCGAACACACAACAGGCACATTTCTCCTCCTCCTCCCCCCCTTTCTGTTTTTCCTCCAGGGCATCTAAACTCTTTCAACTGTAATGGAGTGATTTGATTACTTTGTAGTGTTAAACTAAGGGGATAAATCTGACTGCTAGGGAGTGGGAAACCATCCAAACAATCAGAAAGCAAACAAGCTGATGAATGGGTAACATTTCTGCAGAAAGCCTGAGAAAAAAATGCCATTCCTAGTACAGTCGGCCAGCAGCTCTACCCAATAATTTATTGCGTTGGTCTTTTTGCCATCACCACTTTTCTCGTTCCACATAAATGGAGGGCATCACGTGAACTTACGCTAGATCCTTGTTGAGCTCTGCATCTCTGGATGAGGGGGGAGGCTGAGCGACCCCGTGTGACTCTGGCTTATGGGGGTTTAGAAGCTTCCTTGCTGTCTCGTTTCTTCCTTTTGACCAGCTCTGCCTGGCATTGCTGGGGTCCCAGCTCCAGGACGGCCTGCAATACTAAACAAGCCTAATCGTTTCTGCATCCCGAAAAGACTGTCATGAATGCGTATAAGCAGTGGTTCTAAATATAGCACTGTGATAACTAACCACAAATTCTTGAATATGCACATGCTCAGAGTTCTCATAGAACTACAGAAGGAGCAAGCCTTTACAAGAACGGGTAGACTTCGTTGGCTAGGGGAAAAACCTGAAAAAATTATGTGGTTGTTCTCATTCTCTCTCTCTCTCTCTCTCTCTCTCTCTCTCTCTCTCTCTCTCTCTCATTTTTCCTTTTCTTCACACTTCCTGACTTTAAACATCTTCTAAGAGTTCTTTATTATGTCAATTCTATTTCCCCCTTATACTGCCTAGATAGACAATATCTGAATGAACCTCCAGAGAGACCGAATGGAGTCAAAAAATAAACTATTTCAAATTGTTTCTGATGCTTGCATGACTTTGTGGGGGTTCTGGTATGAACTAATAGCCCAAAGCTCTGGGCAGGAGCTTGAGTTTGAGATAATTCAGGACGGGGTAGGAGAAGGAAAGTGCCATGTAAAGAGGAGGCATCCAGACTTACCCATCCCGAAACTTCCTTTCTCATATTAATCCTTCACATTTGTGTAGTGCTTTCAAGTGTTCAAAGTGATTTGCATACATTATCAAGTTGGCTTACAATAGTTCTGTAAGGCAAGTCTGCTTCACATCATCCATATTGTTGAGGCTCAGAGAGTGGATCACCAAGGCAGAGATTCACACTGGGCCCTTCGGTTACGTAGCGCAGTTTCTTAGCCCCTGTGCTACACCAGCTCTATGAAACCTGGTCTCCGGCTCGCACAGAACCTACCAGGTCCCTCTTGGTGTCCAGAGCAGGCAGCTGGAGCAGAGCTCAATGAGAGCAGTTAACCCAGCAAACCTCTGGGAGAAGACAGAGGGCATTTTATTTGTTTTTATTTATTTGTTACAGCTGTATACCACCTTTTTTCATCCAAGGAGCTCAAGGCAGTGTACATGATCCTCCTCCTCCTCCTCCTCCTCCTCCTCCTCCTCCTCCTCCTCTCCATTTTACCCTCACAACAGCAACCCTGTGAGGTAAGTTCATCTGAGAGCCAGTGACTGGCACCAGAGGACTGTTCCAGTTGCCCCATGTATTGAGGTCTCCCCTGGGCTTGGGCTGACCAGGGGTAAGCAGCAAAAGATCTACCTTTGGAGGGGTGGAATTTAGCAGCTCCTGATTTTTGAATGAAACCTCTTAATTGGCCATCACCCCCAGTCTTCAGCAACACTCCCTCTGTAGTAGGGAGCTGCCCCTTTCCAGCATGTAACTCCTTTACTGAGGGAACTGCACTGGCTGCCTATTCGCTACCAGGCCAGATTTAAGGTTCTTGTACTAATGTACAAAGCCCTAAACAACTTAGAACCAGGATACCTGAGAGAGCGCCTTCTCCCCTACCAACCTGCCCGATCACTGAGGTCGTCGGAGGGCGTGTTTCTGGTGGTTCCATATAGACCTATTGTGCAATTGGAGGCCAAAGGGGAAGAGCCTTCCGTGTGGTGGCCCCCCTCCTATGGAATTCCTTGCTTCTGGAGGTCAGGCAGGACCCAACATTGTATTCCTTCTGGCACTTCCTGAAAACGTTGTCGTTCCAGGAAGCCTTCCCTTAACGACCAGGCTCAGTTTATTTTGCACTTAGGGTTTTTTTTTAATGTACTTTTAATGTGTTTTTATTCTGTTTTTATTCTATTTTATTTTGTCCATTCTGAATGTGGAGTGGTATATAAATATTGTAAATAAATAAATAGGATGGGGCTTGGCTCCCTCGTGAACAGGTTGTATAAACATAGTTTACATGTACCTATTTTCTGTGTGTTGGTGTCTTGCTGATAAGGTGGCTATCATCCCTGTTAGTCTAATGTTTCCAGTATGGCCCAAATCTATTTATTTATTATTTATTTATTTATTGCATTTCTATACCGCCCAATAGCTAAAGCTCTCTGGGCAGTTTACAAAATCTAGTGTGAGTGGTTAGAAGAAAACATTAAGTTCTATTGAGAAACTTGATAGAACCCCACAAATCAAAGCAGTTCTCTGGCAATCTCATTTGTTTAATGATTTGTATGTCGTTCAGCTGGTTTCCAAAATTGCTTTTCACTCTTCCCTTAGGCGCTCTTCTGTATTTCCGCTCGTAGGGCCATGCAGCAGATATTAAAAACTTTGCTGGAGTATGCCACTCTAAAACAGCTTTTAAATGCTTTTCAAGAAGGACAGTTGATAATAACCGCCCAGAGAGCTTCGGCTGTGGGGCGGTATATAAATGTAATTAAATAAATAATAGGAATAAAAGAATAGCTATGTAATGGCATTATTAATAGAGGAAGAATTTAGGGGTGATTAAGGAAGAGCATTTTTTTTATTGTGAAGAGAAGATCTAGAAGAATGGACTAATTTCCTTCTGCTCTGGGCTCTGCTAGCAATCAATTTTCCTTTCTAGTGTTCAGTTGCTTGCTAATTGCATTGATTTTTATCAAATATGGGTACAAATCAATTCTGTATTTTAGTACTGTTGAAAGCTTCCTTCTTCCCTTACAGGAACAGGTGATCTACTCATGCTAATCATTTTCATTGTCTTTTGAAAAAAGGTTGTTACTGCAACTGACCGTTTCGTTTTATTTATTACATTTCTATGCCGCCCAACAGCCAAAGTTCCTGGGGTGGTTTACAAAGGCCGTGGCTTGCCGTTTTGTGTGCCTTTATGTCAGGACTGCTTCTTCTCAATGCCTGTTAAAATATGTGTGGAAGGCTTCCTGTATGGGAGACGGTTCTTCTCAGCCAGACTAAAACTAGCGTTGTGTGGTGTAAGAAACAGCCAGAGTAGACTTGGACCTCCATTACCATTAGAGAATGGGGAACTGGCAGGATGCAAAACTGCATGCAGTCTTTTGGCTGGAAAGGAGGGTCCAGATCCAGTACCCTGCCCTGCTGTACTGGCTTGGCTTTTGGTCTGCTCTAACAGGGCTCAGGTCCTGCTGTTCTAGCAGTCCACAAGCAGCGAACTCTTGTCACGAAGGGGCCCTTACACACGGGATTTCCCCATCTGCGTTCTGAAGTATTTGAAGTGAATCCATCCTAAGGGGGATGATTTTCCTAACTGTGTAGATTAGCTAATTGCAATCATCAAGCAAAAGTGCAGGAGTGACCAGGGTGCACCGAGCGTCTCCAGCACAGAAGGCTGAGGTAGAAAATGCCAAGGATGACCGGGCAGTTTGACCTACTCTCCAATTCCCTCCCCAAACCCAGGGGGATCTTTAGAGACCTTGATGCTGAAATGCAGCCAGAAGTCCACCTCTTTCGGCCATATTGTCTGTTCTGTTGGCCAGAAAGAAGATTGTGACCACCTTGAGATGTTCGATAAAGGACTATAAAACGGACCCCCTTGCCCTAAAGGAACTGTAATTTTGACAGTGTTACTTTAAATAAGCTATATATTTTTTGCAGTTCTAAATCCAAAATGTAACGTTCGCCAAGTTATTTGTGGTAGGTGAGTATTCTCTTGTCCTCCAAATCCCCCATCACGTCCACCTTTTCCATAGAGCATGTGCTTAACCCCTATCTTAATTCTCAGCTGGAATGAAATCAAGCAACATGTAACTGCGTTTTGATGTGTTCACCCCTTCTTCCTTTCGCCTTTCCAATGCCTTCTCTCCCCACTGTCAAAGTTAAGGTTGTAAACTCCTTGGGGCAGGGAATTCCTTTTTCATTATGGCATGCTATAAAGCTCTCTGTACATCAATGGCACTGTATAAATAGCCAGTCTCCTCCCACCCAGTGGCCCATATGATTGAATATGTGTTAAACCAGGATTTCAAAAGCATTTTTTCTATCAGTGCAAGTGAAATTTATATCACAATTTTTCTGGTTTCAAAGAACTCAACAGACTGTGCATTTAAAACCACATCATCGTCTGAGACCTTTCTGTTTGCAGAAAATGTACAGAGTGTAAAGCAAAAAAGAAAACAACCTTATCCATTTGGGTTTGTTTATGCCCATGGCAGTTTAAATTGTTCTTGTCAAACGTACCTCTCTCTTTTCTAAGATATACATTCTTTAAGTGTCAGCTACCCAGTTCTGTGCTCAGGAACAGACTTGTAGAACAGTACTGAGAGAGCCCAAGAAATGGGCTTACAAAATTGACATCCGCTCTGTATTATTATTATTGTTATTATTTTGTGAATCAGGCTGCCAAGTAGAGTTTGCTGTAGTTTGAACTTCTAAGAGTAGTGTTCTCAAAGCTATTCCATTTTTCTTCTGCTGAAAAGTGTACTATATTTTATAATATTTTGACAAAAAAGAGAAACATCTGGAGCAGAATTTTACATTCTTTTAGACACTGAATTACTAAAGGAGTAAACATTTGTTTTTGTATTTGCACATCATTCATGTCACTGAGACTTGCCCAGGTCTGATGTCCTATCTATCAGTTATATCTATAAATCCATTGTGACTTTACATTCAAATCCTTTACCACTCAGTGTAATGTAATGCATTACAACTTACAGCCAAGACATCCTGATTATTATTTTGTTTTTTTTTTGTTTTTAAAGTAGTTTCTCCATAAGCATTTTACATCAACTGATTGACTTTTAGGATGGTGAGCAAGATGGTAATACCTTTATGAGGACTAGCCAAAAATGCACAAAATTGTCTCCTAAGGGGTATCCAAGAGGCTTGTGATCAAGGTGATGGAACGCCAGTTTGTGCTTCTTGAAGCTGTGCACTTCCGTCTCTACCTATGCTGAGGAGGGGAGCAGGTGACTGTCCTCGGTACAGAGCATTAGATCAACTAATGTACAGATCACAGGATCCTACTGCGTTGTAAGAAACAAAGCACACAAGATTGTTCATGTAAGATATGAGCATTCCTCTGTTTTCATGCTAGTGCAATCTGGACTGGAGTATCTTACTCTAAGTTGTTGTTATTCAAGGTAAATTGTTACATGTGTATGTTCTGGTTTTTCTTAGTGTGAGTTTGCCTGAGTGAGTGTGATTTAGTAGTAAGTCCCAGATAAGACACTGGAATTAAACTACCCAGATAGTCACATTGGTCTGTACAGTATCTGTGACCTACCTCCCAGATTTGTGGGAAGAGTACTGTGCTACATTTGCACTATACTTGAATGACAAGTATACTTGAATAATGGGTACAGCACAAATAAATGTCTTGGTCCTAGACTGGCACCCTATCTGGAAGTCTCACCTTCTAACCTGAAAGATCTGCCCCTTCTATTCCGAGACGTTTAATGGGGCTGCTCTTCAGATGTGCTCTCACGTAATGTGTTCCAATTCTGAGCCTTGGGGGGGGGGAGGGGAGTTGGATCCTAGTAAGCGAAAGTTAACCCATGCTTGTGTGTATGCTTGAACTGGAGTCTCGTTGATTTCAAACAGGACTTGAACAGACTGAATAAGGCAAAATCCAGCGAGTGTAAGCAGAATGAATAGCACTTCCAACATCTGCAAAGTCATTTAAAGGTTATTCTTGCTTATACACATGTGCATCTGTTTGAATGCATAGACATTCATTTCAAAATCTGATTAAGAGTGTGCCTCCTCGTATTGTCTGGGTGAGGTCATAGAAGAGCTATGTAGACTGGACTGAGAACAGGCATATTCTGTTGATTATAGTAGGCTACATCTCTGAAGACGCGGGCGTGCTCTTCCGCCCCCCAGGACAGTAGGGTTTTGCGGGGAAGGGGAAGAGAAGCTATGCTGTCACACACCCCTCCCGAGCTCTGTGTATATAATCTCAATTCAAGTCCATCTCCATCAGTGTTGTACCTCTTGTATTAGGACTCCCAAACTAGAAAAGCTGTTGTCGGATGGGGTGGGGGGAGGCGGGAAAAGCTACCGGGGGGGGGGGGGGCATTACAACACCACGAAGATAAATGTACCGGCTGTGCTAGAGGCAGTCCTCGGGCTGTTTGTTATGTGTCTCAAACACTGTCGCTACATCACACACTTCCTCGATCTCCGTATTACCCTACAAGCTTGTCTAATGGGATCCTCTGTTGCCGATTCTGGCTTACTCTGACCTACTTCTTTCTTGTGTCCCAGCAAGCTGTCAGGAACTATCAGAGCACTGGGAGCTGAAATAAACACTCACCGAGGGGAAAAGGAAGCCAATTCTCTAGTGAATTTAATTAGCTTTGTTCAAACTGGTTTGTTTGCTTTATAAATCACATTGATTTTATTTATTCCAATTTGGAGCAATCTGGGATTTTATTTTGTTTTTAAAGAATCTGCAATTAAAATGAAATAAAATGAGGAATTACTCTGTTGAAAGGTAAGGGTCGGCTAAGAAATGCAATACATCTACCGAACTAGAACTTCATTTTCTGTAGGGAGAGAAATTCACGTGGGGTGTATTTATTTATTTCCTGTAGACAGCATCTCCTTATAAAGAGCCTTGATATCCTTTAGTGTTGTTCTCGTTCTCTCTCTTTCTCTCTCTCTCTCTCTTGTTGGATCTGAGAATTCATTTGAGCTATGATTCACGACATCTAATGCATCTAGTATTGCAGGGTGAATAAATAAATAAAGGCTGAGACTCATAAACATCCCCCAAGAGTTCTAATTTTTCCCATTGTTTGCTGTTACAAAGCCGTAAGATGCCACCTAATGGTTGATAATTTACTGTTGTAATGGCACATGGCTTGCAATATGGCGTCTTTCAGTATTTCCTACCCAGTGTCTGATGTTTCTAATGTGATGAATGCCAAGGTGGAAGACGTAACCTCTGATTCAGAAGCCGATGCCTGTAATTCCAGGTATGGAAAGAGATGCTCTCCGCCACAAGTTAAAACCAAACTAGTTATTTTTGCAGCTTTTGCTTATTTGCCCAACTTCCTTTGGTGAAAGGGAGATATATAACATTTGGGATCCAAAACGAGACTCTGCAACTCTTATGCCGGGGTGGGGACTGTATCTCCCAGCAGCCCTTGCCAGCATAGCCTATGGCAAGGGATGATATGAGTTGCAGGGCAACACTTGAGGGTCACATGTTCCCCATTCCTGCCTTATCCTGACCAGATGCATATGGAAATACTAGGGTTTGTGCAGTAAGGACTGTGTGACGTTTATTGTGTGTGTGCTTGTGACTCTGAATTTTTTTATATTGTTTGCTATGAAATTTTGTCTCCAGCTCCCTGAAAAGGGTGCATATGTCTGTCATGGTCCAGTTATAATGCTAAATAGTGGTTTATTGAAGCATGTTCTAGCTGTGGGCTCATCCAGGCCCTGTCTCCCTGCAATCCTCTCCCCAAATGCATCCATTCGCTCCCTCCCTCCTTTCCTCATTTGAGGCAAGCCATAGTTTACCGTTTCATCCAAACTTGCAAACTCTGTTATGTGCTTTTCTTCCAAACTAGAGTTGGAAACCAACTACAGTTTGCCTCAAACCAAAAAAGGACCGGGGGGGGGGGGCATTGCCCTATGTGGGGGGAGGAGGAAGCCTGCAGTCTTGAGGCTCCTTGAAGTCTGTTCTCAAAGTGCCAAATTATAATTTGACACTACGTCCGAATCATGGCTCTGCCTTTCCAAGGTTCTAGCCCGTGTGATTTCTGGAAAAAGCTTGGCAAAGCACCGAAACGGTGTCTAAAATCTTGGAAAACAAAGTCTGCCTTGAACAGAACTGCTAGAGCACAGGACTTCTCTCCTCCTCTGTCTGACTGCCTTCCTAGCCAACTTCTGCAAAATGCTACATTGTGCATATATTATGTACAAATGCATTCGGAGTGCAGAGCTTGGCTTCTCCCTGGCACAGACTTTCAGTGTGTTTTGGCTCAGACCTATTTTATAATAGAAATTGGCCAGTCCTGTTTTCTTAACCTGTGTGTCCTCAGAGGACGCAGAGGTGAATGTTCACAGAAGCTCTCGTCATTTAACTTACATCGGTCTCCTCCTACCCACTATTGACATATCTAGAGAACCAATGAGGCATGTTTAATTCCACATGTGTGGACTCTGCAACTGGCATGCAGATGGTGGCGGTCTTTCTCTCTCTCTCTCTCCCTGCCTCCCCACCCCCAGTTCTGTGTATGTTAATTTTGTAGGAATAGATTTGATGCCACAAGGGGTCAAATTAGTCCTAATGTGAGCAATTTTGTCATTTCTAAACGTAAGTGGAAGGGGGTTTCGCTTCTAGGTCAAGCAATTTAATCAGATGTTTTCGTACTGGAAGGATACCAACCTTTGCCTCCCCTTCCGTTTATAATAAGAACCAAAAGGAGGGCTTGCTGCGTGATAAATGGGTTAATTTTATTCACAAAGCAGGTAATGGTAATCCGTATTAATAGGTGCAAATGGGCTCTTGATACCCAGACAGGGGGGGTGTCTAATTAACATGTTATTGTTGGTTTCGGCTTCTTGCATCTCCGGTAGCTGAAAGGGGAAAGCCTCTATTACGTTCTTATAACCTATTTGTCACACCGCGTAGCAGAGTGGATGGATGTTAAATCACATTCGTGTTTCATGCCTGTTTTTGTGTTTACTTTTTCAAGAAATGTGATCTCTTGTCTGATTCAGAGAAGTGTGTGCACTTTTTTGTATCTCCTTCTTTATACACCAGTTTCCCTGTTGGCATCTGTTACAATATATGAGGAGCCTGAGAATTAACCTCTTTCTCGTGAAGCTGTATTCTTGAAGAGATCCAGTCCTAGATGGGGGTTTGTTTGTTTTTATAGATGTTCTTGGTTTTTAAAAAATATTTCACATTTTTATTGGCTTAATTATACTTCGTAGTAGAAAAGAATATATTCTGATTTCAGAAAGCACAGCACACATGTCAGTGAATTCACCCAACTTTATATCTAACTCTATATTTAACATTAAAACAAGATGTTTCTGCAGTTATACTTTTCTTTATGTAAAACATGTTAAGTGCTTTGGTTTCTTTGGAGACAGTGTAAAAACTTCCTGAATATAATGTTGGTAGATAATGGAGACCGTTCCCAGTTTTATAGTTGTGGGGGAGAGAAAAGAAAGGATTTACAAGCATTTTCCTCCTTGTCTCTCTGTTCAGCCCTGACTGTTCCTTATTCACAAATCTTTTGCCTTCCTACCACCCCACCAGTGTTACATCATTAAGCGTGTTTTCTCTATACGGAGAATTTGGAGGGGAAATACAATTATATTATATTATTGCCTGTATTGCATTTGAGATCATCCTGTGGGTGCCTGGTTCGAGGACCCCACTAACTGAGATTTGGTGTGTGGCTTCTCGTGTGCAGGCCTTTTTTGTGGTGGCCTCCAAAGTGTGGAACACGCACACGCGCACACACACACACACACACACACACACACACAGTGGTCTGCTTGGTTCCTCCTTTATTGACTTTTTGACACCAAGCAAAATTCATTTTCATTCACCCCAACCTTTAAAACAACAACATCTGCTTGTTTTATTTCCAGTGATACACTTAAAGCTGCATTTTAAAATACCCCTTTCCCATGTTTTAGCTGCTTTGACATTTATTTCACCTTTTAAAATTATTTTAAATTATTGTTGCGGATTCTTTTAATGAGATGTATTAATACTTTTAGGAACACAGGAAGCTGCCTTATTCTGAGTCAGGCCACGGGTGCCTCTAGCCCAGTAGTGTCAACACTGACTGGCAGCAGCGGCTCTCCCAAGGTCTCAGGCAGGCATTTTCCCAGCCCTGCTGGGGATCAAACCAGGGACCCTTCTGCATTCAAAGCAGGCACTCTGCCACTGAGCCAGGGCCCTCCAATACGCCTATGGATTTTTAAATTTATTTTTATTGTATTTATTTATTTATTTATTTTATTACATTTATATACTGCCCCACAGCCGAAGCTCTCTGGGCGGTTTACAACAATTAAAAACAGTAAACATTAAAAGTATACAAAAATTTAAAAAACATAAAAACAGTATAAAAACAACAGTATCCATTTAAAAACAACAATTCTGGGGTCCATTAAAAACAAACTTAGCATTGTTAAATGCTGCTAAAATGCCTGGGAGAAGAGAAAAGTCTAGTCCTGGCGCCGAAAAGATAACAATGTTGGCGCCAGGTGAGCCTCATAGGGAAGATCATTCCACAGTCGGGGGGCAACCACTGAGAAGACCCTCTCCCTTGTTGCCATCCTCCGAGCTTCCCTCGGAGTAGGCACTTGGAGGAGGACCTTAGATGTTGAGCGCAGTGTACGGGTAGGTTCATGTCGGGAGAGGCATTCCATCAGGTATTGTGGTCCCAAGCCATGCAAAGCTTTATAGGTTAAAACCAGCACCTTGAATTGGGCTTGGAAGCATATAGCTAGCCAATGCAAGTGGGCCAGAATCGGTGTTATATGTTCAAACATTCTAGTCCGAGTTATCAATCTGGCCACTGCATTTTGCACAAGCTGCAGCTTCCGGACCGTCTTCAAAGGCTGCCCCATGTAGAGGGCATTGCAGTAATCTAATTTGGAAGTTACCAAAGTATGGACAACTGAAGCTAGGTTATCCCTGTCCAGATAGGGGCATAGCTGGGCCACCAACCGAAGTTGGTAGAAAGCACTCTGTGCCACCGAGGCCACCTGAGCCTCAAGTGACAAAGATGGTTCTAGGTAAAAACAACATAAAGATGTTTTTATTATGTTTGTCTCCCTGAGAGCTTTGGCTCTGAGATGACTCATAAATTGAGTAAATAATAATCATATTACTACCTACGTAATAATAATACTTCGCATGCACGTGTGTGTGTGTGTGTATGTGTGTGTGATGACCAACTTCTTGAGTGTCCGTTGTACATGAAGCATGTTAGCCCAGTAATCTCCACAGCAGCATTGTTGGGTAGATGACTGTTCCAATTGCCGTGTTGCAGATGGGGCAGTTGAGAATTCGCAGAAGTTCATTTGGACCAGGTACCTCCCATCAGGTCCTCCCTTGATTCCCAGCAGCTGAGTCGTATATAAACCAGGGCGCTTCTCTCTTTCACCCCACCCCTTCTACTACTGCTTGATCTTCTGGGTGCTCCGCTGAAACTGAGCAAGGCGTATGCAAGAGTCACAACTATTTTTAGTTACCCGCTAATTGTTTTCACTTCTAATTTCTCATCCACCACGCTCAGTTCAAGGATACTTACAGGACTGCAAACGCTTATGGGGAAACTGCTTTTTGTTTAGAATTGAGTCGTCGTTTCTGTTTCCCCTTTTGCTTTTCATTGGTTTTGAGTGACGTTAAAAGCGAAATACTTGGGAGTGGAAAAAAATAAAACCATTTGGAAGTAAAACCGTCTTTCCACCCCACCCCCCTTGCCCTTTCCTCTCCTCCCCACCCGCATTACTAGACTTGAGCATTTTGCAGGTTGAGAAGCCACCTGGCCTCTTATTCACAGAATGGTAGAGGAGCTCATGGAAGACTTTCCATGCCAAGATTTCAGCCTCCTCTTTCTACTGTCTCTTCAGAATTCCTTAAGAATTGCCTTGTTATCTCCGGCCCAGGCAGTCCAGTACTTTGTCTCTAACAGCCAGATACTCACAAGTAGGCTACGAACACGATGGCCAGCCCAGCAGCGGTGTTGCTGGCTCCTGGCTCTTGGGCCTGGGCTTCAAATGCATTCGTAGCTCTGTGCCCTATGGGCCTGGGCCCTGAATGGTTTGTGCCTAGCATTGCAGCATCCCTACTTGAAGGTGTCCTACCTCTGAACATAGGGGTCCATTTTCGCTATTGCAGCACAAAGATCTTGATTGATACCTGTGGAACGTGTTCTTTTAAAAGCCCTTGTTAAAGTAGCCGTCGCCACATTTTGCATTCATGAGCTCTTGTATATCCTCACTTGAAAGAAAGTCATCAGAACGTTTTCTAGTATTCTGGAATGTGAAAGAGAAAACATTTCTTTTGTCTCATGTGATCAGTGAAGGGAATGCAGACAGCCAAATTGCCGAGTAACCATTTGGCGAGCCAGTTATGCACATTGATGCCAAGTGGCTAGGAGAATATTGCCACTTCTCTGCTTCTCCAGATTTCTGTTCAGGTGTTGAAGTGTATTTGAAAGTGTCCTTGGTAAAATAACTGCATTCATCCAGTATTCATTCCTGCCCTGTACCATAACCCGACTACATAGGATGTTTAAAGACTTGAGTATTGAGTTCTTTGCTCTCTGTTTCAAGTGCTTAAAAAAATAAGCTTTCGAGGCGAATAATAGAATACAGCTGATTCTTTTCCCTCCTCCAGTGAAAGACTTTAGACAGGACAGGAATTCAGTTTGCATTGCCAGAACCCAATACAAATTCATAAAATAAGGAACACTGCCATACGGTGAGGTGTTTGCTGTTCAGTCTAAAGCTTTGAAATAAGGTGTCCTTGTGATTTCTTTGAACCGTGGGCCAGGAGCAACACCCTAAAGGGCACCCCTGAGTTCTGTTTAATCTTGTCTGACTCTCTTTGGAAGGGGAGGTTGCAGACCTAGAGATTTGTCTGCATTCAAGAGCAACGTCTTTACAGTGGTTAGATGTAGGTGCTGGACAGGGGAACAGCATCCTTTCTCAGAATCGTAGGAGGGAAAAGGTTAAAATCAAAGAAAAAACAGTGCACCAAAAAGCTGTAGTTGGGGACGCTAAAATGAAAGACTAACCATTGCTTAGAATGTTTCTATTCAAATAGGTTATGGGCTGTTTATTGACTGCACGGGTCATTGGTGAAAGGTCAACAGCTCTGCTGTGTCGGCAGATAAAGGCAGAGGGAAGCATGTTTGAGGTCACATTGCAAAGGAATTCAGTCATGCTATAGGAGGAACATTTTGAGTCTTTATTTACTCAAAGGGGGGGACTAAGGAGTCTGCACATTTACAACCCTTGACTGTGTTAGATTAAGGACCCTCACTTACTGCTAATACATTCTGTCTCTCCCCCATTCTTCTTCTTTTGCTTTAACAAGCTCTTTTTAGAGCTTAAGTATTTAATAGCCTGCAGCTGTAATTATTTATCTACCTTTTTGTTTCTGGCAAAATATGCCTTTAAGCACAGACAGATTTGGCAATTTATTATGAATTATTAAGCCTTGGACACCAATCTGATCTACCCAATTTGTCAGCGCATTTCTTTCTTTCTTAATATTCCTTCAAGGAGCTCTGCAATTTATGAAGATACACACAATGTTCTTATTTACCATAAATAATTGGTCTTTAGCCTAGGTGAAGCAGAGCAATAATGACTTAATGTTTTTCTAGTGAGGTTCTCACTCTGCATTTGGCCCTTATGGAGAAGGTATCTCTGTTACAGAAGGCACTTTAAGTGTATTCTAAAATCCCTCTGAGTTGGCGATGCTTTAAGTTAAGTATCAACTTAATTAGTTTCCTGAACTGGAAGCTAATTTTGTGGTTTGATGAATTACCACAGGACAACCCCAATTGGAAAGGGGCTAAAAAACTTCCTCCAAGGACTAAAGAGAGAGGCTGATAGCGTTTGAATTTTAGTTGCATTTTGTGGGTGTGAATTTCAAAGGTTATTTTTAAAGTCTCTCTGAATGCAAGGCTAGATCTACACTACTGTTTTATGGCGGTATTGAAGTGCACTGATAACTATTCCACTTCCATACTATTATGTACTGCTCTTTATTCTACACTATTCAAAATACTGCACCAAATGCCATTGTGTGTCCTAGAGGTATAAATGCGCAAGAGCATTATACCGTTATCATGATAGGATCGTAATGATTTGATACAAGGTGTGGATCTGGCCCAAGTTACACTGGAAGTGAAGGGAAAGGGAGAAATTTAACTAGGTTAGCCCAGTGGATATCACATTTCAGCCTTCCCCAACCTGGTGCCCTCCAGATGTGTTGGGCGTTGTAGTCGAACACATCTGGAGAGGAGCAGGTTAGAGAAGTCTGTGGCAGATATTCAGCTGTTAGCTTCACCTTCAAAATGGGAATCATGTTTTACCTTCCAGAGCATTTCTGTCAATGTGAATAAAGTAACAATTGTAAAGAATTATTTTGTCACAATGCAAAATTTCAAATTTTGACAGCATCAGCAGAGTTATGTTGTTGTAAGTGGGATTAAATTGTTAAGTGCTAGGAATCCAGCTTAAACCCTGAGCAGCCCAGCAAGCCATGGGTTCTCAAGGCGGCTTGCTCAAGAAAATAAGCCACCCACCCAGACAACATGCTAACCCACGGTTCAGGAAACAGCCCCATGATTCAACAACAAACCACACTCTATTACTGAGTATGAGTTAGTGTGTTGTCTGACCAGTGATCTAAGTCTTTGTCTCCTCTCTTACCTCCCTGCTTTCTCTTTCTAGTCTTCTATCCAGATTTTGTTGGAGGTAGAATCTCAATATAGCATTGGCCATGTAGTGGCCATCTTCCAAAATAGGTAGGAGATGCCATGGGAAGTTCTCTCCATGATTACTTCCACCTCTGCCTGCGAGAAGAGCACGAGGTAGACACTGTGCCCACTGCGAGTAATTAACAAAGCAGGCTCGTTGCATTGGGCCCAGGTGCCTACGCACCCCATGTGTGGTTGGTTGGCTAAGCAGGGCCATGGAGTGTCACTAAAAATCTCATTTATGCCGAGTTTATTCTTACTGCCTGTCGCTCATCTCCCATGGAGTACAAGGCTGCTTCCTTGCTGACATCCCCCATAGGGCACCCCCGTCTCCTTCAGGCATAATTGCTCTTAAGGTGCAGTGGGAACCAACTTTATGTGGTTTGAGCATGGGTCTGTCTTCTTAAACATATTATAAACTGTTGCTTTTTAAGGTGAGTCACAACTAGGGCTGCACAGATTTCGTTAATTTCATTCTATCTGTTTTGTGCATTGTCAGGTGTCTTTTGTTCCATTGTCTGCTCATTGATGGAATCCGGGTTGGGGGGGTTCCATGAGAATTTTGTTCCTGTTTGCAAACTTTTGCCCTAATGTGCATTAATGGAAGTAAACATTAGCACAAACCCCGCCCACCCGCAAGTAAAAAACAGGTCCACAAGTCCGTGGAATCCACATGACTCGGAAGAATCTGGCCCCGTTGCAGGTTGAATTAATAGAAATCAGAACTAATTTGAATCCCTTGCAGGTTTCTTTGACATCCCTAGTCAGAACCAAGGATAGGAGAGGGAATTGCTAGAGGGTGCAGCTACGAGGCCAAAACCAAGACATTGTGCTTGCTTTGTTTGTGTGCTTCTTCCTCCTTAGAGCACTGGTGGAAGTCCTCTGGTATGAGCCTGAGATGGGTGGGTAGACAAGTTTCCAGCAAGATCTTTGTGATGATTTTTGAGTAATAAAAAACAAGATGAATGTGTGACCTTAGTTGCTTGCAGTTGCCATCCAGAAAATGCATGTTGCTTGTGTAGTTGTCCAGGGCAAGCAAAAGTGGTAGCCTCCACCAAGCACTGGGGCCCTAGCAATTGACAAAGTGCCCCCATGATATTCTGATCTGCAAACTAGCTAAAAGTGGGCTAGGTGGAACAACTATTAGGTGGATCCACAGTTGGCTACAGAATCAGACTCAAAGAGTGCTTATCAATGGAACCTTCTCTAACTAGGGGGAGGTAACAAGTGGGGTACCGCAGGGCTCAGTCCTGGGCCCAGTGCTCGTCAACATTTTTATTAATGATTTGGATGAGGAGGTGCAGGGAACGCTTATCAAATTTGCAGATGACACAAAATTGGGTGGGATAGCTAATACCCTGGAAGAGAGAAACAAACTTCAAAGTGATCTTGATAGGCTGGAGTGCTGGGCTGAAAACAACAGAATGAAATTTAATAGGGATAAATGCCAAGTTCTACATCTAGGAAAAGGAAACCGAATGCACAGTTAAAAGATGGGGGATACTTGGCTCAGCAATACTACAAACGAGAAGGATCTTGGAATTGTTGTAGATCAGAAGCTGAATATGAGCTGATGTGGCTGCAAAAAAAGCAAATGCTATTTTGGGCTGCATTAATAGAAGTATAGCTTCCAAATCATGTGAGGTACTGGTTCTCCTCTATTCAGCCCTGGTTAGGCCTCATTTTGAGTACAGCATCTAGTTCTGGGCACCACATTTCAAGAAGGATGCAGACATGCTGGAGGGGATTCAGAGAAGGTTCAGAGGAGGGCAACCAGGATGATCAGGGGTCCAGAAACAAAGCCCTATGAAGAGAGACTGAAACAACTGGGCATGTTTAGCCTTGAGAAGAGAAGCCTGAGGAGAGACATGATAACACTCCTCAAATACTTGAAAGGTTGTCACACAGAGGAGGGCCAGGATCTCTTCTCGATCCTCCCAGAGTGCAGGACATGGAATAACGGGCTGAAGTTACAGGAAGCCAGATTCCCGACTGTTAGAGCAGTATGACAATGGAACCCATGACCTAGGGACGTGATGGGCTCTCCCACACTAGAGGCCTTCAAGAGGCAGCTGGACAGCCATCTGTCAGGTGTGCTTTGAGGTAGATTCCTGCATTGAGCAGGGGGTTGGACTCGATGGTCTCAAAGGCCCCTTCCAGCTTAATGATGCTATGATAATTGTCCAAACCCGCCAGGTGCTGATGCCATCCTTGTAAAACACAAGTTATTTATCTAGGTCTGTACTTTGCCATCTCCAAAGGACTCCAGGGCAACGTTCATCTAAGTATGCAGTAGAAACACTGCAAGGTTCCTCCCAATCTGGGGAAATATTCTCCTAAAAGAATATTTCTTTCCTTCTTGCCTTCCTTCCCCCTTTCTTCTCAGCTACCCTCCTCCTTTACTCTCCTGTTTTTATAACAGACTTCATTTACTGTTGATGATCGTTCTGTTCAGTCTGCCAGCATGTTTACAAACCAATGAGCTGGGTGTACAGGAAAGTGGCCTGTTCTAGAAATGATTTATGGTGCTGTGCAACCTCCACCTCCACCAAACTGGTATTTCCTCTGCCGTTGGTGCCAAAAAAAAAGGATGGGAGGAGTGAAGCATCTCTCTTTGCTCTGAAATCAGCTCATTCAGTCTGAACTTCCCCTTGATTTCCCAAACTACTAAGAACGGGCTCAAGTTAAAGGAAGCCAGATTCCGGCTGGACATCAGGAAAAACTTCCTGACTGTTAGAGCAGTGCGACAGTGGAATCAGCTACCTAGGGAGGTTGTGGGCTCTCCCACACTAGAGGCATTCAAGAGGCAGCTGGACAACCATCTGTCAGGGATGCTTTAGGGTGGATTCCTGCATTGAGCAGGGGGTTGGACTCGATGGCCTTGTAGGCCCCTTCCAACTCTGCTATTCTATGATTCTATGATTCTATGATTTAATTCGGGAAGGGGACTTTAAAACGCACCATTTTAGGGCAAGGTCTGCCACACAGTGCTGTAGTGGAGGGCTGTTCCGTATGGCCAGAGAGGTCACCATTAAGTTCAGGGATGCCATTTTTGTTTTAACCTTGCACTGCAACTGCTCCCACGTGGGAAAATCACAAGTTACCATAACCTAAATATTGCTTGAATAACTTGCAATTCAGCCACTTGGAGTCCCTTTCACAAGATCATTCTAGTATTCGAATTTGAAGGGAAAGAGGCTGCTGACATGGACAGAGTGTCTTTGCAGACTAACTGCAGACCGGCTGGAGTTGGGAGGACAGTTTTCATGTTGGAATTCCATGTGAGAAAATTAAGTGTCATGCTGTGTGTGTGTGTGTGTGTGTGTGTGTGTGTGTGTGTGTGTGTGAGAGAGAGAGAGAGAGAGAGAGAGAGAGAGAGAGAGAGAGAGAGAGAGAGAGAGAGAGAGAGAGATCCCTTTAAGAGCTTTAATTGAGGGTTGGGAAATGAAAAATGCATTTTGTTCAAGGCGAACATACTTGCCACCCCAGACAGATGAAAACAGAGCCATTGTATCAACAGCGGCTCCTATCTTGCCCATAAAGGAGCAGCTTGCTTGACTCCAGAATTAATAGAGCAGAGAGGAAACGGCTCTTAAAGAGATGTGTGCCGGTTTCCTTCCTGTTGAGAATTGGAAAGCCTAAGGCAGTGAGGTAATGTCATTTCGCATAACTTAGAGGGCTCTTCTTATAAAGGACAGTTGCAGTAAATGAAGTGAGCCTGGAGTTTTTCTCTCTCTACTTTTAAAGGTCTTTTTTATGAAAACCCCTTTTCCTGGTAGCAGAGTATAAGTGAGAAATAAATCTCCCAATGAAATAATCATATAAATAATAGTATATTCAATTACGATGATGACGACGATGATGATAGCAGTGTTGGGAAAATCCTAGGTGCACATAAAAGCTTATGTTGGTGGTTACAAGAAGAAATTTCTGCCATTAGCTTTGTGGCGTTTAAAACACTGTTAACCCCACCCCAGTCCTGCTCCATAGCTTAGTTACACTTCTGCTAGGCGATGTCCGTTGAATTGGGGCCACACTTGGCTTGCGCATGAGCAGTGCAAGGACATGATAGAATGAACGGGAGTGCAAGGAAACTTTCAGTGGGGCTGATGCCCTTTGGCTTCCCCTTCTGGTCCTCAAAAACCAGGCATTGGTTAGCCAACTTCCGCCTGATCAGCACAGGTGTGTTTCATCTGTGAGCGTTAAATGGTTCAAAACAGCCCACCCAATCTGAAAGTTTAGGAGCGAAGCCTGGTGAAATCTTAGGAGCCAAAGGTGTTCTGAACGGGATTTCTGAGTCAGGGACGGGGGCTTCACCCCTGTATAGAGGCTCCATTTAAACAACAACACGCCTGGGTTTTTTTTAGCAAGTACAGCCCTATCCACGTAGTGTTTGGCTTGTATTTGTTTTCTGAGCTGCCCATCGGGGGCAAATCTCTATTAAAATACTTCTCTACCACTGAAAGGCAGGAGCAATTTTTCCTGAACAGCGGTGTAAGAGTGTACTTTACATATTGAACAATAGCGCAATGCTTTGCAGAAAATGTGTTCTTGATGTAAAGATTACGCCACCTCCCACGTTTATTATCTGATTCCTCATAGCAAAATCACAGGCCTACAAGGGCTGTTTTCCAGCATTCATTCATCTGCATGATTTGTAATGACGGTTGTAATCCTGTGAAAAGAGGAAGTTTAAAATTTGAACAGTTGTGCATTTCTCCACAGTGAACAAGGCATCTAATTTCAGGGCCGATTCAAGCCCCCCCCCCCTTTGTCTTGTATTGCAGATGTGGCATTTTTCAATTTTGTTTCCATACCTTTTTCTGCTGATCTCTGCCTGTGTTCAGATCTGTCTATTTTGGCATTGATTTTTTCTTCCTTCCTTCTGTAATGGAAATAGAAGACCTATCTTTGCCCCTGGACAGTTCAGCGATGACTGGAAAGGATTCTTTGCCTAATTCCAAAATTGCTTGTGTATTCCAAAGGAAGACATTTTAAGGCAATTCAGTAATTAGTGGTAACTGTTTATCACTGGTGTCTTTTTATGTCCTGATTAAAAGAAATATTATGCTCCCTCTACCATAAATACTATCCAGCAGTTTTGAAGAGGAAAAAAGAGGAGGAGACCTTGCTGCCTTTGCAAAAAATTGGTCTTTAGGGATTGATAACCTGGTTTTCTAGTTAATTGCAGGACAAAGATGCATCAAAAATGAGTAACACCAGTAAAGTGCTTACTAAATTGTCATAGTGTGATGGGTAGAATACCCGATTTTTGTCCAGGAGACCACATTTAAATTCACACTTAGACATGGAACTCACTGGGTGGCCTTCAACAAGGCCTTCATCTCTCAGCATAACCTACCTTTCAGGGCTGTTGTAAGTCTAAGTAGAACGCTGACTCTAAGAATGCTGTCTTGAGCTCTCTTTAGGAAGTATTGTATACAAATATGGTGGCGATTAAATTATTTGCTTGTGATGTGATGTTCCTTTTTATATTCCTTGTTTACTCATCCTAGGGGGTCATGAGCCTTTCAAGGGCCCATGACCTCAGAAACAAGTGACCAAACTGAAGAATTCATGGGCTTTTTACCAGGACCTTTTGCCTGGAATGGCCACTGGGTTCTTGATAATGATGCTAAGTGCTTTCATCCCTGTGCCCAAGAAGTGACTACCTTTTATGAAAGTGATGGTAGGGGCAAGCACGTCAGCTGTCCCTCTTTATAAGGGTAGCTATCCCTATTTTCTGATTCTGGAAAATCTTTGTTCTGCGTAGGGATGAAATTCCAATACAGACTAACTTGTCTGTGTCTTCCTAACTCATGAGAGGACCAGAACTTAACTAACTGCTGGCGTTTGCACTTTCCCAAATGTTCCGACTCAGAAAACCTATTTGCACATGTTAACTGCATATTTTGATAGAGAATTTGTATCTAAATGCTATTTTTCATGTGGATTTGGAAAAAGTTGCAAGAATGGATTGGATTGGACTTAATGGTGAATGTGTGCAAAAGTGACCCAGGCTGGAATTAGATGGATTCACCCATCCTCTTCTGGGGAGCTGTGGCATACCTTTCCATGCTGCTGAATGTCTTTTTTATAGCCCTTGGCAATGTTCACATGAAACAATAAACCAGGATTGTGGAGAATTCTGGTTTATTGTGAACAAGCTTCTAGCAGCGTGAAGTCCATTTACGCCCTGTTGGCAACACCTGCTAACATGACTGGATAAACAAATCAGGAACTGTTCTTTACTGCAGGGATGGGGAACTTGTGACTCTGAAGGTGTTGTTGGACTCCAACTCCCATCAGCCACAGTCAGCATGGCTAGTGATGAGAGATGATGGGCATTGTAGCCCTCCAGATGTTGGTGGGCTATAAGTTCCCCAACCCTGGTTTAGTTTGTCATCTGAACTGGGGACCCTGGCTTGTTTGTGCCCTTAACAAGCCAGGATTTGTAAGCCAAGTAGAAACCCTGGTTTGTGATCATGGCTTGTAAAGGGAGCGACAAGCCATTCTGCCTGGGTTGAATGACATGCTAAACACAGCTCATTCAAAAGCCAGAATCCTGGTGTATTATTCTTCTGTGGCCCATGGTTAAGGATTCTTTTAAACTGTCTTAGATTTTTTAAACCAAGAAACTGTTATGGTTTGTTTACTATCAAGGAATGCTTCAGAAGTTAGTACAGGATAAGCTGATGCAAAGTAAATGAATACAGTACACAGGACTGGATGAGGGCTAACAAACTGAGACTCAATCCAGACAAGACAGAGGTACTGTTAGTGGGTGGTTCATCTGTCCAGCGAGGTGATGTTTGCCCTGTCCTGGACAGGGTTGCACTCTCCCTAAAGGATCGGGTCCGTAGTCTGGGGGTGCTCTTGGATCCAGAACTGTCACTTGAGGCACAGGTGAACTCAGTGGCAAAGAGCACCTTTTATCAGCTTAGGCTGATATACCAACTACACCCTTATCTGGACAGAGATAGCCTAGCTACAGTTATCCATGCTCTGATAACCTCTCGTTTGGATTACTGCAATGCGTTATACGTGGGGCTGCCTTTGAAAACGGTCCGGAAGCTTCAGCTGGTACAAAACAGAGCAGCACGGTTACTAACAGGGACTGGCCGACGAGATCACATCACGCCAGTCCTTTTACAGCTTCATTGGCTGCCAGTCCAGGTCCGGGCCCGATTCAAAGTGCTGGTATTGACATTCAAAGCCCTAAACGGCTTGGGGCCAGGTTATTTGAAGGAATGCCTTCTCCCATATGTACCTGCCCGTACATTAAGATCATCCACAGGGGCCCTTCTCTGTGAGGCCCTGCCAAAGGAAGTGAGGCAGGTGGCTACTAGGAGGAGGGCTTTCTCCGCTGTGGCACCCCGGCTGTGGAACAAGCTCCCCAGAGAGGTCCGCCTGGCGCCTACACTGTATTCTTTTCATCGCCAGCTGAAGACCTTTTTATTTTCTCAGTATTTTAACTTCTAAATTTAAACTTTGCTGTTTTAATTCTGTATTTCAATCTTATATCAATTTCTGCTGTGTGGTTTTATCCTGGTTGTGCATTTTATATTGTATTTTGTATTTGGGTTTTTAGATTGTTGGATGTTTTATTATGTTCTTAATAGTTTTAATTTTTGTGAACTGCCCACAGAGCTTCGGCTATTGGGCGGTATAGAAATGTAATAAATAAAAAAATAAAAAAATAAGCATTTATGCTGTGAAATAAATGTGTGTCCCTGTAATAGTAGTAGTAGTAGTAAGATGTTAAGTCAGTGGACCTTGGCATGAGAATGAGGGGGTTGCAAATATACAGTATCCTTACTTTCTCCGATAAATGTTGGTGAGGATACTGGCACATACTTCTATAAACTTTGCGAAGGTAGTTTGCGATAGGACAGGAGCCTTGTTGTCCTATCAGGCACATGCAGTCTTTGGGCATGCTTACATTTTATGGCCACTAATTATACAGCACTGCCAAGGTGTACATAGTGCCTTGCAGTGCTACATAATCAAAAAGAGCAGTTCCTGCTCTAAGGAGCTTACAATATAAATGTCAATAATGGAGGGGAATAACAGAGCTGCCTGCCGGATCATGACCCTGCCCTTCTCCCCGCCCCCCCCCCCCCATGCACTTGTGGGTTATTTCTATTGTCAACTGTGATCTTAATTTCATAGCCTGCAGCACAATGAATTATGCACCTCTGTGGAAACATACAAAATTAATGCATATTATAAATCTCTCCATACCCTTTTGTTCGAGTACGATGATCTGGATTAGATACATTTTATTGTAAAATGAGCAAGGAAACCTGGGAGGAAGTAGTTTGACAACTCTTACATTGAGCTTTATTTATTTATTTATTTATTTTATTTATTTATTACATTTTTATAAATAAAATAAAATAAGCTGCTTTCTGGTAGCAACAGTGGTTTTGCAAAAATAAGGAAATGCCCTCCAAAAGGAAAACAATATGAGATGCTGAAAGGGGAACTTCCTTGAGCCGTGTCTTCACCTGTGATGTCACCATAGTTCTCTGCACATTCCACTTTCCAGAGAATAACTCAAGGCTATGGCAGAAAATGTTCACAGGGGCAGAGCAGAGGAAAATTGTGAAAGCTGGTAAGACAGTAATCACTTAAACCTTGTCAACTTTTGATGGAGTTACTGAATAAACCCCAACAAGGGTGTGTGTGTGTGGGGGGGTTGAAACGGGGTAGGGGTGCGATGCAGTACTTCATAACATCCGACAACCAGAAACTTCACCTTCTTCAGCTGGGACCTGGCATGGTGACCTACCATGGAGGGTGTGTGCCTGGTCTTCAGGTACCAAAATATTCAGTGATGTGCAGCTTTGGTTCCTGTGATTGGCAGTCAGTATGGAGCCTCTGGATTGGCTTACTCTGTCATAAATTGTAGGAAATGGACCAACCATTAGTGTTGCTTAGACCACAAACAGTAGCACTGTTAACTGCAAAAGCGGAGGCTGACCAGTTCAAAAGCGGAGGCTGACCAGCTGCGCTTTCACGTGCTACCTGTATAGATGCTGTAGGCAGGCAGCTTAGCGTTTTGCTCTGTTTTCACTTTGTAAAATTGGGTGAATTGGTACTTTATACACAGTAAACACATTATGAATAATTCTGGATAGGCAGGAAAAAATGGCAGCTGTTGCAGCTCTCTTTGATCTTTGTGTGTGTGTGTGTGTGTGTGTGTGTGTGTGGTTTCTTCTGCGTATGTTCAACCTTCATGTGGCATGGTGTAGAGAGAACCAGTGTCTCGGGAAATCATCCATTAGAACAGCTCATTTTGATTTCTCCCGCTAAAAAAGGAAAGGAGAGGGAAAGAAAGATCTAAGGCAGATCTCCACACACACCTCTGATGGTAGGTTAAAGCCCTTTGTGAACAAAATCCTGCATCCCTTGACGAATCAACAGACTTGTTGACAGCTGTGATGAGTTTATGTACGTCAATTGCATTAAAGAGTGTTACTTTCATTGTCTTGTGTCATCTTGAGCAGAACGTGGCAATTGCCCCCACCCACGAAGCTTTCAAGAGACACAAAGAAATTCCTAAGGGGGAAAAGATGAAATGTCATAACTGAGAGACAACAGCAGTTCTTTCATCCTAAACTAAGTATGTGGAGCTTAAATGGTCCTGACCTTTTAGCAGTCTGTTGGCTCAACCATAGGCATAATCTCTACATTAGAAATGGAAGGGTGACTTCCCAGTCAGGCTAACAAAGATTCGAAATACATGGCTGAAGTATCTTCTTGCCAACGACAAAAGGGAGGGTGGTGGAGAACATTTAAGCTCAGTGAATAAAATGTTGCTTGGAACAGATTCCTAGTTTTTTGGGGGGTGGGGGGAGGGTGTAGCTTCTTCATGAGTTCTCCATTCTGAGTTTTGTAGTTGGCTTGTAGTGGAGAATTCAGATGGCTGCTTTGCCCTGGATTTGGAAGGTCAGAAACGGACTCCTATCTTCATATGGGTTCAGACAACTCTTGAGCTAATGCAGGCAGAGTTGAGATGTGGTGAAACAGATGGGCTTTTATGCTGAAATGGCAGATGAATAGCCTGAAAAAGACTGTTGCATGGCTTAGCAGAATGAATCAAAATTTAAACAAAACATCTCCTTGGAGTGGGCGGACATTGTGTCTGGTTACACGTGTACATGAGCGCACCCCCCCCTCCGAAAGTAGGCTATAGAAACTGCTCAAATGTTGAAAGTAGTTAACCATGTGCCCTAAGCCCTTTAAAAAAACTTCCTGATGACTAGAGATTGATCACATGACATTAAGTCATTTTACATTAACAGGTTTTTTATTTGTTTTAAGAGGGTTCTTGTGAGTAATCCTTTTAGAATTCCAGCAATTTCATTATCTGATAATGCATCTCTGTGTGTTTATGTTTATGTGCATGTCTACAATATATAGGTTCACTTGTCATTAACACAGCTTCTTGTTCACATTTACTTGTGATCATTTAGAAAATATCACTTTTTAGTCCGTGGAGGGAAGCAACACTTCATAGCTTTCATTCAAGTGACCCTTTTTGAGTTCATAACAAAAGCTTTGTAAATGAGGGGTTACATAAAACCCTACTAAAGTAAGATGCCTGCAAGGCTGTCAAATTTATTTTTCAAGCAAGAGCACCATTTTCTCTGTGTGTGTTTTCACGAGTCAGCATTTATGTTGTCAATTTGTAGTGATGAATGTGTGATTATCCCAGAATTCATAGAATGGAGGGAAATCTCCCTCTCAAATGCTGAGCAAGATGTGAAGATTAAAGCAGAAAGGTTAAGAGTAGGAGCTATGAACTAGGGAATCTCTGGTTCATTCTTCACTTTGGCTATGAATGTGGTAGGTGGCCTTTAGGCAAGCCATTGTGTCTCCGTCCTCTCTACAATATGGCGATAATACTGGTCTGCCTCACATGGTTGGGGTCACTGAGATCACATCTGTGGAGTGATTTGACCACTCATAAAGTACTAGAACATAGTTAAATACTATTATTACGTCTGAAACAATCTTTTACTACGTCATGTCCAAAGTAGGCTGGTTGGATGACCTATGGGTCGTCAGGCTAATCCAGCCAACTCATAATGATATGACCAGGGTCTTGATAAGGGTATGTGAGAACAGACATTTCTGGAGAAAGTTGGAGTGACAAGATTGGGTTTCCAGACCTTACTAGGATCCCAGGCCAAGGGAAAAAGTTTGGTGGCAGTACTACAGGGTTTTTTGGGGGGGTGTATGGAAAAACAGGACTCTGCGTTTCAGCGAAACATATCGTAGACAGATCTCTCTGTAAAACACCTGCTTCACTCCAAATTAAACATTTTCAGAATAGAAAATGTGAGTTGCCCACTAAACATGGGGACTTTTTATTTCCGAGCTGGTCATAGTGATTAACGAGCAAATATAGCCCCAGAAAAACTTTTCTTTTTAAAGAGCTCTGGCTGTGGGAGGGAGGAATTTGGAGCATAGAAACTATGGGGTGGAGAAGAGGTGTTTAATTCTTTTCCCACCCACAGCTTCTCCACTTCAAATTCCCCCTCGTAATGCTGCTGCTTTTTAAAAGAGGAAAAATCACATTTGTTTGCTTGTGATATGTAGTTATTCCCTAACTCTGCCTGGCTTTCGTGTAGTCAGTCATAAGAGTTTATGTTTTTGCTTCATGTGTTTTGATTTACATGTAACCTTAAAAAACAGCAGCTTCTAAGCGGGTTCTAAGGGGCAGTTATGAGTAGCAAGAAATCATCCATTTCTGGATGAAATCCAGAGGAACCTTTTTCAGGTCTTATCCACCAAGTAAATATTGCTATTATGATACCTGTTAAAGTACTGGGAGCAAGTTACTGGCTTTACTTGGTGTGCGTCAAGATGTGGAACTTAAAGGTAACAGTGGAAGAGACCTATAAGTCAAGGTGGGGTGGGGGCAGCTTGCACTTCCTATTTTAGGATGTATAAATGTCAACTTAGATACATTGATGGCTTTTCCTAGGGCTTGCATGGATTTGCCACTCACTGTACAGTAAAGTAAAGCCCTGCCTAAGCCAACAGAAAGGCTTCTGTTGATTTTGATGGGGCTAGAATTTCACAAGAACGAACTGTCAGAAAGCTGCACAATAATCCACCATAAGGTCACACAACATTGACTTTCCAAGAGCAATCAAGGTTAGAGGGTTGTTGTTTTTTCCATAGACACAAGTGTGTCTATTCCAGGCCAAGATTCAAGAATGCTTTGTTCTCGACCTTGCACTGCCAAAACCCCTGTGTTAAAGACACCAAGGTCTGTCAGAAATCTTGGGCACAATTGGGCACTCTGCTTCCAGTATTTCTGGGTCCAGGATATTAAATTCTCAACCCCCAGCTTTTTGAGGGAAAATGTAGACTTCAACCTAATTAAACTAGAAATGAAAGTGCCTTTGAAGATTTTAAAGAGAAAATAATGTACTTCTGTAAGTGCTACCTTTATACAATGCATGGAATTTGTTGCCAAGAGATGTGGCAATGGCCACAGGCTTAGTTAAATGATGGAGAGCACAAATTGCATTGTGAAGGGGACTAGATGGCACTAGGCTAGTTCCTGTAGTTTTAAACTTCTAAACGATTCGTACTGTATCTTTGAGACATCCTGTTTTATAGCTTTAACTGTTGTGCTTTGACTGTTGGGCGGCGTAGAAATGTAATAAATAAGCAGCTAGATACCAGTTGCTGGGGTCGGGTTGGGGCCGACCGGCAGCCGAGCTCTGTTGCCTCCATGCCCTGCTTGTGGGCTCCCTGGAGGCACTGAGCTGGAAACTAGAGGGACCCTTTGCTCTGATCTATCAGGGCTCTTCTTGGATTGGGCTTTTATGTCTTTAAAATTTATAGTAGGCAGTTATAAGGGGCTGGAATGTTTGACCTGGATGATAAAGGACCGAACTAAAGAGGAGGATCAATTTCTCCCATATCAAGCCCTTAGAGCTGGTCCTCATAAGAGCTTCCCATGTTCCTTGGTCATGTTCTAGTGTGCAAACTGGGAGCGTGGAAAACAACTTTGTGCAAAGGGGCCTGAATTGAGATTGGATTTCTTTTATTAGCATTGCGCCTTCCCTCCCACACACAACTCAGGATTCCCCATGTCTGCCACATGAACACAGAAGGATCAGGGCACACCATACGTAAGCAGATGTGACTCGTGGGTCTCGGTGAATGATCACATCGAATTTCCAACCCCTGTTCTGTAGAGAGAGTGAAAGTACCCTTAGTTCTCCCTTTGCGATCACTGAGTCAGCGAAGACTCGAAAGGAGAAAACAGACTTTCTGCAGATCCCATGTGGCTGTGCGTGTGCGATCTCAAGATCTACCCCTTATATTTCACAGTGGAGGATATCCACTATTCACCATCTTTGTGCCGTCACAAGAAATTAATGTAGTCTAAGGAATTACTGTAAAGGGTGCCAGAGGACTTTGAAATTAATGGACTATAAAAGAAAGTGACATAAAATGATACTACAAGCATTAGAAGAGAGGTAAAGTGAGGCAATGGTGATGGGAAAGCGTTGAGTCGGAGATTGATCTTGATTTACAGCCAGAAATGAAAGAATTGCACTTTGCAGCTAGAGAAAATGGGAGAAGCAACCAAAAATATAGAGGGGGGGGGAAGCACTTCGTCTTTCTTCAGCTGTCAAGTTAATAACACTTGTCAGTAAATGAAATGCGAAAGTTACAACCAAACAATATGCCCAGTGTGGCTGCTGTTAAGTCGTTGGATGACTAATTAAGAGGCATCTTTTTCTGGGAGGATGTCATGGGGCGGAAACAGTATTGTCTGGTTCTTTACAAATTGGTTTGTCAAAAGCAAATTTTGCTGCACACGATTCTGTTTAGTAACCAAGGTGTAACAGCTGCTGGTGCATAGGGGTGAATACAGCCAGTGAACCCATGTAACTGTCTTTACCTGGAGCAGAACTTACTTCTTGTTGTTTTTCATCCTCTTCCTCCATTTGCCCTTATTCTGTTCTCTCCTCTCCTCTCCCATTTGTGATTAGGCTAGCTTAGATCGTACCGGTACTTTCTGCATAATATTCCTTTACTTATTGGGTTCTTAACTGAAAGGAGAAATGTTGGCGCCTGCAGATTTTTTGAGTTACACAGAACTCTTTTTTTTAATACGCTGCTAATTCTGCTCCCCTGATTATGGGATGTACCTGCTGTCTGATTGTGTGCATGTCTGGGCCTTGAGGTGGCGCCACGCAGTTGGTTTTAACTAGGTGGGCTGCTTCCAACCAAAACGGAGGTGTTACCTTAGCAAAGTTGGGTTGCGCGCACTTTTCGTGGGCTGTGGGGTGGAAGACTGGAAAAGTATAAGGAGAAGAGGAGAAAGGTAGTTAGGGAGCAATTATAATAGAAGTAAAAATAAGATGAAAATTAAAGTCAGTGAAAACCTGCCATTTCTTCAGCTATACGGGCGTGATGAATGTGTTCACCTCTGTTGGGATATTTGCAATACACATTTTTAAGGGAGGGGAGAATAAACTCTCAGCCCAAGATGTTCGATACCCAAAGCACTAGAAGGATGGGTTTAAAAATAGGACACTCTCCTAGCTTTTGCCACTGTTGGAGTTGCCAGTATATTCTGCAACCACTTGCTTCTTTTCTACCCATGTGTCATGTAGCTTGGAGGCTTTTCCAGCCGGGGTTGCATGCCAAGCTGCTGTCTTTTTGTAGAGGTTATGCAATGCAGGATGTGAATTAGGCTGGAGGAAATGACACGGCCTACGGTCATAACTTAAGACGGCATCTATCATTAACAGTTTTGAAAGATGCAGTGTTCTGCATAGTTACCAGCTCATGGAGGAAGGGCGGCAGTGATCATCCTGTCAGATACTGAGGAGGGAATGTTTTCAGCACAGCCAACCTGCGTGCCGTGGGCTTCCCAAGTGTAGGCTTCATCTTGCTGTCACATCAGTCCAGATCGAAGGGATGCTGACAGGCAGGTTGTGATCCTGAAAGACAGATCTGATTAAGCGTTGCTTGTGAAGAGGGAGGGGAGGAAAACCGCAGTGAATATCCCTTTTGTGGCTTAGTGTAGTGCAAACACATAAAGCAATAAAAATGTCGGCGGTGCTACAGCGGCTGACAAGGGTTGAGATGGCTGAGGTTTCAAGCAGTTGGCGTGTCCTTGGACTAGGCAAAGCATGACCCCTGTGTCAAGTGAAGACCTACAAGGAGTCCGGATATGTGGGTGCGGGAGGGGGGGGGGGAGAGAAAGAGGGGCCGACAGGTGAGGGAAAGGGGACTCCCGTCTCTGTAAATGCCTTTGGCCGTGCCTCTGCAAACAGACAAACTAACCAAGCTATAAGCCAGCCCTGGACAGAGCCCTAAGTAGTCAGTGCTGTTTTGAAAGGACAGGTGCCACTCCCTCTCTTACTCACATTCACCTTGGAGTAATTGTACCCATTTATAAAGTGCCTCATGACTACTTGAGAAGAATTTCTTTACCTGCGTTATTCCTAGAGTGTCTTCAAAGATGAGTAGATAGCTAATAAGCCCTGGGATCTGAAATTTGCAGGCCATTGAAGTGTAACCATTACGTTCCTAGCACTGTGCTGCTGCTGCTTTTTTGCAATGTGTGTGTGTGGGGGGGGGGTTATTTTCTGCAGCCTGCCTATGGAAAAAATGCCTACTAACGCCATTAAAAAGAATTTTAATTTAATTTAATTTAAAAAGCCTCTGGGTGAAATGTTGACGACTGAAGCACAGATTTTTGAATGTAGACATATTGAAATTAGGGGAAGGTCTGCCTCTATACTTTCAAATAGCAATAGCTCACTCTAGCAATAATTTCAATGGTGAAGGACTTTTCCCATTCTGCCTATATATCCAGTGCTTTGGGGAGTGAACCCCAAAACACCTGGAGAGCCACAGGGTGCCCACTGCCGATCGAGGACATATTAATTAGGCAACAGCTGTAGCGTCAAGTTTGCCCAGAAGCAGTTAGTAGTTCTGAAGGGGGGATGCTTTCATTACAGAATGGCGAATGGACAACTCCCTCCCCCCCAAATGGCAAGTTAGCACGGTATGGATGCGATCACTGATCAGTCAACCCGCTGCCAAGCAGTGGGGGAAATCTAACCTAATTTCAGCTCCAGATCAAATATCTTGGGGGAAATGGTAAAATTCACCTCCTGGGTGCATGCCAAGTGGTGATGGAAATTTTACCACTTTTCTGTTTCCCTAGGATTTCTTTTTCTTCCCATTTTGGAAAACAGTCCAGGATATTGTAACAGGTCATTTTACTGCATAATCTGCCCCGCTTCTCTCCTTGATGTGTGATGATGTCCTTCTTGACACTTGGCAGAATAATGTGGACCACTGAGCTAACCCAGTGGTCCACATTACGTTCCTAGCACTGTGCTGCTGCTGTTAGCAAGCTCAGTCTAGGGGGGCTCGGTCTTGACTCTGGGCTCAGACTGGCATAGTTGCCACGTTTACACTTGCTTCTCCCATCAATCCCACCCCATTGTCAAAACCTTAAAGAGCCACGTGAAGTAGGGACCTCATTTTGTTGCTTTTGCAATAAAGCCCTGTATATAATACTTTTAATATCTGACCCTTTCCTATCTTGTGCATAGAATTTAAAGAAAAAAAGAAAAAAAAGATCTGAGTACTGTTTCAATTATGGCAGTATGCTGTCTTCTGCTAGTGAACAAGCCCACCTCTATTCTATAGAAATCATAGAATCATAGAATAGCAGAGTTGGAAGGGGCCTACAAGGCCATTGAGTCCAACCCCCTGCTCAATGCAGGAATCCACCCTAAAGCATCCCTTACAGATGATTGTCCAGCTGCCTCTTGAATGCCTCTAGTGTGGGAGAGCCCACAACCTCCCTAGGTAGCTGATTCCACCGTCGCACTGCTCTAACAGTCAGGAAGTTTTTCCTGATGTCCAGCTGGAATCTGGCTTCCTTTAATTTGAGCCCATTATTCCGTGTCCTGCACTCTGGGAGGATCGAGAAGAGATCCTGGCCCTCCTCTGTGTGACAACCTTTCAAGTATTTGAAGAGTGCTATCGTGTCTCCCCTCAATCGTGGTGTGTTTTTTCATCCAAAGAATAGAAAGTTTGAATAGTGGACTAAAGCTGGCAAAGCATAGCCAACAAGGGCATATTAAGTTCATACTGAGACAGCTCAACAATTTTACATTCCTTACAGGCAGAGCATTTGAAGTAATCTACATACTTTCTAAACCAGGCAAAACAAAACAGTCTCAGCTATCTAAACAGACTATAATCTTTCAAGCTACCTAACCGCAGATGTTTCAGACGGCACAAAAAACATCAGCTGACAGTTAAAATCTTAATTTGTGTTAGCTCTTTGTAATCCATGTCAGTTAACCTGTTGTTCCTTTTGGGGGATTGTAAGTACTTAAATATACATGTTAGCATGCAATAAAATCAGATGATTCTCAGTAACAGAGTAATTTAGGAAAGCAAAAATCATAGAGAGGAAAACTTGCATATATTTTTTTTACAGTCTCTGAAGATTATTAAAACGGAAGACAATGGCTCTCTCATGGCCACTTGAGATGGCTTGCCAGTCACTTCAAAATGCAATTATCTGTGGCCCTCCATTTTAATAACCATGACCTGGGTGTCAACAGGATTAAATCAGCCATTAAGGCTGCTGCTTTGAGTTAAGAGCATTAAAAATTATGTCCTTATTTACCAAGAGGGAGATAACTTCCGAAGGTACTATCTAAACACCGGCGATCAGTTCGTTAGGAGGAGGCTGTACCCACAATATTCTTCAGGTTATTTGGGAGGGCATTAAGGAGATATCTAAGGCTCATTACTATACTTTATGTAGCACTTTGAAACACTTTACCATCTTTATCACATTTACCTTCTAACAAACTTGACCCTTTTAAAAAAAACCATTTAGCATATTAATTACACAGAACAAAAGGAATCTGTTATGGTATGCAGTACAAAACTAACCTTACTCCACAAGCCTTCCACTTTAGTTCCACCAGTTTTATTCAGCCTTATGTAGCAAAAGGTCTGAGCACAGAGTCCCATTTGCAATAGTTTTCATTGTAGGTCTCAAGAGTCGTAGATCTCGCATTCTTCTCCTTCACAGAACGGATACAGGCACTCATTTTAATTTGCCATGGCGTACCTGAATAAATGTGAACAAATGCAGTTGCACATAGCTAGACTTTGTTGAGGTGGGCATCAAGTCCAGGTTGGTGATGGTGATGATTAAGCAAGAGGGGGTTGGGGAAAGGGTTTGGAACAAGTTTAAGTGACGCTCTGCCTTTTCCCTGGGTGTTTTGTGTGAGCCTGAATCGGCCTCTATTTCATTAGTTTGCTTAGTCGGTTTAATAAATAATCCCGGTCAGCTTAATAAAATATTTTTGTCTTACACTTACAGGGATCCATTAAGAGAAAGCTGGAAGATGACAGTTCTCCAGCCTCCCACACCATGCCTGACGTCATCTTCTCAAGTGACAATAAGAGACTCTGCCTGGATGATGTCACTCTTTCTATGGGACAAGGGACCAATACTGTGTCATGCCCAGATATGCAGCGCTCTCCGTTCTCCACCAATCACGGGGCAGGCTCTATGGGCGTGGCAGGGCATGGAATGCTGATTGAAAACAATCACATGAACGGGAGTGGTGGCATAGAGTCTCCATTTTCAGTACCACCTAATGCTGAAGTAGGACAGAAGGGGCCCATAGGTGGTCATTACGACGAGAAAGGGAGTAACTTACATTCAGTGGACCAGGAGCTGCAAGACCTGTTAGAAGAGCTGACAAAAATGCCCGATCCTTCCCCCAACGAGTTGGACCTTGAGAAGATATTGGGAAACAAACCCGAGGAGCCCCTTGGGAATCTCAGCCACCCGCAGCCAACCATAAACAACACTCCAAAGTCCTCTCCACAGGCTCCGCACTTGGACAACCACATGCCCAACAAAGACTTTTCTCCCGGGTGCAACCCTACAAGTAGTGGGTCACCCCAAATGAGACCTTCATCAGCTGGAGCAAGCTATCCAGTTCCGTCCCAAAATAAGACCGTTGCTTCACCCATTTCTTCAACTGCTCAGAACAAGAGCCAAGCTCAGTCTATGCTCCCAGGACCTTTACCCAACATGACTGGTCCTAATTGGCATGCTCAGCAACTAAAACAGCTGGCAGCCAGCAAACACGCCCCAACTTCCAAGCACCAGGCTCCTAGCTGGCCTGCCATCTCTTCTCAAGGCCTCTCCCCTCCTTACCGGCAAGGCTCTTCCCCTCACCACCAGCCGTTCAGCCCTCAAAACGTCATGGTGTCTGGTATGAGCTCCAACAGCTTGCCGGGAGGCAATATCCAAAGCCCTCAAAACTCCTTGCTCTCGAGTATAACGTCCAATAGCAATCCATCCGGTGGTCCGTCGCCTCCTTTTGGGGCCGAGAAGCTTTCCAGTCCAGTTCTCAACCAGCAGCCGTTCAGCCCTCCAAATCCCATCCTTCCCAACCTAAATGCCACCAGCATTCCCACCAACAGCATCAAAAGCCCGCAAAACAACCTGGTGCCTACGAATACGGGACCCTCCCCGCCCTACAGGCCAGAGAAGCTTTCCAGTCCTGCGCTGCATCAACAGCCCTTTAGCCCTCAAAATACCTTAATTCCCAACATCACTCCCAACAGCAACCCAACAAGTATGCAGAGCTCTCTCTTCAAATCCATGTCGGCATCCCAGTCCAAAAACATGAACATTATAATGCAGCAGTCCTCCAACGGCATGCAGCCCAGCTTGGTGAGCGAAGGCCCTGTGGCCCAAGACCAGTTTTCTTTCAGTAACACCAAGCCACTGACCCACTTCAGTTCTGACCCCGCAACTCCTCAGAAGATGTCGCAGATGACTTCAGGCTCTGGCCAGCAATCGCTCATCCACTATCTCCAGCAGCAGCAGCAGCAGCAGCAGCAGCAACAAGCAGCAGCAGCAGTGTCTTCACAGCAGTCCCAGCAAGTTAACAACAGCCAATTCATCCAGCAGCAGCTGCGCCAGCTCATGCAGCCCTCGCGGATGCAGCGGCACGTGCAGCCGCCTCCGTTGCCATCGCAAGCGCGACAGGTAAGCGTAGCCGCCGCCGCCGCCGCGCCAGAGCTGGCTTTTTGTTCCTTAGGCATAAGGCCTGTGCCATCGATATGTGTGTGTAACTGCAGGCATAGACAGATGGCCCTGTTTGGACAAACTTTTCTCCACCCTGTAGAACTGGGAGGAAGCCTCGTTTTAGGGTTTACCGCCTGCCTCTCCCGTCCCGCTAGAGTGCCCAGCATCAGGATCGGATTCGTGACTGGGGATAGGGTGCAAACGCTGGCAGGGTTTTGGGAGGTGGGTCTGGTTGCTCTTCGTAGTTTTAGTCTGTTTCTTAGTGTTTGTCAGCCCCCTTCCCCTTAAGCTACTCGAGGTGATGTACAATAGCAGTGAAAAGCCACGAAAATGTAAGGCTAAAAACGGTACGCACAGCAAGCAGGCCCTTAAAATATGAGTGATGTAAAACTAAGCAGTGTGTTGGTTGGCCTGGCAGACATCTTTGCGGGGGTGGGGGGGAGTCTTTGCCCTGAGTGCTGCTTGGTCCTACTTTCCCAAAAACATTGAGAGCCACCAGTGGGGGTGGGACACATAGGTTTAATTTTTAGAAATAAAGAAATAAATACGCTGGTATCGTGAAGCTCCTTGCTGAATTCCACCTCAGGTGTGGGAGCGCCTGTTTGAGGCCACGCTGGCGTAGAAAAGAGGTGGGACCCTGAAAAACAATTCAGCTTCGCGTCCCATGACATGTCTGACATGCTGTGATTTATATATGGCTGAAGTCAAGTCCTGATTTAGGTTCCTACAGGAGCCTTAACACCAGCTTAACTGTAAAGTGTGAAGCCAAGAAGGCTCTGCTGATGAAAACATCTTGAATTAGGTGCAAGCAAGACTTGAAATACTTGTTGCAACCATTCTTCCAGAATGACCTGCTTTTGACAAATGCCTTATTCCTCTGTTCTGCTGGGATCTGCTTACATACCAAATCATAAAGCAAAGGGTTGCCACGGGCAGGCTCACGCGTGGGCGCATATTACAAAGAGCCCTCCTGTGACCAGTTGATTAGGAAGGAGGGTTGCAGAGCAGCTGTGGGCCAGAATCGGCATCTATTGTGAGGGTTTTGTGACAAAGAAATGGGAATCTTATGTGGGAGGAATGCCTGTGTTTGCTTTGGGAGCAAAGCCATTTACGTTAAACATCAGCTTGTGTGCGTTTCCAAATTTAGTGCAGGCCAGTAAACCTATCGGATCTACTTCTCAACAGACAGACAGCATTGTCGGGACAGCCGAATAGGTACAGTAGGCAGACAAGCTCTGGGACTGACTATTTTTACACCTGCAATGGTACTTGGGCTACCTCAGAGCGCTCAGAGAATATCGTCTGCTGTCTGCCTCAGGCGCACAAGAGAGCATTTCTCAGGCAGGCTCATCAGTTCACCTGTGACCTGCATGACACCTCTGCTCATCCAGACGTGGTCCCCATCTTCTACGTGGGAGACATAGACTGGACTAAGTCGATAGGGAAGAAAGTGCCATGATAGGGCTCAGACAGGTGACGTGCATGAGTTAGCCAGGCAACATGCATTCAGCAACTGGGCTGTCCTTTGGGACAAAGCAAGCACCTCCTGCCGACAGGCTTGGGGGTGGGGGGAATCCCAACCAGAGTATCTGGGTTCCAAGGGTCCTCTTGCCTCTACAACGACATGGGCCTTTATTTTCCCTTTCTAAGTTTGTGCCTGAAACTACCCAACTGGGAGTGGAGGAATCTTCTGTACTGATGAACCATAAGAAGCCAAGTCTATTGTGACAATAAATACGAGCAAAGAGAATTTCACATTTTCAAATCAGTTAGGTAAGCTCATGATGCCTGACTGGTTTTACCAGGGAAGTCTTATAACATTAATTATGTACTAAATGACAGTTCTGCTCTGGATTTTATATAGCTTGTTAAGCCGCCTCTGAATAACAAGTGAGTCGAGGATCAGGGCATTTCTTTTTAAGAGCTTAATGGCTTTTATCACAAAACGTGGATTCTGCGTGCAAACCTAGGCACGACCCGTAGAGACATAAATGGATTATCACAATTCTAGTATTGCTCATCAAGTTTTCTTTCATATTGTAGTAGTTCTGTTTCTCAGGAGTGGAGGGTGGAAGCATCAAGTCGTTAATTGCATGGAATAATCAACTAATTAATCATAAGTTGATGAAGTGGATGTTTTTATTAGGGTTCTAAAAAGAATGGTCTCATCTCTGGCGAAGCTGAGTTCAAAGTTGATGAAATGATTGTGCATGTGTTTTTTAAAAAGTGATGAAATTTGTGCTTAAAAAATGGTCTGTGCAGCAGCCTAGATCCTGGCAATGGGTTTCAGGGTATTATTCTCAAAACAAAAGATTTATCTGCCTTGTTTGATCCAAGAGAAGTGGTATCTTAATTGAATACACACACACAACTTCAGAATAATAATTTCATTCAGTTAATTCATCATTTGAAAGTAGTATGGGATCTTCTTTAGATTTTAGATTAAACGTCTTCGTAGCTAGGGTCGGCATTCTTGTAATTTTCCAAGCCTTCAAAACACATCAGAAGAAGGAGCTCTGACTTCAAAGTAACACACACGCTCCATTCTTGAACTGTTCATGCTCATGGCATGGCCCTTTTGCATAATGTGAGTTTGCTGCTCCTTCAGAGCAGATAGGAAATCCTCAATTTTTACTGAGTTTGATCCTCCTTGTAGGGGGAAAATGAGGTTGCACCCATTGGCCTGGCTGCCGTACCCTGATCCAGCCTTTTCCAACTTGGTTTCCTTCAGATGTTTTGGACTCCAAATCCCATCAGCTCCAGCCAGCATCGGCAATAGGAATGCTGGGAGTTGCTGTCCAAAACATCTAGAGAGCACCAGCTGGAGGAAGGCTGCACTAACTAGTCCATTGTGCACAGAGCTGCCATGTATTAATTCTACACACCTTTAGTCCCAACTCTTCAGAATGTTTGTGACAAAAAGTGAATGCTAGGCATCACCGACAAACAGGTTTGCACTTGTACACACATTGACCAAGTTCAGTCAATCAAAAAACCCATAGCTAACATACCATGGGTTGTTTGTGAGTGCACCTCTGTAAGCAAACATGCTGGTTCTCGCCCACTCCTGCTTTAAATTAAAAACCACTTTCAATTAATAATTACCCATGGTTTGTTGTTGGGTTAATTCCGGGTTGTTAAACCTTCAAAAAAACCAAATTTTCCAGTTTTGCATGTCATGAAACATACCAGGAACAGGCCATTCATTGGCTATTAATTGAAACTGGAAATGGCAACACATTTGCTTGCCCCACCAATTCCTGCATTAAAACCCCCAGTAGTTGAATGTGACATGCGAACCAGGTCGTTTTTTATGTGTAAGGCAGATGTGTTCCTCAATTTCCCCCTCCCTGACTTGGTTCTGCACACAATTCTAAAACATCTAGAAAGGGATTTCATGGATTACTTAGAGGGTGTTGGAAACCATTTCTGGATGGCTTCTTCTCCACACTTAGCTATAATGCATAGAGCATCCACTAGGAGTATGCAATGTTTGGAGTAGAACGCCTCGAATCTCTCTCCAGCCTTCAAAAGGGAACACCCTCCAGATAATGAGAGGGGAAAGCAACAGTTTTGAAATACATTCAGATTTGGAAAAGGTGTGTGTGTGTGTGTGTGTGTGTGTGAGAGAGAGAGAGAGAGAGAGAGAGAGAGAGAAGGGAGCTGTGAGACCAGCCGTGATCCACGTGGTTTCTTAGGGAAACCTGATTCAGTAATGAGCAGATGCCACCTGCCCACCCAAGTGCTTGTCCCTGGGCACTTCTGTGTCAAGCACAAGTGAACTAAACTTTTTATCGCTACGCCATGGCTTTTCGGCACTTGATGAATTGGGCAGCACATGACACTTTGTATTAATATCCCATCCTTCCTCCAAGGAGCTAAGGACAGTGTACAAGGTCCCCATTGCCATTTTATTCTCACAACAAACCTGTGAGGTAGGTTAGGCGGAGAGGCCCAAAGGAAGCTTCATGGCTGAGGTGGGGAGTTAAACCTGAGTTTCTTTGGTCCTACTCCAGAACTCTTCATCATCCATCACTTTGGTTGGCGAGTCCACTCCTAGTCCATGAGTAACAATTCTTACATCATCTAATAACATACAGAGCTAGAATTGGCTTTTGGTAAAGAGAGATAATCTGTGACACCAAGGATGAGGCAGGAGGCCATTTCTGCATGTTCAAGAGCAGCTTTTGATGCAGTTTCCAGCATGCATTTTCTGGAAGAGCACCAGAGTGTAGGTGGGTGATTCGTTTGCTTTTTAAAGTTGCCCCTTTTGTCTTTTGCACATGTCTTTCGCAAATGTGGCTCAGCCTGGCTTGCTCCCCTCCCTTGCCCCGCCTTGGAGCAAGAAGTGAAGTATTATGGAGGAAAAAAGAATGTGGAGGGCAGCCAGTAGGATAAAAGAACAATAAGCAAAAAAATTGATTATTTGTAGCATACTCAGGAACATGGAGAAGGGAACAGCTGCTGGAGGTAGACGGGGTGGGGGGATGGAGAGAGAGTGGGGGGAGGTGGGGGAGCTTTTCGTGGCTTTAAAGCACATTTTAAAGAGATGACTTCGCATTCCAAAGTGTAACCTTCTTGGGGCCTACATGCGTTTTTGTTCTTAACAGTTTTATCTTAGATCTCTGTAGTCCAGCTGGACAGTTCTTAAAACTCCAGATTGCCCAGACAATTGGTAGATCTGATAATGCCTAGTGTTTTCTCATCTGATGCTCAATGCCTTTATTGTTATGCATTGACAGATATTGATTTGGTCACTGAGGGGTTTGCATTTCATGATAGAGGAAAGCTGAGCCCTGGAGGATATATTCTGTGCAAAGCAAAGCAACTGCTTGAGTGAAATGGGACTCAAAGGAACTATGGTGCGTTGCGGAGCAGGGGGAGATCGTCACAGAGTAGAGCCAACTCAGAGAATCTGGAGTTCACTGGACAGCCACTGTGAACTGTGACTCTTCTTGTGTCCAAGGTGGGAACAATGGTCAGACCGGGACTTAGGGTCCTGACGCAGAATCCTGTTCGTAACAGTTGCGTGGATAAGCTGTTCCAATGTAACGAGTGAGTGGATGTTGGTGCTTGGGACTTATTGCGTGGACCCGTTGGCCATTGGCCTCTGAGCTTCCTCATATCCCCTTGGGTCGTGAGCCGCTGGGTGAGATAAGCCAGGGTTTGGGTCTTCTCCCTATGCTAATGGTCCCCAGCTCCAGCTCTTGTTCAACTGGATGTGATCTAACATGTTGAGGCTAATTCTACACAAGACTCGAGCTTCTAATGGCCAGTAGACAAGTCAGTCTGGAATTGGGACTACAGACTTTTCTGGCTGGGTGTCGTGTTCTTGCCTGTTCCCTCTGGCATTCACACGTGCTGGCAAGCTGACACAAGACACTCACATCTTTTATTGAGGAAATCACAGGGTGGACAAGCTTAATGGTTACAGAGTCTCCAAAACACACTTAAAGCTGAACGACGGTTAGGAAGCTTTAGGCTCTTTTTTCTGAAATGATCCTTAAGGCAAACACTCAAAGAGGGATGTGTGTGTGAATAGGGTACGCCAATAACAGCTTTGAGCTTCTCCAGATGCCGCATACGCTGGCTCCTCAAAAGGACATGGCCAATCTCCTAAAACAAAAGTCCCAGGAAAGGTTGCTGTGAGCCATCAGAGCCGGGCAGAGAGATCCGTCACGCACTTGTCAGTCTCAGCCTACCACCACTGAGCTGACCCCGTTACCATGACTTCAGGAAAGGTTAAGCCTCAGGCCCAGGAGTCCCATCCTTCTGCTAAGGACTGGGAACTCCTTGCCACTTGAGTCTGGGCACAAACGCAGAATCCACAGCATATGCAAGTCCAAGTCTATGAAAAGCTTCACTACTTTTCATGGCATAGTTCTTAGATATCCAAAGTCCAAATAGCAAAGCGTCCGTGTGCAGAGTGCTTTCAAAGTCCCAAGCGGAGATGGAATCCAAAGCAGGAGGGAGGTCAGGCGTTGCGTCGAGAGATGAAACCTAGCCAAGCTTTTTCAGTTTTGCACCAGCCTTTAAGGCCTCTTCAAAGTCACTTGACAGACAGGTCCTCTGACCTGTAAACCGTGCCCACGTGCCAAGAGGGTGCTACAACCCACTTCGAAGAGCGCACCCCACCTTTTTCAAAACATTCTGAAGTTCCCAGATAGCCAGCTACTTCAAGGCCGAAGCAAAGGAGTGAACCAGCTACTCCCATGGGAACTGCTTACAGAGATAAGCTTGCAGGGAACATCTGACATTCTCAAAGCATTTCCTAATAAATCTAACCACTAGGTACACGGCCTATACCCGACACTGGGGTTGCACTCACTGGTAAGGATCAGGTTTGCAGTTTGTTGGTACTTCTGGGTCCGGCATTGCTCCCGGACACCCAAGAGGCTACAGCGACCACAAGTGGCTTTGCCCAGTTTCAACTGGTTGCAGCTGTTTCTTGTTTGTCTGTGGTAACCCTTATAAGGTAAGGTAATGCATTAATCATGTCCTGTTTATATTACTGCAATATGTTATATATGGGGCTGCCGTTAAAGAGTGTTCAACAGTTGCTGGTGCAAAATGCTGCAACAGATCCCTTTCTGGTATGCATTTTATATACCATATTACACCAGTTTTGCATCCGCTGCACTGGATTCTGACTTGTTTCCAGGCCCAATTCAAGATTCTGGTTCTTACCTATAAAGCTGTAAACAGTTTGGCGCCAGGATGTCTGAAAGGCTGCTTTCCGTCATATGGACCTGCCCATAGTTTATGATCTTCAGAGACTCTGTTGTGTGTCTCACCACCAAGAGAAGCTAGGTTGGTGGCAATGCAGAAGAAGACCTTTTCTGTGGCAGCACCCCAAATGTGGAATTCCCTCCCTAGGGAAGTGGCAGGTTTTAGGCAGGCAGTGAAGATGTTTTTATTCCAGTCGGCTTCTAGTCGCTTTTATCTGTTTCCTTCTTGTACACCACCTTAGGGGGCCTGTTTGGGTAAAAGGACAAGTTTTAAATGAATAAATAAAATGTGTTCACAGAATCCTTTCAGAAAATTGTCCTGTAATCCAGTGTCCATCAGCAATACGATAGGTGCCCTGGTGCCTTTCAGGTGTTTTGGATCACAGGTTACATAACCCTTGACCATTGGCCATGCTGACTGGGGCTGATGGGAATTTTAGTCCAACGCATCTGAGTTAGCTCCTCTTCACAAATTGCATTTTTGAAGCGTATGCCTAAAATACATGAAGTGTATTAACTTTAAACTAAATACATAAAGTGTGAATGCAGCAAAGAAGGAAGCAGAGGTGTTTCAAAGTGTGAGCCACGTTTTCCAGAGGGCTGGATTGGAGGCAGCACGGCCGCAAACTTGGATTCGTTGTCATGTAATATGTGAAACAACCATACGATGCAGACGCGGCTGTCGGATCGTGGTGATCATTTGTACCTGTTCTGTTCCGTCACTAATGGGACCTTCAATTCTTCATGGTCTCTGAACATTTGGGACACCCGCATGTGGTGTTGGTCCAGTCATCCCTCTAAGAATTAGAAACATTTTCTGTTTATTTACATATATACATCTTGCTCTTAAATGGGGCTCTCAGTAGCGTTCTATCCAGATGGCTCATAAGGACTATAACGTGCTTAACTTCACTTGGACTGCAGTATTTTGTGTTCCCAATCCACTTACTAGACTCCACAACCTTTCTTTTTTTATGTGAAAAAAATCAAAAGCATGGGGAGGGCTTGGGGGAGAACAGGGCCACCCCCCATGAGCTTCATCTCACAGTTACACCTCTGAAAGCTGACTCGGAACCCTTTGGATATAGCTTCTAAAGCCGGTATATTTCTCAAGATTTCCAAAATATCTCGCAAACAAGGCTTTTTCTACAGTGTCTTTCAAAGGACAAAATAATAGGATTGGGGAGGCCCAAGGGGTGCTCCCAAGTCTGGTATTGATCATGATTCTGAAGTGTGTTGGCATGTTGTACTTTAAGACAAGTTAGACGTAGGAGTAGACCCAGGGACAGGTTTGGGTTTAAGGGGAGGGACGGATCCTGCATGACTGGAGAGGAAACGTGCAATCCTGTGACTCCTGAAACTGTGTGTGCAGGCCTTTTGTTGCTCCGTGTGTGTGAGTGTGATAGAAGCATTTCTTTTTTTCTTTCAACGCTACAGTGGAGGGGGGCGAACCGATATTTGATTTCAAAGCCTCCTGGTAGTGATAGCACAATTGCTGAAGATTAGCCTTGGAGGGGAGTGGGGGGGCTTTTGAAGCCAAGCAGAAAGCTCTTCAGCTAATTAAGTGCCTTTTGAGTCCACAAATAAAAGACATTGATGATGAATTGGAACGATGGGAAGCAGTCGGTCTGGTCCAAGGGTTTGACCCGTCCACAGACGTGGAAACGTCGTCGTGAACGGTCGTTTCTACCCTTGTGTATATTTTTGTAGCCGAAATTATTGTACAAGGCTTTTTGCTCACTGTCTGCCAGATTTCAACAGGGACCCTACATGAAGCACTAGACCCTCCTCCCCGGCCAGCATCTCTTTCAGATTTTGTTCACAGCACATAACAGTAAACCTTTAGCTAAGCACAGTAACTTATGTTAGTTAACATAAAGATGTGGAAACTCTGAGGCAAGACTTAAAAACAAAGAACATTTAACCATGTCATTTTCCTCTGTCATAAGTGTCCATGAAACACATTTCCTTAGTTTATAAAAAGTTTTTTTAAGCTTTGTTCTGTATGTTTGAAAGCAAGAAGGGACCACTTTAGAAGTGTCCTAGGTATGTGTACAGTGCTGAATTCACTGCCTCCCGCCCACCCACCCAATACCCCTAGTATGATTTCTATCAGCAACATAGTAGTGTGTGTGCACAGTAAATTTACTTAAGGCATTGATGGTTCTGCCCTTCATAAACATTTGTCCCAGGACAGGTTTTACAATTCAATTTAAAATTGAAACAGCAGCGATAAAAAATACAATAAAACAAATAAAAGGCAGTAGAGTTTACACAACTGAATAATCCATCCAAATAAAACAGCAGAGTAGAAAACAGTCTTTACCAGCACTTAAAATGGCAATTCATTAAAATGACTGAGGGTTTTTTTTAAAAAAATGTCTTAATCCGATGCCTAAAAGATAATAAAGTCGGTGTTAGGTGGACTTCTTTGGGGAGCATATTTCACGACTAGGTTACCACAGTTTCTCCATGTTACTGTCTCCGCTCCATTTTTCTCTTAGAAGACACAGATATCAAGACCTACATTTAGCTGTTGGGAGGGGAGGGACTGAATCTTCTTCTCTAAAATTGATATATTCTATGCATTTTCTGTCCTTCTCCTTGCATATGGAGGAGGGGAAGCAGCCCCCCTCCCCAGCCTTGTACACATGAAGGGTGACTGTACAGGCGTGCCACCTGTATCCATGGAGGCTCTGTCCACGGAGGCTGTCCCCCAGGTTTTTGAATACTGATTTTCCAGGAAAAATGCCTGAGAAGGTTAGGAAGTCACCCTGAGGTGGAGAACAGCTGCCCTGTGATTCTACCGTAAGGATACTTCTTCCACTTGCTCAGTGTAGGAATGTTGCACATTGACTCAAGTTGGTGATCCCAGGTTGAATCTAGAAGCTGTAAGCATGAAGTGAGTGAGCTTTACAAGCTGAGGTCTCATGTGGGATCTCAATCATTGTCATGGGTGTGGAGATGTGAGAGTGACGCTTGGGCAACAGGTCTCCTAATGTACCACTTGCCACAATTCACTTACAGAATCACAGAATAGTAGAGTTGGAAGAGGCCTATAAGGCCATCGAGTCCAACCCCCTGCTCAATGCAGGGATCCACCTTAAAGTATGGTTGTCCAGCTGCCTCTTGAAGGCCTGTAGTGTGGGAGAGCCCATGACCTCCCTAGGTCATTGGTTCCATTGTCATACTGCTCTTACAGTCAGGAAGTTTTTCCTGATGTCCAGCCGGAATCTGGCTTCCTGTAACTTGGGCCCATTATTCCGTGTCCTGCACTCTGGGATGATCAGGAAGAGATCCTGGCCCTCCTTGTCCAAGGGGTTTATGTAGACAGAGATAGTAACAGCCATTGCTACATCATCTTTATTTCTCTTCAGAAGAACTTCAAACCACTTGTAGTAAAGAAATAGGGGAGGGGGGGAGAGGGAGCATGCTGGGAGCCACACAATGGCCCCGTGCAAACCCAGATTGAGATCACAAACGTATAGTGTACCCATTGATTTTATATGTATTCATCTGCAGTAACATAGGCCACCCTGTAACAAAGTTCTCAGACGCTGACAAGTGTGCTCCTCAGTGTAACACCCAACAATGGCCAACACAGACCATGGCTTGCAAGCCAACGTCAGACAACAGCTTCACATCCTGTTAAGCGGTCAGCCCTTTTACCATGGATTAAGTATTCAGGCCTAACCTTCAATCATAGATTAGAAATGCGTGGTTAAGTGTTCTGCCTTCAATGTACGCCCACTAAATACTTTAATGTATATCCATCTTATCTCATCATTTTTTCTAGTAGTATTAACATTGTGTTCAAAAACCAAAACCAGAAAATTCAGAAGAGAAGAAAATAACTCTGTGTTTCAGCTCTTGTAAACTCAATAGGACCAGGGTGGGGAATTACAGGCGTTTTGTTTTTCTTTATGCTGCTGGTGTCATTTTCTGCTTCAGTTTTTTAAAAAAGCACTAGAATGTTCTGTTTCCCAGTGCAATACCTCGAAATAACTTTCTTAGTAAAGTTTCTCTCTCTTTTTGTCTGGGCATTTTGGAGAAAATTCAGCGTGTGGGTGGGGGAAAACAAAGACGTGTCTGTGAACAGGAACTGGCATTGTCTCTCTCTCTCTGAATAGGGAGGGAAGACTGGACTAACTTCATTTGGTTCTCTTGCACATCTGCAACTCTGGAAACAGAGAGATGATTCACAGTTTGCCTACTAATACAAGAGCAAGCAAAACACTGTGAATGCACAGCCAGTCTGAATCTGTGTTGAAAATATGCTCAAGAAACACAATCATGTTCTCTGTAATCATGGTAAATAATTTAAATTTTTTAAAAGGTAAAGAGTCTTAAATACAGATTAGGATCAACACATTCAAAAGTGTTCGCTGTACAGTTTTGAAAGCAAAGTATACTTGCAATTTTTGCCACTTCTGCCCAGGACGAGATCTGTCAGCTTGTCCTGTTGGATGCAGCTTTTATTTCCGCTCTTCGGACGAATCGCCCATTCCCTGAAGAACTGGGTGGCCCGGTTGAGTACATTATCTTGTTTCAGAATGCCTTAACAAGACACCAAGAGAAGATATTTTCCCTCTGATACTGGCTTGAAATAATTTGTTCAACCTCTGAGTGATTTTTAAATACATTCTTCCTCTGGGTTTCTTTCAACTCTCTCATATTTGTGTGTGGTTTTCAATATGAAAATGTGTTAACAGAATCATTGCATAACAAGGCTGAGCTCTGGTTTTCTCTCCCGCTCTCATTCTCTCTCCACACGCACCCCAAGAGGTGTTCTGTGACTTCCTCTATTACTCCATTAATCACTGCAACTCATTTTTGATTCTGATCGAAGAAGCAGAATGAGGCTGAACAGGTACGGAGTCTGGCAGTTGACTTGGCTGTTTAGATTCCCTGCTGAGCTCATTTAGAGCTGCAATTAAGCTGTTCCTGCTGTATTTTTCCTCCTCGGCTCTCTGGCAGTCAGGCGGTGGCCAGTGCCAGCCTTAGCCAGCAGCAGTGGTGGAAAGAGTGACCACTGGGCTGGTTTTGGCCTCCACTCTAAAGAGAACATACAATCTACACGTGTCTTGTACGGCTGGTGTTTTCTCTGAAATCTTGTGATTTGGTGCACTTGTGGATACACAGGTAATAGCATCCAAAGGGTTCAAAAATCAAAAGCTAATTACTTCATGTATTATTATTATTATTATTATTATTATTATTATTATTATTATTTATTGCATTTTTATACCGCCCAACAGCCAAAGCTCCCTGGGCGGTTCACAAAAACTAAAACCATTCAAAGTATAAAACAAACAGTATAAAAACATGATATAAAATACACATTAAAAACTGATTAAAAACATACCATACATGATTAAAACATCTTTAAAACATTATTGGGCACATTGGGAGGGAAATTCCAAGTTTTTCCAGTGATGGCAACGGAAGGGAGCTGATGTCCCCTCCACCCCCAGCAGACCCCTGCAGGTCCTCAAAAGCTGCTCTGGAGGCCTAGGGGACCCCCGCGCCGTGTTCTGGAGGGCGGCAGGCGAGGGGCAGGAAGGGCCGTTACGCGGGCAGCCCTGGGCTTCTGCCCGGTGTACTTCCAAATGTCATGCTCTCGTTTTGTGGTTGCGCGGCCATTTCTTGGTTATACTTGTTGTTTATTACCCTGATATCTAATTGATGAAGGGCCCTTTATAAATATTTGAGGAAGCAAGTAAAAATGAAATATTTGCCGTGAGGAAATGGCTGTGAGGTGAGTGGTCTTCTGAGAGCAGCGTGAGAATGTTAAGGAGGAAAAGTCACTTCAGCTTCCAAGAGAAAAAAGTCTTTGAAGCCTCTCAGAGGACTGGGGGAAGCCTTTTGTTTGGAATAGAATGGCTCCGTTGAAGAATTTAGATGGAGAATTCAGTTGGTTCCAGTGTGTTTTATTTTGAGATTTATAGCCCAGTCCTGTGCAGACTTGGCTGTTGGTTTCAGCAGACTTTGCACAGGGTCAGGCTATTAAAGCCTTAACGGCTCAGAAGTGTTCCGGATTGTACAGGTTTTAAGGGCTGTAGTAGTGACAGGGATATTTTCTGGAGAATCTGACGCTGAAGAGCAAAGCGTTTCTCCTTTTGTTTACTGTGCACATTAGTGGCGCCTAAGCAGTTAAAGTGAAAAGAGGATCTGAGACTCGAGTTTGGCTGAAAGCCACATCCTCTGACTGGAAATCCAGCCGTCTAATCCCAACATACGAACACACGAAAACATCTTCTCCTGAGTCAGACGGATGGCCCATCTAGCCCAGCCTTGTCTGCTCTGGCTGGCAGTGGCTCTCAGGAGAGCTCTCCCGTCCCCTCTGCCCAGGGTCTTTCCCACTGAAACTGCCAGGAGCTGATCTTGAGACCTTAACGCATGCAAGGCATGTACTCAACCACCAAGCTAGCTATTTATTTATTTATTTATTTATTTATTTAGAATATTTATATACCGCTCCCCATTGAAAAATTTCGGAGCGGTGTACAAGGTAAAATGAAAATAAAAACAGAATAAAACAGTTAAAACAAAATTTAAAAAGAAGCAAAAATCAGAAATCCAAGGCTGCATGTTAAAGAAAGGCTTCTTGGAATAAAGAAGTTTTCAGGAGGCGCCGAAAGGAGTACAAGGTCGGAGCCTGTCTGACCTCCAGAGGCAGGGAATTCCACGGGAGGGGGGCCACCACGCTGAAGGCTCTTCCCCTGGTGGATTCCAATCGGAGGATGGATCTAGGTGGAACCACCAGGAGCAGGCCCTCGGATGACCTCAGTGACCGAGCAGGTTGGTAAGGGAGAAGGCGCTCTCTCGGGTATCCTGGTCTCAAGTTGTTTAGGGCTTTGTACACAAGTACCTTCAACCTGGCCCGGTAGCGAATAGGCAGCCAGTGCAGTTCCCTCAGCAGAGGAGTTACATGCTGGAAAGGGGCAGCTCCAGACAACAGCCGAGCTGCAGCATTCTGCACTAGCTCCAGCTTCCGGAGCAGCCTATGGCCCTAAGGGCTGGCTTACATCGATCTATGGAAAGGCACTCTGTGTATGTTTAGCAGCACTCTCTTCTCCTGTGAACTGGTGGGTTATTGTGCCGATGGCTATAACTATATTATCTACCTTTTTAGGGTCGTGGTTGTTTTTGGTTACATCTGCCTTCTATTGTTTTTCAAGCTACAATCATCACTTTACAGACCTTCCTCTCGAACCAAATATGTATTTCTCACTCACTGCACCCGTTGAATCATTTTAAGGTGTTTCCCTCTAACCCTTTTAGGGCCAGTATTGTGAGCTGAGCTATAAAGTTTTTTTAAGAAAACCAAACAAACCAAAAGGCAAGGTGACAAACACAGTCAGCCTGGTTAAACTGTAGTCTATATTTTTAGCCACTGAGGCTGGACAAAGAAGGAAGTCAACAACAGCAGCAGCAGCAGCAGCAGCAGGGCCCCCTGGCCTATCTCTCGCTCCAGCCTTGCAGACAAAAACACACCACTGTCGTAGTAAAGATCAGACGCTAATTGTTCCAACACGGTGCAGAAGAGGAGCTGCGAAGGGTGGATGTGTTGCTTTCCTTTTGGATGCATTTTGGGAAGGGCGGGACAGCACGGTGCATTTCGAGTCCAGCGGCTGCATTCTTTTTTTCTTCAAAGACAAGGAGCACAATCAGCCAAGTTTCGTGTGTGTGTGCGTGTGGACAGGCGTGGGCGTTTTGCCCCTGGAAAATCCTAGCTGGGAAAGGACTCCTCTGTCTTGCGAGGGGCCGGCAGACAGTCCCTTTCCTGAAATCCCAAGCAGGCACCAGACGGCTAAAGGAAGAGCGGCACCAGGCTGAATGAGATTGACTGCTTTGGACAGTGAAGCGGAGTAGGGCTTAATTGGCTCGCAGCTGTTTGCTTTGGCCCTCACCCCCCCCCCCCCCTCTAAGCCTCTTTCTGTTTGTACTCTCTTTTCCACCCACCCGTGTTCCAACCAAAGAAAACCTGCCAAATCCAGGCCCAATTTTCCACGCGAGGCAGCAGCAATTATGGAGGAAAATCTGAAGCAAAATCAAAGGACTCTAGACGGCATAGGCGCCTTTGCGGTTCTTGCTTTTAGGGGGTTGGGTGTTTAAAGTCGAAGATTCACCTGCTCTTTCCAGTTGTCCCCCCGCAGCGCTCAGGGAAGACTGGGGTGTGGTACAAGGTGTTCCCCAGAATCCTGCCCTTCAGAATCCATGCCTGGAATCTTCCACACATTCGTTCTGTGGAAGTTTGAGAACTGCTGCTGTTAAATTAAGTTGATAGTTCTAATTTACGCTTGCCCCACATTAAACAGCTGTTTCCATTCTCCTTGAGGACGGTATTCACAGGTAACTTCCTTGCACCTGTGTGACGAGGCTGCAGTTCTTCACGGTGTGGTTTTGTGCTCCCCACTTCCCCCTGCAACAGGACGTTCAAAGGGGCAGCCAAGGCAGAGCTGGCTTCCTTGTTGAGGAGAGAGGCCTAGAAACTGTTGGTGTCCTTTGCTGATAAACATACAGGCTGGTCAGGAAGAGGCCAAGCGGTGCCCTCCCTGAAAGAGCCTTGGTCCTCCAAAATCATCCCTAGTAGCTCTCAAAAGCTGCTTCGTGTCGGTCAGTGTCCTCCTGGCTGGCCACCTGTGCCAGCTGCCTTTCCCGTCCCCTGCCACACACAACAGTACAATATCCTGGCAGGCAGGTATGTCCTGTATTCCCAGTGGACCAGGATTGCCCATTACACAGTGCTTAATTGCTAGCGGCCAAGCCACTGTGCAAGAAACTCCATGACTTGTCAAAATACTACGTAAACACAACTGCTGCCTTCGATCTGAGCTCTGGAGATGTATATTAAAGGATACCAAAAGAATGAGAAAGATGGCATTCGTTTTACTCATTTGGAGTGCCATACGGGACACATGGATTGCGTGCAGGAGGCGTTCCGAGGTTCAGTCCCTGGCAGCCCCACATAGGGCCAGGAGAGGCCCCTGCCTGACAGCCCAGAGAGACACCTAGTTCCTGTGTTCACAGAGAGAGGCAAAGCAAGCAGAAGGTCCCAGGAAAGGGAGGGGGGGTTGGAAGGTGAGGTGAGAAATCTCCCATCTTGATTTGGAATCACCTGCCCAATCTATGGCCGCACACTTCTGGTAGCGCTAAGAGTCCGTGGGAGATCCCAGTCTGGACAGATCCCCATTCAGAAGCCTAGCGTGGAATGTTCAGGTACGTGAAATCTTGGAGGAGTTTTATCTGCTCATGCTGGAACGGGTGCCCAAAACGTTGTGTCTCTGGAAGGACGGCTTTGTTTTCCGTCGTTGTGGTTTCTGCCTCGCGCAAGGCCTCCCTCTGGTCTTCCAGTGGAGAGACTTGTCACTTGCGCTGCCCATAAGAAGGGGCCTTGGCACGGCTGGCGTCCACCTTCGCTGCACGGCTGTCTGCGTGGCAGCGTCCCTTCCTCAGCCTGCGCCTCTCCAGGGGTAACCTTGTCCCTTTCCAGCTGTGGGGTCATGTGCCAGTGGCAGTTTTTGTGGGTAGCTCTCCTTTGTGCTATCTATAGCAGCTCATGGTTTCCCACTTCTCCAACCCACCCACCCACCCCCCACACCCATCCACTGCCACCTCCCCAGTAGATGGCTGACCAAGATTCTTTTAAAAAAAGAAGAGGGATGCCTCCTGCCTTATGGAGGTAGAAGTTGTAAAAGATGAGAAATGCCCGTGTGGTGAATTTGGGGGTTATATGCGAAAAGATGGATCGTTTTCGTAGCTTCTAAAGCCATGTATAATTTCCCTGGTGGAGTTGCTTCAGTTGCTGCTGTGCTCTTAGGCTAGGAAGCCTAAGAGCAGGGCGCTGCGTGTGCCCACGCCCTGTTGTCTCCAGGAAAAGCGGAGCCCTGCCCCAGTGCGGCATTGGAGGGGGCCGGGGCCGGTGCGCTCACGTCACGGAGCAATAGACTCCGCCTGTCCACGTCTTCCCACGTGCAAGCCCCACCCCCACCCCTTTACTGTAGAAAACGTTGTGCCTGCCCTGCTGGGACCTCTCTTTCAAGGGGCCTGCTCCAGCTCCCCATTACCTACAGAGGAGGCCACGTTGTGCTGCCAGGGTTAGGGTCTCTTCAGAGCCCTGCGGCTCCCAGGCTTGCTCCGTTCCTGTGCCAGCTGTTCCTCACCAGTCCCCTCAATTGCCTCTTGCAGTCGGTCTAGTGGCCCTACTTCACAGGCAAGGCACTGGGAGAGGGGCGTTTCTTGAAGTTAGCGGCAGAGCCGGTGTTTCATCCCAGGTCCCGTCCGCTAGTCCGTTTTCTTTTTTCAGTCGAGAGGCATCCCTTCGCAATGGAGGGCTGCTAGGCCCACTTTAAAGAGGACGAGGACAGAGCTAGCGGAAGAGCTGTACTTGCTTGACTCGCTCATCTGCTCTACTTATGCTTTCAGGGCTAGTACCAGCCTCCAGTGGGCCGCTGGCATGGTGCTGCCGCTGGCCCCTCACTTACACACCTCCCCAGCCACTGCCACTCCTGCACTCTCATTGCTCCCCCCCAAGGTAGCATCTGATTGGTGCAGATGGCTGTTACTCAAAGCATAAGGTTTAAAAAGAATTTGTTTGTTTGTTTTGAAAACAGAGTGCTGTAGATCTTGCAGGCTTGCCCAGCTGGCTGCCGCAGGGGCTTGCCTTTGCCAGCGGGGCCAGCCAGCCAGGCCAGGAAGGGGTGGGCACCAGGAGTGGTTGGGCCAGGGTGGATTCTGGAACTGCTTGACTTTTCATGCCCTGATACTGGCTGCCTTGAAAGAACATGGGGTTTACTGTTCAAACCGGTGACGCGTTGCCCCGCTGGTTGTATATATGTAGAAGGCTTTGTTTTGGCCTTCCTTCCAAATCTATGTTCGGAAAACTTTGGTCTCTTCACTGCACAACTTTTATGTATTTGTTTGTTGGTAGCATTTGCATGCCGCTGAATGTAGTGCAATGGGTCTACCAGAAGGAAGGACGTTTTAAAGCCTTATCGCAACCTTTCAATGTTTCATAGATGCAGCCGTTTCTGATCACGGTTGTAGGGCTTGTGTCTCTCAGTGCTCTGGTCCCAATTATCCTAGTTTCAATTCCACCTGTTTTTCGTTACTCATAAGCAGCTGTGTGCCTAAAGCCTCAGCAGGTAGCAGCGCTGTTTGAATTGACATGTACAAACACATGTATGCAGTACTGGATCGGCTGAACTACGCAGCATCACAGATTGCCACAAACTCAGGCTGTACCTCAGGCTGCCTCTTCAGTGACGCACTTTGTACCCAGTATGTTCCCTGAACCCTATAATACCCTTCCAGTAATTGGGGATGTGTGAAAGGTTCTGTTTTGTCCTAAGATAATGGTGGATTTCTAGTTGAAAGAGAACCCTGTAATTAAAACAAAACGCCTAACTATTTAAGAGTTTGGCACTGCAGTCCGGGCCGCCTCCTTGGCTTTATCCCCTCACGCCTGTCTGTGACGTTGCATTTCAAAAGTGAATACTCTGTTATGAAAGTCAAAAAACTGCTGAAATTCCAGAATGCGCAAGAATTGGCTGGACAAATACAGGTTTAATTTCAGCAGATACCATGAGAACAAGAGGGTATATCTGCTTGAGGGCATCTCCTGGGACTCTGGTGGGCATTGTGGGTGTTACATAGGCGAAGGTGGTGCGTGTAAATTAGCAGAATGTAGAAAAGTATGAAATGATGAGGCTATTTCATCACCATTGCAATTTCTCTTGGGGAGCAAATATTAGTTACTTCTGTCTCTATTTTAGAAGAAGCTTTATCTTGCAAATGTGTAAAACAAGTTATCGCCCTTTCGATAGAAGGTCATTTCAATTAATCCCATTTTAGGTAGATAGAGATGTGACTTGGCTGGCGATGGATTTGAATCTAAGTGTTCTAGGTCCATTCCCAGGGCTCTGTCCATTGCGGATCACGTTGCCCTGTTTGTGGTTTGTGTTAGCTAACGCTTTCCTACCTGATCACAGATTATTTCCTGCACGTCCTCTGAGGAGCTGATGTCGGCTGTCTGGGCTGTCTCACGTCCTGGCAGTTTACAGAGGCAGATCTGGCTTAATTTCAACAGCAGACTATGTCCCGTAGCTTCAGGGCCGTAACCCAAAGTGATGGGTGGCCTAGTAGAGAATCTGCTGGGTCACAGAGCATGCCCTGCGCTGCATCAGCTGAAGATATCACCCACAGAACTCACTTTCCCGCAGTGAGAGAACGTCACTTCACAAGCATACGCCTGCCTGTTGCTTCTAGGACTATTTTTAGGTTTAGAACCATTGCATGGGAAGAGTAATTATAAACAGGCCGCTGTTTACATCGACTCTTGGTTTATTCTGGGCTGCAGAAGCATAGTCAGGGCTAAGACGTGTGGGTTGTAGCCCAGGGGGCACTCACACAGATGGCATGGCTGTGGTCAGGGAGTGGCAGGTCCAGACCTCTGCTAGGGCCTCCAACCTAGCAAAGAATGTAGCCCCTCACCTCCGGCCACTCTTGGGAGCTCTGTTCAGAGCCAACAAGTGAGATTTCCCAGTGTGCTTGCCCCGCCTCTTCCTGCAAAGAAACGGGGGATAGGATTATCCAAGTTCAGGATGCGGTTTGTAAGATCATAGTGGGGGAAATATGCTACCACGACTTTATTTCCCCTGCCGTGATCATGCAAACCGGGTCCCGATCTTGGATAATCCTGCTACCAATTTCTAGGTATTTCTTTCTTTATTTATTTAATTGCACTTATATACCTCTCCCATAGCCAGGGCTCTCTGGGCGGTTTACAGAAGTGAATTGATGCAGCTTCTGAGTGAATTGAGGAACATGCAGTTTCCTTTTCTAAATAGCCAAACTCAGGTTTCTTGATTGCCAAATAATGTATTTAGTCTACCTGGGTACACCCCTCCAATAAACCCCATTTCCAGAAATGGTGGACGGTGCTTTTGTCTCCAAATATTGGCAAATTGTTTGCTTGTGTTTGGGGTTTCGGATTAGCTCCAACACAAACCTCTCTTCAAGGAATAAGCAGGCGTTAAGAACCCACTCGCCATGGTTGGGAGCGTTTGTGCTTTTGCAGCGGGCCTCCCCTCCCCGGTGATTCGTTGTGTGTCCGGGGCCCTTGTTCCCTGCCTGTGAGTTTCCTCTTTGCGCTCTTTCAGCCTCTGACTCCCTTTCTCAATGCGTTTAGTGTTTGCCTGCCCGCTTTTGTGGTTGGTAACCATCAAAAGGGTGGAATGAATTTAATGATTTGTTGGCTGCAGTGCCCAGTATGATTTAAGTCAATAAAGCTGCAGACAGACAGTGCAGTTGCTGGAGACGACTTTAACCTTGTTTAATGCAAGCCTCTGTCCTCTTTGGCCACCGCATCACCATGCCTTGCATAAAGAAAGCCGTGACCAGGCTTTAACCCATTAAATAATTCATAAAGTGAGAGGAGACATCAGCTCCTTGCAAAGCGGATTGGGCGCCCTGGGGTCAGCGGTGACTTTGGGCGCCCTGGATCATCTCCAGAGTGCTTTAGATACAGGAGTGTCACTGAGCAGGCATTCTCTCCGCTTAATTCATTTTGTGGGCAGACAAAGGGGAGTTCTCTGTTGACTTGCAGCAAGTCCCACAATGGCTCTGCCTAGAAACGCCATTTTTCTTGCAGTCGTTATTGTTTGGGTGTGAATTCACCTTCAGAGCGAGAGAGGTCAGAGATGGTAACCCATCCCCTCGCTCCCCCACCCGCATAATCAATTTCTCTTATTACCTTTATTTGCTTGTGCTGTTCGTAGTGTCTTGTCTGTCCTTCCTCAATTATCCCCCAACTGTGCTCAAAGTGGCTCACAACCTAACAAATGAACAGCAGTAAATATAATTTGCAACAACCTATCAAATGAACAACAGTAAATGTGACAGAAGTATTACAAAAGCTACAATAGGCACACCTACAAATAGCTGTAGCATTGGTGGATAAATACATAAGTAAAATAACAATACATATGAAATAGAACAATACACATTAATAGAACAATACACATTAGCACTAAACAGGAGTGAGAATGAACATAACACAGAAACACTCCCTACAAAGATCAATCAGGCTCCATTTCAGAAAGATAACATGGCTTTTCCTACAATTAGTTTACAAACACTAGTTGTCAGCTACACCTCCCTCTTGTAGCAGCCCCTTCCTCCCAGCTCTTCCTCCCATGTGCTCAGTCTCTCTCTCTCTTTCTCTCTCTGTGTGTCTCTGTCTCTCTGTCTGTCGCTTTCATGAGACGTTTTCATGAAATGATCACTGCTTGTCCTATTGGGTTTCAGTAAATAGGTTTTCTAGTAATTTTCTGAGATTTTCTTCAGTTTGTTTGGGAAACTGGTGCTGCCCTCTTCTCCAGCCCACCCACCCACTCCGGTTTCCTGACATGAAACTTACTGTGATGGGAAAAGCTGCACTTGTTGAATTTCTGTCCGTCATGCAGCTGTTTAAAAGCGGAGTGTCTGTTGGGGGGGGGGGGAAGAGAAGAGTGAATTGAGGGACTTAGCTTAAACTTAAGAATCTCAAATGTGTCTGCTGGAAAACTAAGGAGCTGAGCTATCTGGATTCCCATCGTCTGTCTGGAAGACAGGCACAGCTGACGGGACAGACCAGGGATTCACTTTGATCGAGCAAGCGGAGCTCGTGGGCTTAACAGGAGGCCACGTCTGAAGGCGAAATGTGTTGGGGAGAGGCAAAATCTGGAGGTCCTTTTTTTCAAAGCTGAAATCCACTTGAAAGGGCTGGTGCACGGATTCCTGAATTGTGTGCCGGGACACATGAGTGTGCTGTGAGAACTGCTAGCATGCGCTGAGAAATAAATACATTGAATTAAAGCCTGCTGTGAGCCCAGAGTACATACCCACAGCGGAGGCACGTTCAGGACTGTGACTCTGGGGTCTCTTTTTTCCATCCCCCCCCCCCCATATTTTAAATCTGTCCCCTGCTATCAAAGTTTGGGAAACCTCAATGCAGTGTTTAATGTTTGGCAGCAAGAGGCGTTGCCAGAACTTGACAACCAGGAGGAATTGCAGCTTGTGTGTGAAAGAGATGCGTTTTGAAGTCCCGCTCAGATTTGTTCTTCCCCCCCACTTATCACTTCCACCTCCCATTCTGCTTGTAGATGATGATGATGATGATGATGATGATGATGATGAAGAAGAAGAAATGTCATACAAATTTGGGAGTCCGGATAACCTTGGCCTTGTTCTAAAGTAAGTCTATATAGCTAGAAGGCCATATCATTAACAAGTTTGTCCGTCTTGCTCTCGTTAGCTTCCCTCCCGTGGTTCTTTCAGTGTTTCGGCAGCCCCATGAAAGGATGGACGTGTTCATAGGGAACGTGAGAGGGGCGGCAGGACGGGCGCTGGCATCTCAGGCCAGATAGCTGAGCTGCGGCCAATTTCTTTCATAGGGATGTATCTGGAAGGCAGGATTGTTCATCCGTTCATGTCATGATTCATTTCACTAGCTGGTGTTGAGAAAGAATTGGTCTTGCGGCTACAGTGCAAGGCCCTGGTCCAGGAGATGTCAGTTCTATTCCAAATGATGCAATGGACTTCTTAGGCAATCCTGGGCAAATTGCTTAGGCGCTTTTCTAGATCTTTTTCATCCCCACCCCACCCCAATTGAGGGCTGTTTGTTTGTGAGATATGGAGGGAAATCAGAGTATTGGAGAGTCTTAAGTCGCATGGAGCCCAGCTTCTCTAAAAGAATGATAATTTGTAAAACCTAAATACCTTTTGCTTCTACTTTGGCTTCTCATTGGGCCAATTCGCATGACCAACAGCCCACTGTGGCTTATTTAAGTATGTTTCAGTATTTTGAATAATCACGCCACAGCTTGCTGTGTATCCAAAGCTGGGGACCGTGGGTTATCCGAGGGTTAAACAACCCTCACATAACCCTGTAACAGACCATGGATTCTGTGAGGGTTGTTCGGCCCTTGCATAACCCATAGTCCCCAGTTTCAGGTGACATGGCAGGCCACAGTCGCAGCTTGAATATTTATGATGGCACTCGTGGGCACTGTGGCTTGTTGTGACTTAAATTAGCCATGACAAATTGTGGTGATTGTGCAAACCCAGTCATTCTCTCTGACAACAGAGGTTACAGTTTTTCAGAGAGTTGATGTTCGCGTGGTAGGGCTGTTAGTGCTTCTGGTGTATGTTTTTTTTGTCTTGCTGGCGATCTTCTCTAGCAAAGTTGGGTCTGCTGGGCTTTGAACCACTGCAAAACCAGCCCATAGCAAAGAAAAGTGAAGACTTGGGTAACCGCTCTATAGCTGGCCCCCCACCCCCACCCCTCAGGGAGTAGGCCTGTATCACTGCGGCCAGCCCAACGCTGACATCGCTTGACACGACACACCAAGAGAACACTCCTGAAGGGCCCCCAATGGTTTGGGCAAATGAACCTGTGTTCCAGCGATGGGTTATTAGTGCTGCATCCACCACTGTAAGGTGACATTTTGCAGCTGGCAGCTTTGGTGCATCATCCGCAGTGTTGTACACTAGTCCCCCCACCCCTGCATGGAATATGGAGGTGCTCAAAGCATGCGTTTCATGCAAAGGAAGGGGGGGTTTCCGTCCTTTTTGACCTATAGGCAGTGCCTTAGAAGTTATACGCCGTTTCCAAGGATCTCTAAGCTGAAGCTTTGAAATGCTTCAGTTATCTACAAATAAACATTGTTAATTGCTTTATAGAGTGCGTTATCATGCAGCGGTTAAATAATGAGCTCCTTGTTAATGTATTTGTGCATTGGGAGAATGTATATATATATATATATATCTCAAAGAATTTGAAGTGGTAAAATTATATAAAAAGTCTCTGTGTGTGGGGAGGCATATTTACAGTAAGGCATAAAGAACTGTCAGTGGCGGAAGGCTCGCTCCCTCCCTCCCTCTCTCTCTCTCTCTTTTTCTCTTTTTTTTAACGTTCTTGTCCCAGATGACATTGCTCCAAGGACAAATCAGAGCTTGATGAAATGAAGCTGCAGATGGCGAGTGATCTCAACTCTGTAATAATGAAATGACACAAGGAAAAAAAATGAGGCGGCCACAGTTTTGTAAATACACTCTCAATGGGAGGACTGAAGGGGGGCTGCTTCTTTTTCTCGCGTGTGTGTGTGTGTGTGTGTGTGTGTGTCGTCCCCGTCCCCGTCCCCCCGCGCCCCCTCCACGCAGACCTTTTAGGTAGAAGTCCGTTGACTTGGCAGTTGCATTTCCTTTTTGTTTTTGTTTTAGTGTATCACCTCTTTCTGTATCATCTCCAGCTTAGAGTGGCTCTTAAGCAAAGCCAGCTGCAGGAAGCGTTCTTCCGTCCGAGGGTGCTCTGGAGGACCTCTGGTATTCCCCCGGTGTCTTATGCCATGCTGGTATAAGCATAGAGGCTGAAGAGATTGAGCTGGGACCCGGATAGTCCCCGGGGTCAAATCTCGCTTCTGCCCTGAACTCAGGAGGTGGCCTCACGCAAGTCCCAGGCCTCCAAATTGGCAAGATAAGGAAGAAGTTGCTCAGCTGCCTGACGGAATTGGGGTGAGGCTTGCTGAGAGAACGAACTGGGTGCACCTTTGCATACTCGAGCGAGCGCTGCGTCAATGTGAAGCATCGGTGCTGCCTGAGAAGGTCTTAGGGTGCTTGACATTGCAGAAGAGGGTGGGAAAGGGGCTCTCCGTTGGCTTTCGTGGTGACGAGGATGTGGTGATGGTTTCCTCGTCCTGCACTTTTGCTCCACCTGCGCAGTCAGTCAGGAGAGTCTAAGGGTGTTTGTCCTCGACCATACAATATCCGGGACTCATTGCTTGAGGAGGAGGAGGAGGAGGAGGAGGAGGAGGAGGTTGCTGGCAGAGAAGCGGCTTCAGTAAAGCATTAGGTGAATCTGCAGGCACTAACTTAAAAATTAACATACCTAATCATTAACATTTGTAAAACTGATTTGAATGTGGAAAAGGAAGGGAGTCCTGTAGCATCTTCAGTAACTGAAAAGCTTGTGCTTTTCTAGCCAAAGAGTCTTATTTCATCAGTTGCATCAAGTACGCAATGAAAGTGACAGATATAGATATAGATATATGCACACACATACATGGTCGAGAGCAAGGCTTTCTAAACCCAACCCAACTCCAATTAGGTCACTGGAAAAGAACTCCGAAGCAGCCTGTTCCCTAATTCTGCACACGTGATCACCCTCCAGAGCCACTGTTTTGCGTCTGGCATTAACTGATGGGTCTTAGGGTCCCAGACCCTGGACGCCTGCTGTCTGCCCACCACTGGCCTAGAAGCAGGGCATAAATGTGTTGCTCAAGGAGCAAGATCTGAAGTACTTCCTATCTACACGAGCCAATCAAATTAAGATTGACTTACTATAAAGCCACAAACTTACAGGTGTAGAGGCACCGAGGCACACTCAACCTTAGCAGGCCGGTGTTTGAAATGCTGAGTGTTGTGTGCTTCAGCTGTGGCGACTTCATCATCAGCCCCTGAATCCATCTGCAGAAACTTCTGCTCCTCCTCTCTAGAGGAGAGAGCCTGGAACCGGGTTTCCAGAGACCAGAAAACTCTACTCTACATACCCCCATGGATCCCTTTTGTCATGCCATGCTGTGGGTGGCGTCGAAGAGCAGCTGGTGCCTGAGGCAGTAGAGGGTTGGAAGCGTCAAGCCAGAAGATTAGAAGCCAGGGCTAAGTAGGATCGCCACTCAGGAGTGTGGGTCTGAGTTGGTCCAAGGCTCAAACCCTAAAGCAGCGGAAGAGATCTACCATTGTCCCAACCACATTCACAGGTTTCTTAGCCCTCTTGCGCAGTTTGCTGCAAGAGCTGCCCAATGAGATCAAACCCTGGAGGTGGGACTTACTTGGGAAGAGAAAAGTCAGGATCTGCGGAGTGCTCTGTTTCAGTTCTCCCTGTGCCTTTTCCACCAGAGGGGCTGAAGTGCTAACGTCCAGAAGCCGTCGGATCAGGACCCACCCCCACCCCCATATGGCTTCACATCTATTATTGTTGTTATTGTTGTTTTGCATAGATTCTGTGGTCAGCTGCCTTGGGAGCCAATCTTGGCAGAACATTGTGGTGTACATATTCCAAAAGAAAACCCCCATTATGCAGTGGTCCTGGATGCCATCCCTGAGCACGGGGAGTTGGTTGGTTTGCTTTTAAAAGCTCTAGATGAACAAACCCGTTGCTCATGGTCTCTGCAGAAATGTCCACTGGGAAACACGATTGTCCTGCAGCTGCCAGATCTCCGTGCATTGACCTCTCGTCCCTCCCGCCCCAAAAGCCTCCCACTCAAATGTGCTCCGTGAATCAGGGGTGCCAGGGCTCATGTGGACTGGAGGGATGCATTCCCCCCTCTAGGTGATGTCTTGGGGGCACCTCTGTATCTCACCTGGCTGCATTTTGTACCAACCATCAATTCCAGCGCTTTTGAAACTTGGTTACGCCTTCGTTTGCTGCTCTAGCGTGCTCTAGCGTCCCTTTCCCTCCTCTGGCGCTTCAGCTTCCTAGCCCAGAAGATGGTTTAATAATCTCTCTGACGTGAGGCTTGCATGCCGTGGGCTATAATGGGGCAGCTGACAGGGTCCCCGAGGAGTCTGATCAGTTAAGAAGGAGTCTGATAGTCCTTCTTAACTTTTCTGTTTTCTGTTCTTCCTGTGCAACAGCCTGCCTGCCGCTTCCAAACCCCTTTTGTCTACTCTTCCTCCCTCCCCGTGTAAATGTGATGGAACAGGGGCAGACCGAGCAGCGTTTTCTCCGCTGCGTTTTCTCCGCTGCCGCTGACGACCACATGAGGCTGGCGCTGAGCCTTTCGCAATGACTTTATCAGATTTCCCACCACCTCCCGCATTTCATATATAAACTCTGCATCCAGCTGTCACTTTTCTTCGGAGGCGGTTTCTGCTGCATGTGCAATTACCTGCCTCCTCTGAACCTCATCAGCTCCTCGGTTAGCGCGCACCTACCTTGACACGACAAACTGATTACATGAGTCAAACCCTGCTTTATAGGCAGGCGCGAGGTGGGGCAGTTTGTCATTGGGGTTAGTGCAACCTTGTAGAGACAACCAGAAGGACTGGCAGCCTAAAAAACTGCAAGATGAATGAAGCTCTTAGATATCGCTGGATTTATAGGCAAGCTGCCCTCAGCAGGAATAAGAGTGCCGTGTCAGGGATTGCGGGGAGGCCGTGAGGGGAATCGAGCCAAAGAGGACCATCTTTTGCCTGTTGGCAGAGTTCCAGTTAACGGCAGGACCATCGCTGGGTGGCAGAACGCAGTGCGCCACAGCAAGTGTCTTGATCTTCAGGCTCATGGGCCAATTACTCCCCCTTCCTCGGGGGCCAATTCTAGCTCTCTGGGGTTCCACAGATAGCCAGGCTCCCTCTCCCCTGATTGCCAGTCATTTGGCGGGTTCCTGGCTTTTGCACAGTGTTTTTTCCCCCCATTCTAAAAGGTGGAAATGGCTTTCTCTGTTCTACGTGAGGCCTCTATTGTGCACTCAAGATTCCTCACTTATGGTACTTTGTGTGGTACATGACATCAACATCTTTCAGGGCTTCTCCCGTCCTTTGCAGACGTTTTAGCGGATTTTTTTTGTTTCCAACGAAGAAGGTCTGGTATTATTTGTGAATGATGTGCCTTGGGTAATTGTGCGATTCTGCTATACCATAGCATCACCTAGTAGAGAAAGAACCGCCCCAGGAAAACGGACGTGTAAGGAGCCAACCTTAATCCTGCAAAGAATCCGGAAACAGAAGCTTTGGGAAAGTGGAGGGTTAAAAGCCTCATGTGGAAAAGCACTTCAGTACTGGTGGTAAAGTACTTGAAACTAAAATGTGCTGGTATTTTTGGTATTTTGACCCCACCCACTCCAAAGCTTCTCCAGATTTGAACTTGGTGCTCTGGCTGAAAGAGGTTCAACACCCCTGCTGTCCATGCAGAAGGGTCCCAGCATCTCCAGGTGGTTGAGGAAGGAAAAGCTCCTGCTTGAGTCCCTGGACAGCAGCGGCCGGTCTGTTTAGACCACCCTAAGCTAGGTTGGCCAATGGCCCTGAGCCACCATAGAGCAGCTTCCTGTGAGCTTCAGCTGAACTGCATAGACGCTCAGCGAAACGTCCCTGTGCCTGTGTGTGATATGGCACGGCACCCCGGAGAACTGGTGTCGTCAACACCTCTGAGGTCAAAGCTAAATGAATGTCTTAAAGCAATATTGAATATAGGCAGAAGCCCTACTCAGCTGTAGATAAAGTGTGTTGTTTCAACATGCGAGGAGGAGGAGGCTGCTGGCCGTGCTCCCCTCACTTGTCGCTCTCACGGCGCTGAGTACATGGAAGGTGAGCTTGTGGAGAGGAGAGCCTGCACCCAATCCAGAACTCTGTTTATCTGTTCCCAGCCGGTTGCTGTTGTTTTGCATAAGCGGAGTGGAACGGGAGGTAGCTGCTTTGAATGTAATACGGCACGGTAGGGCCTGGATGGCTCTGTGTCAAACAATCTACCTGCCCAGCCTATTCAAGAAGTTTGGATGATCTTGATGCTCGCCTGGGACAAGGTCTCTCCCATTTGGATGGGACACAATAAAAGGATCGCTCTGTGGAGATCGGGGCTCTTCCCTTTCTGGTGCTATAGATGCCAGCCAGGTGTTGCGCTCCTGTTGCTGTTTCCATCAAAGGAGCCGGGTTGGCTTTGTGTGAGGCACATTGGATCAGCACTTGTAAGGACGGAAGAAAGGAGAACTTGAAAGCACTCCTCCGAACAAAACTGTCTGCCCCGTCAGATCGCTTACAGACTTCAAACAAAGCCTCGACTTGACTGGCAGCCTCAGAGATAAGCGCCGAAACCTGAGTCTGACGGTATTTCACATGGTTAGATATCAAGTAAATGGGTGGGAGAAGCAGGGCCCCCGCTGAGCTGACATGGTTTTATCAATGCCAGTGTTTAAAAAGAAGAAGGAAAACAAACCAGGAGAAGCTTCAAGAGATTTTTGGAACAAAAAGGCTCAATTTTATCTTTAAAAGCATCTCTGAACTGGAGGGGGAAGGAAAATAAAGGCCGGAATCGCTGGCAAACAAAGCGGAGCTATGGTTGCTTAAGACCACCTGCCCTGGGAAGACGACGGAGGCGGAGAGGCCATCAAAAGCACCACCCATGGGCCTGCTGCTCAAACAGCCAGGATCCCTCCTGCTGCTGCTGCTGCTCAAATAAGGAAGGGCGTGAGGGCCTCTTTTCCCCCTTGGCCACTTGAAAGGCCCCTGAAAGCTATTCTGTGCAGGCAAGCCCTAAGTAGTCTGAAACCAAAGGAGACGGGTTTTGCAGTGTTTCTGAAATGGATACAGGGTAGCTCCCTGTTCAAAACTGTCCGGGGTGGTACTCTCTGTATTAGAGGAGGAGGCGCCCTGTGCCTGTTTCATCACCCGCTCACCCCAAACCCTTGTTCCTTGGCGCTCTGGATGTGTGCTTCATAGTTACCGCTTAATATTAATGTAAATACAAGTAATTACAAGGGGAGACATGATAGCTCTCTTCAAGGACTTGAAAGGTTGTCACACAGAGGAGGGCCAGGATCTCCTCAGTCATCCCAGAGTGCAGGACGTGGAATAACGGGCTCAAGTGACAGGAAGCCAGATTCCGGCTGGACATCAGGAAAAACTTCCTGACTGTTAGAGCAGTACGACAATGGAACCAGTTACCTAGGGAGGTCGTGGCCTCTCCCACACTGGAGGCCTTCAAGAGGCAGCTGCACAGCCATCTATCAGGGATGCTCTAAGGTGGAATCCTGCAAATGAGCAGGGGGTTGGACTCAGTGGCCTTCTAGGCCCTTTCCACCTCTTCTTCATGTCTACCAAACTGAGTCACTTATGTGGAACTCTTCATGCATATCTGCTTAAATGTTGCCCCTCCTCTAAACAGCAGAGTCAGCTGATTGTCTTGCTTAGATATTGGTCTTCTGTGTCCCTGGCCATGAGAGGAGCCCAGATGCCCTCGTGTCTAAACACCTGATGCTGTGAACTTGAAAAATTGTCACAGTTCTATAGGTTTGTGGCACCGCTAAATATCATTTGGACTCCTCCCCACCCAGCCCGATTTGTTGCCCTGTTTTTGCAAATGAGCCTAGTTGCTGCTCTACCTACCTCTACCAATACCTACCCCTCGAATTGAGGCTAATGCCTAAATGGAGGGAATCAGCCCCGATTCTCTGCATCTCTTAAACCTCAAACGAACGTTTTGATGGCGGGTGGTGGAGAATCAGCAGCTGCCTTGCTCTGACTCTCAGTGGGTATTCCCAGGACAGCAGGAGGTTTTGGAGCTGAAGTCTGAAGCACTGGAATGAGACAGTCAAGGCTGAGGAAACTTCCAGCCGGATCCCCAAAGCCGGATTCCGAGCGGAGTTGGGTACACAGGAGGCGAGTGCCCGAGCCGTTGCGAAGCAGTGCTCTGCCCTGACAGCGGAGGATGTCAATGCCGCTGAGTCAGGGGGAATTCCCTGGGCTGCCAGCTGTGTCACCTGGGCTACGGCGGCTCTTAAAGGGCCAGTGTCTGGTCAGCCTATGGAGCACTCTGGAGCGTCTGCAAGGCAGCGGAATGTGCTCATTGGTGACACGTGTCTGAGAGGAGCCGGAGCTCAGTGGTAGAGCACATACTTTGGAAGATCCCAGGTTCTGGGGAGCCCCTCTGGTGGTCCCTTTCGTCTGGGTGGCAGGAAATTTGCTGATGCTGATCAAATTTGCAGATGACACAAAATTGGGTGGGATAGCTAAGACAGAAACAAACCTCAAAGTGATCTTGATAGGCTGGAGTGCTGGGCTGAAAACAACAGAATGAAATTTAATAGGGATAAATGCAAAGTTCTACATTTAGGGAATAGTAACCAAATGCACAGTTACAAGATGGGGGACACTTGGCTCAGCATCCAAATCACGTGAGGTACTGGTTCCTCTCTATTCGGCCCTGGTCAGGCCTCATCTAGAGTATTGTGTCCAGTTCTGGGCTCCACAATTCAAGAAGGATGCAGACAAGCTGGAGCGTGTTCAGAAGAGGGCAACCAGGATGATCAGGGGTCTAGAAACAAAGCCCTATGAAGAGAGACTGAAAGAACTGGGCATGTTTAGCCTTGAGAAGATAAGATTGAGGGGAGACATGATAACACTCTTCAAATACTTAAAAGGTTGTCACACAGAGGAGGGCCAGGATCTCTTCTCGATCCTCCCAGAGTGCAGGACACGGAATAACGGGCTCAAGTTAAAGGAAGCCAGATTCCGGCTGGACATCAGGAAAAACTTCCTGACTGTTAGAGCAGTGCGACGGTGGAATCAGTTACCTAGGGAGGTTGTGGGCTCTCCCACACTAGAGGCATTCAAGAGGCAGCTGGACAACCATCTGTCAGGGATGCTTTAGGGTGGATTCCTGCATTGAGCAGGGGGTTGGACTCGATGGCCTTGTAGGACCCTTCCAACTCTGCTATTCTATGATTCTATGATTCTATGAAAGCTCTGTAGGCAGCTCTAGGTCATGAAGTCCCTTCATGTTCTGTATTTTTACTTCCCCTATTCAGTTCTCTGTACTACTACTGCCACTTCTTGTTGTTACATTTATATCCTGCTTTTTTTTTTTTTTTGTCTTGCAAGGAACCCAAGACATTTTACATACTCCACCTCCTCTCTATTTTATCCTCACAACATCCCTGCGAGGTAGATTAGGCTGAGCGTCTGTGACTGGCCCAAAGTCACCCAGTGGGCTTTCATGGCCGAGGGGACTAGAACCCGGATCTCCTGAGTCCCAGTGCAACACTCTAGCCAGTTGTGTTAAAATTACATTTCTATCCCACTGTTGGATCCAGAAAGATTCCCATGTGGCTTAAATGATGCTAGTAGCCCGCAACCTCCAGAACCAACCAGAGATTCTTGTTCATGAAGATTAAGATTAGGGAGGTGGTGGGCTCTCCCACACTAGAGGCCTTCAAGAGGCAGCTGGACAACCCTCTATCAGGGATGCTTTAGGGTGGATTCCTGCATTGAGCAGGGGGTTGGACTCGATGGCCTTGTAGGCCCCTTCCAACTCTGCTGTGCTATGATTCTATGATTCTAAGACCTGGGAAGAGCAGGGGAACTAATTCTGCCCTGCCGCACTGAACACGTGGTGGGTTCTTTGTGAAATGCTGGGCTCTGACCTATTGGTTGTGCAGCCCCTTCACCTGAGCTTAGAAGCCAGCCTGCTGCCAATGTTTTTCCAGCTGGAAGTTGACTGGGCCAACTTGTTCAGAGGCTCAAACCTGCTCAGCATTTCAAGCACTTTATAGTTCGCTGTTTTGATTAACATTTCTTCTAATGTGAGTCTTTAAAACTGAATTATGGGAGTATAAAAATCTGTTGCACCACTATAATGCGGCAAAAGACAGAAATAGAAATATTTCCAAATTCCATATCTGTTTGGATACAGTTGTGCATCATCACAAGTGACTATATATGTATATTAGACACCTGGTATGCTTGCACAATATTTTGGTTTTTAGGGTTGTAAGCTTTAATTGGTAGATTAATTACATAATTCTGCAGTTGATTGATTGGTAGTGACCGATTGTGTTCAGCAAAAGGAAATTATAATCCATGGTGCTGCAAGTTAAGGGCTTGCTTACTTAAGAATGAGCAGTGGTTTTCCTTGAAGGAGTTGTAATTTGCAGTTATACCTCTGCTGAAATTTGGGGGAATATATTCACTCGAATACATGTATAATCTGCTAAGAATTCTTTGATGGGTCAGCAGCCTTCATACTTTGCATTATGCCTCACCTTGCTTGTCTTGGCCTTTGAGTGAGAAGGCAAATGAGTTTTGGGGGGAGTGATGAAAAGGGAAACACACCAGCCGCCGCCCCCACCCCCACCCACATACTTAGGTTCTTTAACCTTTGATGCAGATAGCAATGTCATCTAGGTCATGTGCAAGAGCTATTCTTAGCAGCTCCACTTGCGCGCCCTGTTTTTCTTCGTGGAAGGGAATACTGGAGTCCCCACTAGTGGTGAAAGTCTGGAACTTTTATTGTTGTTGTTTATCCTGAATATAATTTTGCAGAGTGCAGAGTGCCAATTTCCCTCTCTCCTATGGTTTTTGTTGCAGCGTCTGCCACAGCACGCACAGCCTAGTTTGTTTGTTTTTTAAAGTGCTCGTTGCAACTTCTGTATCAAACTTCCCTCCGAAACATTGCAGCTCTTCTCGAATCCTTGTGAGCAAATGAATCCGATGGCCTTTATTGCAGCGGGGCGCATGCAAAACACCTCCGTATAATTAAAGCCAGTTTTATTGCTGTAATTAGTGCTGAGGTGTTCACTTAATTTCCCCAACTAATATGGGGAGGGCGGGAGAAATCGGCATTTCGTTCCGAATGAAACGGAGTCAAAATTGAAGCGAGGCGGGGATTCTGTCGGCGAGAAGGGGCCTTCGCGATGGGCTTCATTAAGGCCGTTGCCCTCAGCAAAAAGTCCTGGCGATTGTCTCGGCGATAAACCTGTTTGCTTCAGCACATCCACAAACCGACAAGTTGGGAGGAAGCGGCTTGAACACTTTGAATGCCTTTCAAGTACAGGGCAAGCAAATTGGATCCCTCTACTTTCAGATCTTTCCCCTGCAGGCCACCTGGATTTGTTCAAAGCTGAGCCGCAGACGAACAACCCATGTGCTAACAGGGAGTTGAGCCTCGAGTCAACTTGTTCCAACTGCTCTAATTCGTGTTCCTTGCATCAGCGTGTCTTTAGGATTTGGGTGGGTGGGTGTGCTTGGGGAAGGCACCCTCCTCGGTGCGCCCCAGTAACGGCGAAGGGTGAGGCATGCAGGCCGCCTCCAGCTTTCTTGGGTGCCTGGTTCAAAGTGCGAGCGGTGGTGCTGGGTTTGGGGCTCAGCAATCTGGCCCAAGGTCCTTGCTGCCTGCTGCAGCCAGCCCTGACCTGCGTGTGGGTCAGAGGAGAGAGCGCAGAAGCCAGAAGCCGGAGGGGCCGTGCGCGAAATGGGTGCAAATGACGTGGCCACCTGAGAGGCTCTGTGAACAGAGATGTGATATGAGGGGCAGGATCGCATCTTCTAGTAGAACCGTCTTGCAAGTACCTGCGTTTCAGCCGTTGTGGTTTTTCATGCTGTGACCTAAAAGTGAGCGATTTCAATGGCCTCCTTTGGCAAGAGCGTCTGTAAAGCAACGCACCGAAAGCCCCCAAAGTGAGGCGGTGACGCTCCTTTCCCCACATGCTGCGGTGGGCCCACCCCCTCTTCTTCGTCTCCGCCATGCGCCCCCCCTTGCATTCCACTGCACTCTCCATAAACACCGTCCCAAGTTTCCTCGCTGGCTTCCTGTTTTCTTCATTTCAGCCACGGTCCGAGCTGTCAGATGTCAAAAGGCCCCAGCCCTTTTCTTGGTTGCTTATCTCCCGATAACACCGGCGCTCAAACAAAGGACGCCGGCTTCCATTTCGCAAACAAAGGAAGTGTGGCCCAGTTTTGAGTATGCAAACTATAGAATGCACACTGTTCTCTCTGCCAATAATAACAACGCGTCATCAATAATGTAAAATCGTACTGGAGGCTGAAGTAGATTACGAGACGGATGGTGGCGAAGGAGCAGACAACGCCGCTTCCTCCCTCCTTGGGCTCTTTTATATTGTCGTTCTGACTTTCCAGACATCCCCCAGCCCACCCAGGATATAGATGATGATGATGATGATGATGCGGCAACTTCAGGGGTTCTCCCCGGGAGAGGCAGGGTGCATGAACTGAGAGTTCTCTCCCTCTGGCTTCCCCGGATTTCCCATCCGAAGGCAGAGTGGGCCCTGGGAGATGCCCCGCCGTGCCACGGGGGAGCCAGCCTTGGGCTAAGTCCAGGCGAGAGCCCCCAGCTATTTCAATTCAGGACAGCTGTTGCTTCCTGGCGGCGGAATGATAAACCCAGCAGCGTGAGCCGCTCCTGCCACCACGGGGCATGTGCTTCAGAGGTGGCTCTTCCTCCCTCCGAGACCAGGGATTTGTAGGCGAACGCTCAGGAGCTGCAGTGATGCAACCTCCCTGCAACAGTAAACTGCCCCTCCCCGGCCCCTCCCCTAGCTCCGACTTTGCTGCCTTTTGGGGTGCTGCCTGCCTGACACCGCTGGTGTGGATCAAAGGTCTGCATGCTCCTTAACAACAAAAGGCCCTCTGATGAATAGCTTGTCTGTTTGGGGTTTCGGATTACTTCCTTCCTGCCTTACAAAATCCATGGCGACCTGGGTTAGGCAAACATGAAAGCATGGGGTACATTTGTTTCTTTTTCTCTACCTTAAAAAGTGTGCGCTTTCGGAAATTTACATGCTCTTTCAGCCTTGCAAATCTCAACAAAACTTGCTAGCTGATCGTATTTTTACTGCGTTGCTACCTGTGTGTCTGCCTAGTCAAAGCCTGAGAGGGGGAATACTG